>NC_092377.1:85178843-85486343 GCF_030028105.1 Mobula birostris
CCCCCCCCCCACATACACATTGCAGGTTCGTGTATTGTGACCAACCCTACGAGAACTGATCAGTATTACCAATGGCTCATTCGTTCGACATCACAGTGGGCGCGAAGTAAGATTCGAACAGACCGAAGCTTTGATAATTTTGCCGGCCTTACAGAATTATGCTTTCATTTTTAATGGCGAGAGGGGAGTCACACGATAAACATTTGCACTAAATGGTGCGGTTCAGTAGGAGCATAGCCCGACCAGCGCTTAACCGACCCGCCTTCCCTCCGCGTTTTTGTGTCTGTGTGTATGAGAGTGTCTCTTTTTCTCAACAGCGGATTGACAGGGGGGGAAAGAGCTGGTGCTGCAACTTTTCCTGCATAAATTTGGCCAGAATATGTCGCTGACCAACACAAAGACGGGCTTTTCAGTAAAGGACATCTTGGACCTCCCTGATACCAATGATGAGGACGGCTCGGCGGCGGAGGCGACGGAGGAAGACGGGGAGGCTTCGGAAACAGTCGAAACTTCGGGGTTTGCCGGGCAAAGTCCGCTGGAAACTGTACAGAGGATCCCTCTGAAGAACCCCTTTTACGATAGCGCCGATAATCCGTACACCCGGTGGTTGGCTACAACTGAGAGTATCCAGTATTCCTGTAAGTATTGCAAATTTTTCATTCTGAAAAAAAATGCAACCTCCAACCTCTGAATATAATTCCAAATAATTCTGAATTATATGCGGAGGTCGGAGGTTATATTTATATATATATATATATATAGCGAAATATATTATAAATATAATATTTGTCATTATCCAGTGTGTGTAACGTGTGGTTTTGTTTTGCATCGTGCATGTGGAATAACAATAAACGTCGATAAAGATTTCAATCAATACCAAAGTTCACTCAAAACAAATAAGACTCTGTAATTAGAGGTTGAACCATTGTGAGAAAAGTCTGAGCATCAAAGGTGGTTTTCGGGTTTATTTTAAGCATTAAACTGATACAGTTTGGAGAAATTAATGCGTTATTTGGCTTTGCCGAAGCAGAAATTGGTAGTAGATAAGTGGCGTTTTATTAATTAGTTCCTTTTTTTTATATTTCCCTTTTCTGTACAGTACACGGGATTTCAACTAACAATTCCCAACAGCAGAATTCCTCGGGTAAATCTTCGGATCCTTCGGCGGACGAATCGCAGGATAACGCAACGGAGACGTCTAGCAACGGCAGCGAGTCGGGGAAGAAGCGGAAACGGAGGGTTCTGTTTTCCAAGGCTCAGACTTACGAACTCGAGAGACGTTTCAGGCAGCAGAGATACCTGTCGGCGCCCGAGAGGGAGCACCTCGCCAGCTTGATCAGACTGACGCCCACCCAGGTCAAGATCTGGTTCCAGAACCACAGGTATAAGATGAAGCGGGCCAGGGCCGAGAAAGGTATGGACGTGAACCCTCTTCCCTCACCGAGAAGGGTGGCCGTGCCGGTTCTAGTGAGGGACGGCAAGCCTTGTCACGCTAGTATGGTGACGAACGCTCTGAAAAGCCAGGACTTGGCCGCGGCCACCTTCCAGACCAGCATCGCCTTCCCAGCCTATACCACACAGTCCCTCCAACACATGCAGTATAACTCCCATTTCAGCTCTGCCAGTAATCCCCAGTATCACACACACCCGCTGGTGCAGAGTCAACAATGGACTTGGTGAACCGTTGTATAAGACTGTTTGAGAACTGGGCAATATATATTATATATAAAATAATAATTATATAGTATATATGTATGTGTGTGCATGTGTGTGTGTGTATGTACATATATACATATATACCGGCACAACATACGTCTGGAACTGTGATTCAGCTGAGCTTCTCGTCGCCGTCTGTTTACAAACTATATATTGACTATAAAACCGGTTCTCGACGTGTTTAGAAATGCGAATTCAGCGCTCTTGTGATTTGTAAAGTATGTCTTTGTGTTGTAGGAATGTTTTTTCGTCACTTATAATTGTTGTATAAAAGGCAAGCGAGTACAAAAACTTTTGAAATCGTGGAAAAAGATTATTTCACATTCCCATTTTTATATAAAACTTGAAATATTTATGGGCCTTTGTAATTGAATCGCGCGATGTTTAGATGGGGTCCATTTTTGACGAGGGCACGGGTGGGTTGGGGAAAGGGCCGTCTCGTTCGTTAGTTTGCCAGAATTGCCAGCCGTCAACTGAGGGCATTTGTTGTATGCAAATATTTTCCGATGTAATGTAGACCATGGCAAAGAGTGGGAAAAGCCGATGGTTTTGAGAATAATGATGTGAATAATGACAAAAAAAAGCGCCTTGATGAGAGATTTTCCGAGTTTTTTATATTAAGAATTTTAATAAAATGTCGTGTCTCAAAATGGTATTGTATGCCTTGATGGTGTTAACTAGTGTTTAAAGGGAGGCAAAGGCTTTGTAACATTTGCTTCGAGTATTTCTGGGTTGTAGTTGAGGCTCGGTTCCTTAATGTTTAAAGATTACTACCGCACAGTCTAAATTAAATGTTTTGCGCGCTTTGCAACGTTAATTCCCCCGAATAATTTGGGGTCTCAAAGTAAGTTAAATTTATTAAGTTTTATTTTCAAATCCGCGAGGAAAACGCAGCGAGAGATTAAACTTCCACTGACTTAAAAAGTGAGGAAGAGCTATTTTTAGAAAGCGGATTTCGGCGGGATAAATGGAAAGGGTACCTTGACGCCTTGCCGCTCCTCAAAAATAAACGCACTTAAAGTTCACTCACAGTTAAAGTGCTTCTTCAGCTGAGGGGCTTTTGATAAAATACAATCTCAATGGGCTGACTTTCTTGTGGACGATTTGAAGGGTCCAATCCAAGAACTTGCCCAGTAACTTCTTAAATATGGGATTTCCCTGGCAGGTAAATAGACAACTGACTTTCGAAACCTCTCCCTTGTTTGTTTGTTTGTTTTAATAGGAATGTCAATGCTAACAGGCGTGTTCTAAAAATAAAAGGCAGCTCATTAACGAACGGGCTTCCCAGATCTGCAAGGACACTGACCGAAAGATTCTAATTTTCATTCTTTAGAGTAGCTTTGAAAGAGTTCTGTCAAATCACTAATGGGCATGAGATTTAGTTGATGTTTTATCGCACTTCCTTTCAGTCTTGCTTAACTCAAATCCGATCCCGATGACATGCAAACGAATGAGGAAGTTGCGGAGTTTTCAAATTGCCAGTCCGATTGGATTGACAGAGCGGTATTCAGAGACAGTAAAGCTTGGGTAAATAAAAAAGATGGCAAAACTTGCAACAATTTATTGCAAGTTGGCGAAATGCTTTTTAAAGAGCCCTTGGGGATGTGTCGGATCAAAGCACGCAAAACAAGCTTGCCAGTCCCAAATGAATTTTCAGCAAACCTATTGGTGACTATCAGATTTAATTCAATATCTAAAGCAAACACGATTATCTGGAAGCAATCGCGGACGCATTGCGTTCGGCATGGTTAGAAAATACCGTTCAACAGAGCGCGTTTTTCATTCACGCTCTCACCTTCCTGGTGCCAATGTATTCTGACGAAAGAAGGAACACATCTTTGGTGTGCTTTAATAATTTCAGCCTCCTGGGAAACCGTTATTAACCTGCAGACTATCTTGTTTCCACCTCGTCCTGTCGGACCGGTGCTTGGGCTGCCGATTTCGTGTAAACTGTCCCCGCACCACACTACAGCCAGAAACACTTGTGAGGGTAGCTTTTCCTGAAATTTCTACTTGGCTTCAATCATATTTTGGGAAGAATAAGACGTGCTTTGCCATTTTTAATATATTTCTTCAGAGCGGTCAATCGTCAGAGATAATTCAACAGGACAAACATTGGCAGTGCTCAGGATTTAACGTTTTAGAAACGTTCGCTATTGAAGGTTCGCCCCCTCCCCGCCCGAAACAAACTTGGATTAAAAGGGATTAAAAGTAGGGAGATGTTAAGTGCGTTTAGTGTGGCCGCTATTGTAAGAGTAAACAATGTAATTACTCGCACTTTCACTACTAAGCAGAACGGGGAAGTGGCTTGGGAACCCATCGAGTCAATAAAGTGCCTCGGATCCTGTGTGGCCCCAAGTCCCAAGGCCCCATATTTCACACATTGACACGGTAGTTTTGTGCAGTCTATCTTTGCACAATATACAGTAGAAAGACAAAACAGCACAAAGGGTGCGAACTGGTAGCTAAGGATGTTAGAGGCGTGCATATTAACGAGGCAAAAATTCGGCTTTCGTACTATTCCGCACTATCACAGCCAGTGCATCCCGAGATTGAGGGAGAGGTATGGAGGCGTTTTGTTACGTCTGTCAGTTGGTGCCATTGTGACTCTTGTTGTACATGCTGTACTCCATATGTGCAGCTGGGCCTAGGGAGGGCTGAAAAGGAAACCTCACAAAACCCAAATTGTGTCGAGCTTTCAAAACCAGCATTGTTGTCTCTGAAAGGACGACAAATTAAAAATTCGTGCTATATCTATTCTGGAACTCCACTTTCACAGATAACAGCGATCCCCTTTTCTATATATCGACCAGAGTGTGTCACATTAATTCAAGAGGAGAGAGCTGTCCAAACATGTTTAACTGTTTCCATCTATAAGTAATGCCAAAATGTTCCAACAGTTTCTTTATCTTTCGCAGTTTCCACGATTCTACATAAGGGCGATTTTGATCAAATTTAAAGCACTGTCGCTTTAAAAAAAAACCCTTTTCGCTTCCTATGTTAGACAAACTAAGTTTGAGTTGATAACTCTAATGAGTACATTGGCCAGAAATGTTATGTCCAGGCGTTTATTTCCAGAGTTTTAAAGGAGGGAAAGAAGTTGTTTCAAATTAGAACGGATATTTTCAGTTTCAACTGACGAACTGAAGTTCACTTAGTCCAACGAATGTCAGCTGAGGCGCTTTTTGTTACTACACTACTCGAACCAGTGACGATTAAACGATTTGTGCGTACGTTTGCAAACATTGGTGTTTAATTTTAACTTTTGAAAACAATTAAAGCAAAGTGTTTCTCTAATTCCTGTAACACGAGACGTGGGTTTCCCAGCATGAATACGATACAGTTATTTTACAATTAATCTTAGAAGATAATTTCTTAGTTCATTGGAAACTCATTTCACATTGCCAGCAATTATTATACAGGTCATACTTCTAGTATTTGTGCGTTCTCGTTTAAACATTGCATGTGTAATATTTTACAGATTTTTAAATTATGGTGCTATTGGATGTCAATGTACCCGATTATACAGTTTCGCAATGCCGTGATTGCATTGAACTGAATAACACTGCAATGTTGCGAGGGTTTTGCACTTTGCGCGAAATCCTTGCTCTTTTTCATTCAGCATACATAGAACGTGGACGCAGTTTCTTTAGTTATGTTAGGGTAAGAATTAAAGATGAATATTTGTATAAAACACGCGGACACCGCAACATCAAAATAAAGCGAGTCAATTAGAAAGTTACAAAGACCACGATTACATACAGTTGTTATTATTTTTGCAAGAAATTGTTTGTAAAACATTTAACAATAGCGGGAGAAAGTGGTCGCCAATGTCCCAGAAGAGAAAGGAAAGATAACTGGGCTTTTCCAAAAATGTTTAGCGTTCATCTTTTCCCCCGAATTTGGACAGTTACACTTAATGCCGGTTTGCACTTAAAGAGAACCCAGACACAAATAATTGTCAAACAAAAAAAGATGTGCATTAAATTATCGGGCCTCCAATCCAATAGCATATCTGTGACACTTTCAAGAGTTTGATTATTGAAAAAAAAGGACAATTTGTAAAGCGGTTTAATTTGCTTCATTTATTAAGATGAATCATCGCACAATTGCCTAAGTATGGAAGATAAACAAAAAATGATTGTATTTGATTCATTTTGCACAGACAATCCCTGCAAAGGTAAACGCTTTAGAAGAAATCTAGCCCACTGACAGTTTACGAGCGGCCGTGATTGAGGTATCAGAGCATCCTTCTTGAATTGTCATATTCGACGTTGTACAATAGCATGACATTAGAGGATAGCTTGGTAACCCTGGTGTGTGTCTGAAACCATTTGAGGACATTGGAGGAAAGCTAAGGTAACCCTGGTGTGTGTCTGAATCCATTTGTTCCTTGCATTCAGTTGCATTTTATGTATTTAGAAACTGAAGTAGTGTACACAGCTCTATTATGTAACAAGGATCTCTTTAAGTGGGTGGAAGCAATCTTCTTTTATTACCTGTCATAAGCTCCCAATTAGGTTCTGCTTTCGTTTTTCCTTGCTGATGCTATTAATCAGTATGTTAAACTGCATCATTGTTGTGCATTGAAGAGCCCTTTAAATTTGTCCTAACAAACGCAATTTTGCAATCTAACCACGAGAGGCCGCTGTCACCCTTCATTTAGGAATAGTTGCGACCCGAACATTGTCTATGTTGGGGATGGCTAATATTAACTTTAATTTTAAGGTAGTATTTTACCTTAGTAATGCAGTGTAATGTGCTTAAAAGACACACAGTAAGTCATGCCACGTGTACTCTGTAAGCTGTGGGACTTCACTATCGGTCTCATGATCCTGAAATCAGAGAAATGTAGAACATAAGAACAGGCCGTTTGGCCCAACTCGTCCATGCTAGCTAGCGGGCACTCTTTCGAATTTACCCCATCGCCCAGCACTTCTTCCATATCCTTACATGCCTAAGCGATATTTTATAGACTGCTCGATAGACTGCTGACATTATTAATTTTTTAACATTTACATGTTTGAAATCGTCGTTTTAATGAACATTTTTGGCATATGTGGTTCGATCCCAGATCGGGAAGCAAAGACTCTGACGAACGCAGTTAACTCGTTACAGTTCTAATCAGGGGGAAATATATTTACAAGAAATTGATATCTATTCGCACTCACAAATATTTCTTTTTTTTTTGTACATGGTATTGAAAGACCTACGGTTTCAGCAGCCCAGAACTGATTAAGCAGATGTCTGCTGAAACACAATCCCGTTTACTCAGCTGTTGAGTGAAGCCATTCCACTACTATTGCCTAATTATACACAATTATACAGATTATACAGATTAATATACAAAGCGCTACTCTTATCGGTTACTTAAGCCTTTAACTAATAATGTGCACTATACTCTGTACTGTACCATGCCACTATTAATTAAAATATCAGCACAGTAACGAGGAGATACATATAATAGATAAATGGACAGATTTTTTAGAAAGATAGATATATAAATGCGGTGAATTCCAATTCCACTCTAACCCAAGTGTGAGGATGAGAGCTTTAAGCATTGTTTGAAATATGAAGGTTAATCGTCTGGTCTGTTGTCTCCTAGGCTGGTAAACTGTCGTTTTACACGTAACCTCTCGGGAGTAGCGATCTCTCGCCCTTGATTAACCAAATCAGACGTTAGCTGGAATCACGCGATATATTTAAGAAACTGTACTCTAGGCGTTCAATATGCTTAATCATAATGTTTGAAGTAATATTTGGGACAATTTTTACAGGACAAACACGCTGGAGCTTTCTACATCCACGGTTACGTGTTACTTGCAGAATGGGTGAGATGTTTGCTGCTTTGAGTTCTTTGACCCTGTCCCTTGAATTCCTGGTTTCACTTTGGCCTCGTGTGTGCTTGCAGTTCGCCACGGGATGGCGCCTTCGTATCGCTTTTCGGAAACAGCGCAGTCACACATTTGTTGCTGAAATATCCGTGATCTACACAACCTTGAATGATGAGATTGGAATGAACTAATATATGACATTAAAAGAATTGAAATATCTGCCTCTCGACACCTTATGTGTGAATTGGGGCTTTTCATAAGATCGCCGCGTTACATGGCGGTATTTATAAAGAGTGCAAGTGAAAAGCGACTTGGCTTAAATACGCTAAATACTAAAGTCGCATTGAGACCATTCTGCACATGTCTCGATTTCTAATTTTCATTCTTATCATGAACAATTTCAGATGCTCAAATGGCAGAGCAATTTAAAGACTAGTGGAGATTAATTGTGGTTTCAGTCAAATAATTGTTCTGCATATTGCAACTGCAACATGTAGACATCGCCTATTAAATATGTAAAACTGCATCGTGATCGCTTGTATACAGAGTAATAATTTATAGGATTTAAGTTCTGGAATCGAAGGCTGTAATTGTCCATTCCAACTATAGGGGGCGCTCCGACTTTGTGTTCAACCGGATCTTGGCGAGGTCGGGAAATCATGGCTTTTATTTATCTATTTTATTTATTGTGCTACAGCCCCTTCTGGCCCTTTGAGTCGCTCCGCCCAGCAACCCCCCCCCCCCCCCATTTATCACTAGCCTAATCACAGGACAATTTATAATGATCAATTATCCCATCAATTGGTACGCCTTTGGACGGTGGGAGGAAGCAGGAGCACCCGGAGGAGACCCACGGGGAGAACATACAAACTCCTTACAGGCAGTGGTGGGAATTGAACCCTGGGCCACAGCTACTGTAAAGCGTTTGCTAACCATTATGCTGCTGTGCTGCAGGGTTAGTTCCAGAGAGCCGCCAGTTGAAATTGCACATTTGTTTATTTGGTGCAGTAAACAAAACCTTGCATAATTAATCTTTTGAAGATAAGCATTGCTAATTAGCTTCACTTTGCAGAGCTCACAGCATCTACCTCTGCCACAGCATATCTTTTCTCAAAGCGTTATAGTAAACGGGATTAGTGTGCACAATGATATTGCAAGCATGTTATTATAATAATATTAGGTGGAGTTTTTAAACATCCATAGAGACAACTCCTTGAGGAGTTGCCGACTGGATTCACTGTTCCAAAGGGGAAATAATACATTAATTCAAATACATGAGACAGGAACACTTATTGCAGTTGTGTAAGGCTTTAGAAGACTAAGCCTAGAGCACTATGTCTCCTTACCAAGATGAAGATGTGCTTGTCATAGAAGGAGTGAAGCAAAGATTTCATTTGACCAATTCCATTGGGAGGGGAGATCTCATCAACATTTATATAACTGACTGACAGTATGCAGGGAAGATGTTCGCCTTAACAAAGGAATCTAGGGCTCAAAGTTACAGGGGGGAAAAATCGGGACTGATTTGAGGAGACATTTATTCGGTCAGAGAGCAGTGAATCATTGGAATTGTCTGTGTGGATTTGGGGTCTATGTACCCCTTGCTTGATGGCATTGGTCCATAACATAAAGAAAAGTTGGGAACCCCTGGTCTGGAGGAACGTGGAGGCGCTGTCATTGAGTTAAATGAAAATAGAGATTGATGGATTCCTGAACTTGAAAGGAATTGAGGAAAATGTGAATGATCTTAATGAAAGAGCAGGCTTCAAGGGCTGGAAGCTCTATTGCTGCTCCTACTTCATATGTTCTTAGCACATACACAAACCCCTCAACTAACACACTTAATTGCTGATAGCTAATCACAGGATTTAGGACCAACACACACTGGTGACGTCAACTATTATCTATAAATGTCTGCATTAAAATTTCTGTTCCCCAATAAATACTCATTTCAATCCAATAGCACTCATTATATTCCCAAAGGGCCCAATATGCCATGGAAAGTAGTTTCAAGAAATGAAATACATAGAAAAGCAAAATACAGCAACTGACATAAATCCTAAGTGAATGTTGGATAGACTCAGCATCAAGAAATGCCATTAAATAACCAAAGTATCTGGCAAAATCTTAACCTCGACAATGCCAGTAATCATTGATAAATGCTCATACAGTTAAAGGGAATTACGGCAATATCCACATCATTTAGAAACATTTTAGCCTACAAATGTAAAGCATCACTGATAAATGCCCCAATGATCTCAGAAAGTTCCATTCCAATAACATTAGTAATTACCTGAAAATAAACTCACACATCTGAGATAAACATCCCCCCACAGTTAACTATAATCACAGATTAAATTAGATTAGATTAGATTATCTAATTGATCTCAGTCAATATCAATGAATAACCTTAACAATTACCTAGTGCCCTGCAGTCTGGTAAAATGCCTTCCCAGTAACACGTATTTTCATCAATAAGTATCAAGAAAATCTCAAACTAAATACCACCAATAAATATACACCAAATCTGAGAAAATTCCTACGCAGTAACACTTATAATCTCCAATGCATTTCACAAATAATCATAATAATCAACAAATACATAGAATGTCTGGAAATAATTATTCCCTATTCTTTGTGATCCTGGTATATTCTTTTATTGGTTTATCATGCCCTTCATTATGATTCTACAGAGATGGAACCTCCTGTGGAAACCCATTTCATTGCTGTTGGTGGGGCCACCCTGTGTGCAAATTGAAGATCGTACTTCCTCATTCTACATTGGTGTTTAGTCTTCAATTGTGACTAATTGGCAGCAAAGTATATTAAATGTGAAAGGTGCTTTATATCTGCATTTCTGTTTTTTTTCTTTTTAAGTATACTGTATGTGAGTTAGTTTCTGACATCTTTGAATCCTTGAGGAATGAATGAGAAAGGTAACTCTCAACTCAAACAACTTAAGTGGTGCTCCGTAAGTGGGATACCCTGTTGGTGCACAGAAAACCCAGAGAAAAGTTTCAAAGACTCATTTTTACTTTCAATTAACAAACACTATGTTAACAAATACATAGATTTTCTGTAAATAAAGCTGTTAAATTGCAATTTTGTCCTTGAAATTTAATCAGCTTTCTAAGCCTTCTGGATTTGAATTCTCATATGTGCAAAAATACCCATATCATACTCAAGTTAATAAAATTCTACAGTGCTGTATTATTGTTCAAATGAACAATTGGTGGATAATTGTGATGGACAAAAAACTATAAGACTTTGGGAAAGTGCCAGTGAGGTTTATAATCGGATCACAGTTTCATACAGGATTCAATTATATGGAGACATTCATATTTTCTTACAACTAGGAGGTTATTCCAACCATTAAGTCTATGTCAGTTGTTTTATTTTATTAGTTCTATTTCTCTACTCACTGCCAATAACTTCTCTTTCTCATATGGCCACCAACTCCTCCCTGAGTGTCCTACCACTCACCTACAATGAGGATCATTCATAGTCGCCAATTAACCTACCAACAGGTCTTTGAGACGCAGGGGGAAACCAGAGCAGCTAGGAGACACCCAAACAGCCACAGCAAACTAGAGCAGTCAATAAAGGTGTAATAAAAATGTTCAAGATCAGAATATGCTGTTACATAGGGAGCTAGGCAGTGAGAAGTAGGTTACATTGGCTACAGCGGGCAATCAGAGCACACTAATTTAAGGTAAAACTGAAGGAAAGTGAGAAATCTCCTTGGGCAACAAGTTCTTATGAACTGGGACATGAAAGAAAGGTAGATGCAGATTCAGTAGCAACTTCTAATAGCAAACTGGAAATAGATCGGAAAAGAAATACATGCTTCTGGTGAAAAGGCAGTGAGCAGCTCTGATGAAATAACTCTAATAAAGAGTTGGCAGGAAAACGATGTGCCATATAGCCCCTTTCTGTATCATCTGGTTGTTATGGCACATGAAGTGATGCAGTTTAGGAAGTCAAAACGAGGCAGCATATACACAATGAATGACAGAGCAGTGGGGGGTGTTGGAGAACAGAGAAACCTAAAGGCACAATTATGTAGTTTCTTGAGAGTGGATGCACAAGTAGCCAAGGCAGCAAAGAAGACATATGGCATGCTAGCCATCATCAGATGGGGCACTTTGCACCAGAGATAGGATGTCATGTTCCAGCTCTGCATAATAATGGTAAGGTGGCACCTGAAATATTTTACGCAGTTTTGATCGCATATTATGTTTAAGCTAGATAGTGCAGAAAAAAGTTGCTGGGACTGGAGTGCTTGAATGGGGAATGTGGATAAACTGGGGCTCTTTTCCTTGAAGGAGGCCAGGGTGACCTCACAGAGGTTGATAAGAACAGGAGGGACATAGATAAGTGGAAGTTTGGAGTTGGACCAGAGGGTCTGCTTCCAAGCTGTATATCTCTGTTATTCTATGACATTAATATTCTTGTAGGTCACATAATTGGCATTTTAAGATTAGGAAACTTAATTGTTTTTTTGAATGTCTTTTGCCATCAGTGAAGTTGTTGGAAAGTAGGATACTAAGATATGCAATTCTAGTAAATAGAGCTCTCATAGTGATCTGTCAAGTCGAGTATGATGTTCTCCTAAAGGGTTGCCCTTAATGGGAACAGCTGTATGTGACTGTTTAACATGGGGAGGCTGATACATAGACAGCTACCACATAGTACTTGATAGATCGGGGTCAGAGTCCAGTGGCATGGAGTGCAAGACCACTAGGGGCTCTTCCTCAGTGAAGCCTTCCTTTGCCTTCACAGCCATTGTGATATGATATCATCTTCCACCAGCTCCATTGAGGTCTTAATTGGATCACCCTTCGTCTGGAACCTCCCCCTTGACCTTACTCCATGGGTGACCCTACCAGGTGCTACACTCCAGGTGGCATCACTCACAGGGTCTTAGGAACTCACAACTCTCTCCACCATGACAAAGTGACGATCCTTGGAGAAGGAAATGGAAATGCAAATGCAAATAATAACCAGTCATGAAGCTGCTTTAATCCATGAGATCAGTATTAGCATAAAATAATTCATTAAGCCAGCTAATCCTCAACCACATGGGTTGGAAAAGCCTCCTTATGGTCTATCCTGGGGAAAAGTGATCAGGTTTGGACTGAAGGGGCAATGCATAATTGAGAAAGGAATTAGTAAGGGTGAAATTGATGTGCCAGATCAATGGAGCTCATTCCCTCGTATAATAAGATAGACTCTTGACCTCATAATCCACTTCATTATAATCTTGCACCTTATTATTTACTTGCACTGCACTTTCTCTGCAGCTGTTACATTTTATTCTGCATTGTTATTAAATTAACTTGTTCTACCTCAATGCACTGTGCAATGATTTGATCTATGTGAACAAAATGCTAGACAAGCTCTTCACTATATCTCAGTACATGTGTCAATAATAAACCAACTCTTTTGCCAATACCAGTGGTCCAGATGGAACTGAATGAATTTAGACTGCTGAAGTAGAGCCTTCCAGCACAGATACCTGTCCATGGCCAGCCGGTTGGTTCTAGTGTGGTCTACAATAGTGGGAGAGCCCAGCTCATAGGACTTTGGTGTGATCCAAAACAATAAGAGGGCTGCCTCACCACAGGCAATTGGCTATACTCTCAAAACAGCTTTTACAGCTCTTCAACAACCTGCCACCAGCTCACCATTGTCACATGTGTTTGTGCTACTGTTGAGAGATCTCATTATTAAAAGATTATATATATTTTAATTATATATAAAACTCCAAGAAACACCTGCATGCACTTAAAATCAATTAAAATTCTGAAACTAATTAAAATAAAGAATGCTTTGTAAACTGTTTTCCAGCACTGACTGCTCCCACACATTGGAATGGGACAGGATTGTTTGGACTTGTTCAGACTCACTAGGAAGTCTTCTCAGCCTGAGATCTTGAAACCCTTTCAAAGATCACACTGTCCCATTGGAAACCAATAAGCCAAAGCCGACTGCCAAAAATCAGGTCTTCTGCAGGGATATTCGGTTAAGTGCCAGGAACAGTGCTGGCATTTGAGGTGGGAACTCTTCCCTGTTCTTGGTTTGAAACAACAATGGACACTTGGGGTGTGGAATGAAAAAGCAACAGTTGTTTACAGCTCAAAGCTGCGTCAGCAAAGTTTTGCAAACCCGTTATGTATTTAATATTCAGTCCATTCACCATTCAGGAAATGAAGCAGGTCCACAGAGACCTACAACAAAGCCAAATCAACATTCTTCAACTCTGCTTCCCATTCCTGTTCAGATATGACCATACATGGCCCTCTCTACTGCCATTCCTTTTCATTGACTACAGCTCTGTCTTTAATACCATCATTCCAAATAAACTGATTCCTAAGCTCCGGATCCTGGGCCTTAGCACTCAGATCTGCAAGTGGATCTTCAACTTCCTCACAGACAGGACCCAGGCTGTAAAAATAGGGAACAAGCTCTCCTCTACAATCACTCAGAGCACCGGTGCCCCGCAAGGCTGTGTACTCAGCCCCCTGCTGTACTCACTGTACACCCATGATTGTGTAGCCAAGTTTCCATCAAACTCAATATATAAGTTTGCTGATGACACAACAATTGTAGGTCGTATCTCAGGTAATGATGAGTTTGAGTACAGAGAGGAAATTAACAACCTGGTGGCATGGTGTGAAGACAATAACCTATCCCTCAACGTCAGCAAGACGAAGGAATTGGTTGTTGACTTCAGAAGGAGCAAGAGACCGCACAACCCAATTTACATCGGTGGTGCGCAAGTGGAACAGGTCAAAAGCTTTAAGTTCCTCGGGGTCAATATCACAAATGACCTGACTTGGTCCAACCAAGCAGAGTTCACTGCCAAGAAGGCCCACCAGCACCTTTACTTCCTGAGAAAACTAAAGAAATTTGGCTTGTCCCCCAAAACCCTCACTAATTTTTATAGATACACCATAGAAAGCATTCTTCTAGGGTGCATCACACCTTGGTATGGAAGTTGTCCTGTCCAAGACCAAAAGAAGCTGCAGAAGATCGTGAACACGGCGCAGCACATCACACAAACCAATCTTCCGTCCGTGGACTCACTTTACACCACACGCTGTCGGAGCAGTGCTGCCAGGATAATCAAGGACACGACCCACCCAGCCAACACACTTTTCGTCCCTCTTCCCTCCGGGAGAAGGCTCAGGAGCTTGAAGACTCGTACGGCCAGATTTGGGAACAGCTTCTTTCCAACTGTGATAAGTCTGCTGAACGGATCCTGACCCGGATCTGGGCCGTACTCTCCAAATATCCGGACCTGCATCTCGGTTTTTTTGCAGTACCTTACTTCCCATTTTTCTATTTTCTATTTATGATTTATAATTTTAATTTTTAATATTTACTAATTTTAACTACTTTAATATTTTTAATATTTAATATTTGTAATCCAGGGAGTGTGAAGTGCAGAATCAAATATCGCTGTGGTGATTGTACAATCTAGTACCAATTGTTTGGTGACAATAAAGTATAAAGTATAAAGTATGATGAGGCTGAACTCAGGTTGGAGGAGGAACACCTCATATACCGTCTAGGTAGTCTCCAGCCCCTTGGTATGAACGTAGAATTCTCCAACTTCCGGTAATTCCCTCCCCCTCCCTTCCCCTCTCCCTATTTCACTTTGCCCCCTCCCCCAGCTGCCTATCACCTCCCTGCTTCCCCTCCCCCACCCCTTTATCTTTCCCCTTACTGGTTTTTCACCTGGAACCTACCAGCCTTCTCCTTCCCACCCTCCCCCCACCTTCTTTATAGGGCCTCTGGCCCTTCCCTCCACAGTCCTGACGAAGGGTTCCGGCCCGAAACGTTGACTGATCGTTTCCACGGATGCTACCTGACCTGCTGAGTTCCTCCAGCGTGTTGTGAGTGTTGCTTTGACCCCAGCACCTGCAGATTATTTTGTGTTTACCAGTCATGATTATTCGCCTTTTTCTGGTCCACTTCCTGAAGAACACCACCAGAGGGATAGATCTTTATCTGTTCAATTTACATCCTTGGAACTCTCCATTGGGTCACTTCTGACACATTGCAAGAAGAACAACCCTAACCTTTCCAACCTCTGTTCATCCCAGATCCCCTACCTCTGTTTTACACCTGGCAATTCCCTTTCTGGTGTCTTTGTCTATGAGGTGTGATGCCCACAAAAGTACAGATGCTCCAAACAGGCTGAACCAATGACTTATGCATTTCTAGCAAGATTCAAGTTACCATTCCATTCTCCAAATTTTGTGGAGAGGCCAGGGCATTTGGAACAGAGCTTTGGAACAAACTAAATACTTAGAATACCATAATGAAACAGTCAGAGAAAAAAATATAAAGATGGCAGCAAATGATGATGTAAAGAAACTCAGGAGTGTTTACAGATGGAATTATTCTTCCACAATCAGTTTTCCCCACTCTTGAAAATCAAAGTCAGAAGATGTTGTTTAAAATATTGATTTAGACCTTCTAACAATTATGATGTAGGCAAAAGGCAGGTAACTATAAGCCAGTTAGCTTAACATCTGTAGTAGGGAAAATGTTTGAAGTTATCATTAAAGAAGAAATAATCAGGCTTCTGGAAAGAAGTGAATCCATCAGGTAGACACAGCATGGATTCAACAAAGACAAATCCTGTTTGAAAACCTTACTGGAGTTCTTTGAGGATAAAACAATCACAGTGGATAGAGGGGAACAGATGGACATCATTTACTTAGATTTCCAGAAGGTATTCGATAAGGTGCCACATAAAAGACTTATCCATAAGATAAGGATGCATAGAGTTGGGGGCGATGTATCAGCATGGATAGGGAATTGGTTAACCAATAGAAAGCAGAGAGTTGGGATACATGGGTGTTAGCTTGGTTGGCAATTAGTAGTGAGCAGTGTGCTGCAGGGGTCGGTGCTGGGCCTGCAGCTGTTTATGATATACATTAACGATCTGGAAGAGTGTATTGTACCTAAGTTTACTGATGACACTAAATTGAGTGGGAAAGCAAATTGTGCAGAGGTTCCAGAGAGTCTGTGGAGAGATATAGATAGTTTAAGTGAGTGGGCAAGGGTCTGGCAGATGGAGTACAATGTTGTTAAATGCGAGGTCATCCATTTTGGAAGGAAAACTGAAAGAGCAGACTATCATTTAAATGGTAAAAAATTGCAGCATGCTGCTGTGCGGAGGGACTTGGGAGTGCTTGTGGATGAATCACAAAAGGTTGGTTTGCAGATGCAGCAGGCTATCAAGAAGGCAAATGGAATGATGGCCTTCATTGCTAGAGGGATTGAATTTAAGAGCAGGGGGGTTATGCTGGAACTGTACAGGATACTGGAGAGGCTGCATCTGGAGTACTGCATGCAGTTCTGGCCTCCTTACTTGAGGAAGGATATACTGGCTTTGGAGGTGATGCAGAGAAGGTTCATCAGGCTGATTCCAGAGATGTGGAGGTTAGACTATGAGGAGAGATTGAGTCGCCTGGAACTGTACTCATTGGAATTCAGAAGGATGAGAGGAGATCTTATAGAAACATACAAAATTATGAAAGGGATTGGTAAGATAGAGGCAGGAAAGTTATTTCCACTGCTAGGTGAGACTAGAACTAGGGGAAGTAGCCTCAAGATTAGGAGGAATAAATTTAGGACGAAGATGAGGAGGAACTGCTTTTCCCAAAGAGTGGTGAATCTGTGGAATTCTCTGCCCAATGAAGCAGTGGAGGATACCTCAATAAATATATTTTAGACAAGGTTGGATAGATTTTTGCATAGATGGGGAAGTAAGGGTTATGGGGAAAAGGCAGGTAGGTGGAGATGAGTCCATGGTCAGATCAGCCATGATCTTATTGAATGGCGGAGCAGGCTCAACGGGCCAGATGGCCTACTCCTGCTCCTATTCTTATGTTCTTATATCTATGATCAACAAGCACTGGCAGTCTTGTTTCATAGAGATGCAAATATTGAGCATTTTACCAGGTTAAACACTGAGACACTGAGTACATTAAATTCATAATCAGGATAATTTTAATATAATTTATTGTAAAATGTTAAGCACCACTGGTGCAAGGACAAAAGCCAGTTGTGTATTGGATGAAGAGCAAGAAAAAGATTTGCATCTATATTGTACATTTTGTGACCTCTGGACATATGAAAGTGCTTCACAGCCATTTAAGTACTTTTGAAATGAAGTCACTATTTTAATGTATGCTAGAGTGCTTCATTATTGCAATATGTATCTTCACCCTCTTTGTATTCATTAAGCAGTTGTAACCCATGAGAAAATCTACTGACAGACCACAACCCATCAGCCAACAAGTGATGTCTGCATTAAAATCTGTTTAGCGGTATTTGTGAGAAATCAGGCGAAAAATCCTTGCAGCAATTCCAAGCACGAATACTGAAGTATGTTTGTGGGTAGATCCCGGCGTTGACCAAAATGGAGATTGTGGATCGAGGTGGTCACTACGTTTGCATGGTACGGACAGGTGCCATCACCATTAGGAGTACATTCTATATGTCCAACATCATGGAGAACCTGGAGACTCCAACAACCTTCACCACATCCCTGAGAGAGTATGCCAAAATGTTTCCATAAACCTTTGGTTGGGATCCAGAAAGAGTCTTCTGAATGCACATATTATTTTGCTAAGCTTTGCCTGATGTACTTCCCATCTACAATTGTGGAAATGACCACTTCAGGGGCTCCATGCCCTGGAGTTTCTAAGGTAATGATTTGCCCCTCTGAAGGATCCATGGAATCCCAGCAACAAGTCAGCACAGATTAGAGCTCTTATTGCCAGAAAATGGGTGGAAAAATGCCGGATGGGCAGAATAATTCTGGCCTGATCCTCAAAGAGATATTATAATTTATAAATGAGATGTTTACAATAGTAGGGTTACCTCTTGCATACAACATAATATTTGCTCCTTATTGATATTAAATATGTAAGATTATACTCTGCAAACATTCATATTCCATTAGATTTGGACAAGTCAACTTTTCATTTACAGGTGATCCCCAAATTCCTAGAAAATGGTCAACATTGCCTCAAGGGGACATTGCCTCAAGATTCAGGGGAGAAGATTTAGGACGGAGATGAGGAGAAACTGTTTTTCCCAGAGAGTGGTGAATCTATGGAATTCTCTGCCCAAGGAAGCAGTTAAGGCTTCTTCACTAAATATATTTAAGATACAGTTAGATAGATTTTTACATAGTAGAGGAATTAAGGTTTATGGGGAAAAGGCAGGTAGATGGAGCTGAGTTTACGGACAGATCAGCCACGATCTTATTGAATGGCGGGGCAGGCTCGATGGGCCAGATGGCCTACTCCTGCTCCTATTTCTTATGTTCTTATGTTCTTATTGTGTTTTTCCATAATGCAAATCCATGTAATCTTTACATGTGCCCAAGAAACATGATTTATTTACTTTTTTTCTCACATAAATCCTGTAAGAGTCAAATTTATTCCATGCCTCAAATTCTTGGGTAGTAATTTGTGAAATCTCTAAGGGAGAATTTCTGTTGGCTGAGTATCTATAATGCCTTTATATATAAACCTCGTCGACACAGGGAAGTCTCAAATTTGATCAAATGGATATAGAGGTTAATACACTATCCTGTGAATTATTATTTCAATACATGATGGCAAACCCAATATGGTTATGAAAACTACAACTTTTGAGCTTCAAAATACCAGTGTATAAAGTGAAGCAATAGGTAAGTCAAATGTGCAGCCACAATTCCAATTTGCAAAGAAATCCCATGCCTTATTACAGGAAAATAAGCATTTGTAGATTTGATAATATTTTTCTGGGATCTCTTATCCCAAAGAGAATATTAAAGCAAATCTAAGTATACATTTTCTGTAATCAAGAATTTGAAAATAGCCAGTCTGTATAAGGCTCTCTGGTTAAAGGAATAGTACAAAGAAATCATCTATAAAAGGCATTGCATTGCTTTGGATCATTTCCCGAATAATCAAGCTATTAGAATTTCTTTTTCCAAATGTGCAATAATACTATATAATTTTAAAATGAGAAATGGGAAAAAAGGACACATCATCCACATAATGAAGCACTAAGGTCAGATGTGATTATTTTCTTACCTAGGTAGAACCAGACATTCCTTTTCAAAGAACTGAATTACCAAACCTGCCTGCACCTCCATCTCCACCAACCTCTGATATGCCTCAGTTCACCTGCTGCTGAATCCTCTGCTGCCTTTCTGTTCCTCTCTTCTTCAAGATACTTCTTTGAAAAAAAGCTTGTGTTCACCTGCCCTTTGGTCTCTTCATGTGGTTCAATATTAAATGTTGTTTGACAACACTTCTGTGAAGCACCTTAGAATGAGTTCTAAATTGAAGATGCCATTCAACTACACTTTTCATTCTTATTCCATTCTTTGATGTTCAGAAAGCTTCATTTTAGCACATGAAGTGAACACTTCTGCATTAAGGGCTTTTGATGAGTTTTGTTAAACTTGAGGGTAAATGCATAATCATTCATTTAATTATTTTCTCAGCAGACATTTCTCTTTGAATACTTAGCTTCTATTATTACCAAATTACCACATTAACAGCAAATCGTCGAGTCTCACCATCTCACCTAGATTAAGCTTTTGGAATGCAGAACCTGGTATTGATACATTTCCTTTCTTCAATCAATAAACTGTGATTGGGGCACCACGGTAGTGTAGTGGTTAGTGCAACGGTATTACTGCTGGGGCCATCGGAGTTCAGAGTTCAAGTCTGATGCCAGCTGTAAGAAGTTTGCACCTGTGAGCTTTCCTCCGGGTGCTCTGGTTTCCTCCAATGATGTACCAGTAAGTAGATTAAATGGTCATTCTAAATTGTCCTGTGGTTAGGCTCGGGTTAAATGGGTAGGTTGCGGAGCAGTGCAGCTCGTTGAGCTGGAAGGGTCTGTACTGCACAGTATCTCTAAATAAAATAATATTAATTAAGTTAGTCAATAAACTAAAATATCTTTCATATAATAATGTCCAACAGGCCAAGATGGTTAAATTATGAGGACAGTTTGTGTTGATATGTATTGTAAGGAAGATTAAGGAGTAATGTAATTGAGGTATATAAGACGGTTATAGGGACCGATAAATATGTTTTCACTGGATGGAAATAACAGTGTTTGGTTCTTAGTGGCATTTTCCATCCTTTCCACATTTGCATTGACAAATACAGAAGTCTCGGACCCACTGAGAGATTTGGAACCCAAGGAGCCCAGCCTTGCTGAAGCTCTTTAGTTTTGCATCAGGGATTTGCCAGTTAGTTGGGTAGACCCTTGTCATGGAGTCACATAGTGCAGAAACAGGCCCCCCGTCTCTATGACTGAGAAGTATGTGTTTATACTAAACATGCAGTGATTCCACTTGGCAAACTCACAAACATTCCCATCAGCTCACCACCCCCACAGATTCTACCACACACCTACACACTAGGAGCAATTAAAATACCAACACACAGACCTAATTTAGTCATCTTTCGGGAAACCCATGCAGTCACAGAGAGAATATGCATAATCCAACACAGACAGAACCGGAGGTCAGGATTGAATTCAAGTCACTGTAGATTTGAGGTAGCAGCTTCACTAGCAACATTACTGCCCAACCCACAGGCAGGACCCTGAAACTCATGGACTAGGAGGCAATGCAGACGCTTTTTTGTTGAAATAATTTCATTTTAGTTTAATGTTTTTAATTATTCCTGTGTATAAACGTTTTTATATTTTTGATGATACATCTTTAAAATTGTTTGATTTACATAATTTTTAATAAGTTTAATTAATATCTGAATGACTTTTGCAAACCACTTCTTGCTTTGACAGCCTAAAAGCTGAGGATGTGATTTTGCCAGTTGTCAAACGCATCAAGGCACTTTTGAGGGATGGGGCTTGCACAGAAGATTGGGATGATCTGACCATGGATCTGGTACAGACAAGAATGGGCATGAGGGATTTGCAGACAGTAGTTGGTGCAGAATCATTATTGCACTGCTCGGGTGTTACAGGAAGTGGAAACAACACAGGAAGATGGAGTTAAGATACAGATCATCCGTGATCCATGTAAGTTATCGTACAAGCTACCCCCAGGTTATAAACACCCAAATTACTGACACACATACTATTTGTCTGAACGAGCCTCCAATGTATTATTGAATCTTAAACTCAATGTACATGCAGTGATACTATGGAGTTTGTGAGCCCTATAGAATTTTCTCTATTTCCCCATAAATATGACCTAAAATGTGATCAGATCTTCACGCAAGTCCTAAAACTAGATAAAGAAAACCAAATTAAATACATAAAACAAAAACATTATACTTGTTCATTTATTTATTGAGAAAAATGATCCAATATTACATGTATTTCTTGGAAAAAGCATGTAAACCTGTGCTTTCAGTAACTGGTGTGACCCACTTGTACAGCAATAACTTTAACCAAACATTTCCAATAACTGTTGATCGGTCCTGCACATCGGCTTGGAGGAATTCCAAGCCATTTCTCCTCATAAATGTACTTCAACACTGACGTGTTGGTGGGGCTTCCTTGCATGAACTGCTTGCTTCAGGTCCTTCCACAACATTTCTATAGGATTAACGTCAAGACTTTGACTCAGCCATTCCAAAACATGAATTTTCTTCTTTTTAAACCATTCTGCTGTTGATTTACTCTTGTCTTTCGGATCATTGTCTTCTTGTCTTGATCCAACTTCTATTGAATGTCAAGTGACAAACTGCTACCCTGACATTCTCCTGTAAAATGTCTTGATACAATTTTGAATTCACTGTTCCCTCAATGATCGCAAGCTGCAAGCAAAGCATCTCCAAACTATGATGCTCCTTCCACCATGCTTCACAGTTGGGATGAGGTTTTGGTGTTGTTGTGCAGTGCTACTTTTCCTCCAAACATAGCAAAGTGCATTTCTGCCAAAAACTTTTGTCTCATCTCTCCACAGAACTTTGTCCCAGAAGTGTTGTAGAACATCCAGGTGGTCTTTTGCAAACTTTGGATATGCAGCAATTTTTTTTTTTTTTGGAGAACAGTGGTTTCCTCCACAGTATCCTTCCATGATCACCATTCTTGTTCAGTGGTTTTGAACACATGAACAGAGACTTCAGCAAGTTCTTGAGATTTCTGCAGGTCTTTTGCTGTTACCCATGGGTTCCTTTTCACCTCCTTCAGCGCTGCATATTGTGCTGTTGGTGTGCTCTTTGTAGGATACCCACTCCTAGGGAGAATAGCAACAGTACTGAGATTCCTCCATTTATAGACAATATTTCTTACTTACTATGGAACTGATGAACAGTCAGCTCTTTAGAAATGCTTTTGTAGCCTTTTCCAGCTTCACGCATCTCTACAAATCTTCTCTGGTTCTCTGAAAGTTGTTTTGATCGAGGCATGGTGCACATAAACAGATCTTTCTTGAGAAGAGCAGGCTCTGTCAGTAACCTGTCTTTGTGTGTCTTTTTTATAGGGCAGGCCACCACTACAACCTGCACTTCCAACCTCATCTCATTGATTGGAACACCAGACTGGAGATAGCTTTTGTAGAAGGCATCACCCCAGAGGTTCATATTCTTTTTCCAACAAATACATGTAATACTGGATCATCTTTTTCAATAAATAAGTGAACAGGTATAATGTTTTGTGTTACTTATTTAATTGGGTTCTCATTATCTAGTTTTAGGACTTGCATGAAGATCTGATCATATTTTAGGTCATATTTATGCAGAACTAGAAAAAATCCTACAGGCTTCACAAACTTTCTAGCACCACTGTACATATGTTCATTCCTAAAAATGGAAAAATGCATGGTAGCATAGGTGTTAGCAAATGCTATTACAATGCCAGCAGCCTGGGGTCAATTCCTACTGCTATCTGTAAGGAGATCGTACATTCTCCCCATGACCACGTGAATTCATCTGGGTGCTCTGGTTCCCTCCCACATTCCAAAGACATATGGGTTAGTAGGTTAACTGATCACGTGAGTGTATTTGGATGAGCTTGGGCTCGTTGGGCTGGAAAAGCCTGTTACACACATACATTCATGCATACCTAAATAGATAGATAAATTAATAAATAAAAATGTTTTCTCTCTCCCTCTGCTTTTAGTAATTATTTCTTATCAGCCTTAAATACTTTTCATACAATTCATTACATTGCTCATGCCCAACAGCCCTTACATTACGTGGCTTCCTTGATTTCAGTCAACCACCTACGTGATTCTAGACACAATAATAAGGAAAGCAGATTACTTCTCTTATGGGAGATGAGTGAACTAGATGAGTTACACACAGAGAATGGTGGATGCATGGAAATCCCTGCCAGGGGTGATGGTAGAGCCTGATACATTAAGGATATCTAAAAAAATACTCTTAGACAGACACATGGAGGGCTATGTAGGAAGGAGTTAGATTGATCTTAGAACAGGTTAAAATATTGGGCAACATCATGAGACAAAGGACCTGTACTGTGCTGTACTGCTTTATGTTCTAGAACCAGCTGGTTGTTTTGTGACCATTATTAAAGGTGAAAGGTTTTAATAATATTTCTCAGTCACTGTGAGGCTACCGTGTCCTTCCTTCATTGTCTTGAGGTGGAGATAGTGATGTGAGCCCAGCAGGGACAATAGGATTCATTTCCTAAAGGTTATTGGTGAGAAGTGAAGTAACTGCAAGATCACTTTTGTGACATTGGGGTTTGAAATCTGAATTCAAGTCCCATGGTAGCATTGGAAATTAAGTTCTCTGGTTTACCACCATAGCAACATAACTAAAACATCAGATACCGCATAAAGTTCTTCTCCATCCTAAAACAAACATAAACATGAGAAGATCCAAGCAATACACACAAAATGCTGAAAAAACTCAGCAGACCAGGCAGCATCTATGGAAAAAAGTACAGTCGATATTTTTACTGTACATTGACTGCATCTCCTTCCATAGATTCTGCCTGGCCGGCTGAGCTCCTCCAGCATTTTGTGTGTGTTGCTAAAACAAACATGTTCTTCTGCTGGTAAGTGGAATAATATCATTCTCATTTTCTGCCCTTGATAACCATTTCAGTACTCTGAGTGAGGTTATTTGTTCATTCAGACTGTAGACACATTCACACTCGGAGTACACACGAATTCTTAGCATTTAGGACCTCAACAGCCATCATTGTGGATTTGGATTAAACCCTAGTATGATAAGCTTGTATTAAATATCAGTATCAGTAGATGGTGATCATGCCAGAGTTACTGACAAATTACACCCCTTCTATAGCCAGAAAAACCAAAGACGACCTGGTCCAACTGAATTGCAAACACAGCTAGTAACAGTCTGGGAATACCGTCTGACTGCTGCAGGTACCAAACGCTGAGAATTCTGTGTATTTTCTCTATAGATAACCCTGGTCAGGCAGCAGTTAACGTGACGCTATTACAGCTTGTGGTGTCGAAGTCTGGAGTTCAAGTCCAGCGTCATCTGTAAGGAGACTTATGTCTTTCCCATGGAATCTGTGGGTTTTCTCCAGGCGCTCTGGTTTTCTCCCACAGTCCAAAGACATACCAGTTGGTAGGGTAATTGGTCATTGTAAATTGACTGTGATGAGGGCTTGAGTTAAATCGGTGTTTGCAGAGCCTGATGGGCCGGAAGGGACTGTTCTATGCTGAATCTCAATAAATAAATAAATAAATAAATAAACTAACTAACAAACATTCCAGGTTTTCAGAATATATCTGACATGCCTGTCACTCATAAAAGCTAATTTTTCCAAGATTATTGTCTCTGAAAGCTTCCCTCCCACTGACTGCCCTATAATTGTTGGGTTTAAGCTTCTTCCCATTTTTGAATAAGGATGTGACAGTGGCAAACCTCCTGTCTGTTGAGGGTCACCATCTCCCTGTTTGATATTTCTACCCTTGGTTTCCTTTTTAGTTTAAGCCCTGTCTCCAAGGACCAGGCGACATACCTACCTGCTACCATTTTTATTATTTATGCTTCTGCTTTAAAGTTCAAAATAAATTTATTATCAAAGTACATATACGAATGTCACCATAAACTACCCTGAGATTTATTTTCTTGTGGGCACTCACAGTAAATACAAAGAGTCAAAACAGAATCAAAGATAAACTGCGCAGAGACAACGATGAAGAAACAACCAATGTGCAAAAGACAATGAATTGTGCAAACATAATAAGGAAGAAGAACAATAAATAAATAATTAATAAATATTGAGAAACGTGAGTTCTTGAAAGTGATTCATAAGTTGTGGAATCAGTTCAGTGTTGGGGTGAGTGAAATTATCCACTCTGGTTCAGGAACCTGATGGTTGAGGGGTAATAATTGTTCCTGAACCTGGTGGTGTGGGACCTACCACTCTTGTACTTCCTTCCTGATGGTAGCAGCAAGAAGAGAGCATAGCCTGGGTGGTGAGGGTACTTAATGATAAATGCTGCTTTCATTCAACAGCACTCTTTGTAGGTATGCTCAGTGGTGGAGAGTGCTTCACCTGTGATGGACTCGGCTATATCCACTATTTTTTGTAGGCTTTTCCATTCAAGGACACTAGTGTTCCCATACCACATCCGATATCCTGATAGCTTCTTTGCTTTCTATCGTTTTGGCAAGCTTCTTGGTAAATATTAATTAAAGGGTTTAGTGCTTCGACCATGCTTTTTATCTTCTCCTGTCCTTCCTCATTTTCATCTTTAAATGTCCACATTTCTTCTCAAGTATCATCTCCATTGCTTATATGCTTGCAAAGAGATTTAAACATTTTATTTTACATCAGTCAAAAGTCTCTTCAAACTCTTGTCTCTTTGTCCACTAACTCATTATTCAGCTACCCTCACCACTTCTTAATATTCAGCCTGATTCTCAGTCGTGCTCCTTTTCTTTTCTATCTCTCTTAACTCCATCATTCCCATCAGATATGTAAGACTCTCTATCAATCATTCCCTGTCTAAAACCCCTCCCTGGTTCATCACATTTCGGCCTTCCCACCTTTCACTTCAGTTCACTCAATTAATTCTATCTCAATGAATTGAAATCATCCCCACCTTCATTCTAGATGGTTCCTTTCCCTTTTCCATAACTAATCTACACCTTCTGATGCTTTGGTCATTTTGTCCAAGCTTATTCCTGAACAGTGAAATTCTCCACTGTCCACTTTATTTCCCATTTCTAGATCTAGCAGCATCAACCTCCTCAGTGATCAAAAAGGTTCTCTAATCATTGCTAAAAGATCTCTGCGCAAACAAGAGAAAATCTGAAGATGCTGGAAATCCAAGCAACACACACAAAATGCTGGATGAACTCAGCAGGTCAGGCAGCATCTATGGAAAAGAGTACTGTCGATGTTTTAGGCAGAGACCCTTCAGCAGGACTGGAGAAAAAAAAGATGAGAAGTAAGTTTGAAAGGTAGGGTGAGGGGTGGGAGAAAGACAAGGTGATAGTTGAAAGTAGGAGGGGGAGGGGTGAAGTAAAGAGCTGGGAGGTTGATTGGTCAGAGAGTTACAGGGCTGGAGAAGTGGAAATCTAATAGGAGAGGACAGAAGGCCATGGAAGAAAGAAAATGATGGAGGAGAACCAGAGGGAGGCGATGGCCAGCAAGGAGATAAGGAGAGAGAGAGGGAATGGGGAATGGTGAAGGGGGGGGCTTTACTGGAAGTTCGAGAAATCAATGTTCATGCCATCAGGTAAGGCGTTGTTTTTCCAACCTGAGTGTGCCCTCATCACAACAGTAGAGGAGCCATGGATAGACATACTGGAATGGGAGTGGGAAGTGAAATTAAAATGGGTGGCCACTGGGAGATCCCACTTTTTCTGATTCTCTGTTTTTAACAGAATGACTGCCCCACTCAATCCTCGTATAGTTAAAATCTTTAATTTAGCGTATTGTTCAATTAGACTTAGTATTTCTGAGCAAACTGTCCAATTCTGAATTACCTGCAATAAACAAGCAAGACAAACTTTTTTAGGCTTTTCTCTAGAGCTTTAATTTGTTTGGGGCGACTCCCAATAACCACTACATTTCTCGAGGAACCCAGGATAATATTATGATTTAAGCCAAATATTAGAATTTTTCAACAAATCTATCTTAAAACTGATTTGCACTTACTAATCATTTGAACCCAAAGTTTAATTGGTTATTAGAGCTTCTGCCTTTTGGAAGTGATGTTAGGTGCACTTGAACACCTTCTTGGCACAATTTTAAGATGAGTAAGGAAATCACTCCTAGTGTCCTAGATAATATTTATCCATAATCAGCATTACCTTATGGTTGACACATAGCCTTTTGCAGGAACCTGCTGTGTGCACATTATACCAAAAATATTTCGCAAATCATAAAGCACATTTGGGTGTCCAGAAGTGAGTGAGAACCCGACTAAATATTTATACTTATACTTTATTGTCACCAAACAATTGATACTAGAAGATACAATCATCACAGCGATATTTGATTCTGCGCTTTCCGCTCCTTGGATTACAAATATTAAATAATAAAAATATTAAAAATAGTAAAAATTAGTTAATATTAAAAATTTAAATTATAAATCATAAATAGAAAATAGAAAAATGGAAAGTGAGGTAGCGCAAAAAAACCGAGAGGCAGGTCCGGATATTTGGAGGGTACGGCCCAGATCCGGGTCAGGATCCATTCAGCAGTCTTATCACAGTTGGAAAGAAGCTGTTCCCAAATCTGACCTTACGAGTCTTCAAGCTCCTGAGCCTTCTCCCGGAGGGAAGAGGGACGAAAACTGTGTTGGCTGGGTGGGTCGTGTCCTTGATTATCCTGGCAGAACCGCTACGACAGTGTGCGGTGTAAAGTGAGTCCACGGACGGAAGACTGGTTTGTGTGATGTGCTGCGCCATGTTCACAATCTTCTGCAGCTTCTTTCAGTCTTGGACAGGACAACCTCCATACCAGGTTGTGATGCACCCTAGAAGAATGTTTTCTACGGTGTATCTATAAAAATTAGTGAGGGTTTTAGGGCACAGGCCAAATTTCTTTAGTTTTCTCAGGAAGTAAAGGCACTGGTGGGCCTTCTTGGCAGTGAACTCTGCTTGGTTGGACCTAGTCAGGTCATTTGTGATATTGACCCCAAGGAACTTAAAGCTTTTGACCTGTTTCACTTGCGCACCACTGATGTAAATCGGGTCGTGCGGTCCGCTACTCCTTCTGAAGTCAACAACCAATTCCTTCATCTTGCTGACATTGAGGGATAGGTTATTGTCTTCGCACCATGCCACCAGGTTCTTAATTTCCTCTCTGTACTCAAACTCATCATTACCCAAGATACAGCCTGCAATTGTGTCATCAGCAAACTTATATATTGAGTTTGATGGAAACTTGGCTACACAATCATGGGTGTACAGTGAGTACAGCAGGGGGCTGAGTACACTGCCTTGTGGGGCACCGGTGCTCAGAGTGAATGTAGAGGAGAGCTTGTCCCCTATTTTTACAGCCTGGGTCCTGTCTGTGAGGAGGCTGAAGATCCAGCTGCAGATCTGAGTGCTAAGGCCCAGGTTCTGGAGCTTAGGAATCAGTTTATTTGGAATGATGGTATTTAAGTCTTTATTAAAATTCTAATTAATCACAGCATTGCTCCTAAGCCTTGACCACAGGTTGGAAATTCACAAATGTAAATGCAGCAACCAAATTCCTGATTATACCTCCGGTCAGGTAGGCACAGGATTAAGAAATGATTCAATTTCACAGCTCTGTAATATGTATTAAAATTTCACCTCTGTCTCATCACTCCCTTGTCCACAATTCTAGTCATTTATCTTTGTTACTCATGGAATTCCTTCTTGTTATTTATTTTTGGTTCATGCTAATCTCATACATTAGATGCACATGGAAGGTAATTACCCATAAATATAACACAGGAACGGAACTGCCAAAAATGCACAGATAAACATCCTAATTGTTGACCCTTTGTCAGAACATGATTAACATCTGTATTGTTCAACAGAATATAAACAAAGTAATCTCTTATTGTGCCAGCATGTGGAAAGTGATAGAGAAAAATCTATTTATAATAGAAAACTAAAATTTAAAAACAGGCATTGATCAGGTTGTGAAGGACTGGGATTAGCATTTCATGGTCCACTATCCTTTCCTATCAGATTCCTCTTCTTCCACCTATCACCTCCCAGCTTCTTCCCTCATCCCACCTTCCCCCTCAACTGATTTCACCTATCACCTGCCAGCATGTACTCCTTCTCCTCCCCACCCTCTCCATATTCTTATTCAGGGTTCTTCTCCCTTCCTTTTCAGTCCTGATGTATGATCTTGGTGACAGATGCTGCCCGAGCTGTTGAGCATTTTGTGTGTGTTGCTCTGGATTTCCAGCATCTTCAGTATCTATTGTGATTAATATTTCATCAGAATATTTGTACAGTCATGTTAGCCTACAAGTGGTGATGTGAAATGCCAACTGTCCTTTCTAATCATTTAATAATCGACCCATCTTGTATTCCTATTACAAAAGAAAAATAATTTTTTAACTACAATGCCTTCCCTGCTTCAATTTTCTTCCTATGTGATTTGTTATTTTGCAATGCCATTCAAAAAATATCTTGAAGGACAAATTTGTGTGGCAGCAAACTTATTATTCACATTGCACTCAATTAAGATCAGTGAATTAATTACCTGACATCAATCCAAATTAATTATTGATGGAAAACTGCCAGCTCATATTGTCCCTGTCGCTAGGGAAGAATCGTGCACCTCTTCACCTCGAGTCACTAAAGCCGATATTTAACAGCATATAATCACATAAAGGTAAGTGATTGTAAAAGTACAGTTGTGATGCTCCTTCCATAATCAGCAAGAAAATCTAAAAGTATTCTTTAACCTTTTCAAAACATGAATGGACCTAAGGAGGATAGAATAACAGTGGGGGGCGGGGAATTACTGAATCAGTATGCATGTGGTTCGGATTTCACTCAAAATCCTCCTGAGTGCTGTGGGAAATGTGTACAAGGATGATCACCTTTATTGAAGTCCAGGTTATCTTCTTCAGCGAGTGACAGCACAACTCATGTGGAAGGAATAAGTGGCTAGGATCAATGCTGTGGACAGAAGATCACATTGAAGATGGTACACATATTAAGGAAGCTGTCTAGGTGAGCTTCCTTACAATGACTTCAAAAACACAACAACGACTTTAAAAAAAAAAGTGCCCCACTTATACATAGTTGTCAGCCTGCTCTGAAGATCTGATAAATCCATGTAACTCTCTTATTTTGAATATCTCTAATTCAATAAGGCTCACTTCACTTTTCATAATATCGCTTCTACACCTTGGCCATTACAGCTTCAGAGGGCTTCATATCTGAAGTCATCCGAAGACAAGTTAAACTATAAGTTACTGTCACATAAGTGCTGTTGTTTGTAGTTATCTACTTTCCATTGTGACGTTTGATCATCAATTGTACCTCTCTACATTCAATTCAGATCACTTCAAATGGACAGCAGTTTATATTCTCACACATGGTTAATTCTAATGATCAATGGAGATTTCTCTCCATTAGCATGGGGGGCACATTTTAACACAGGTGAATTTAAAGACTCTTCTACTTTTAAAAAATGCAGCAAATAGACCAGCTCTGCACCAAATAGTGACGCCGCTGCTGTTCAGTGTGATCAGAGGTTGGTCTATTCTTCAATCACCGTGGGATAACAGTTTGGCTTGTATCACAAAATATCCCCATCCTCTCCTAGGGTGGGAAAAGAAGCAAAAAAAAACTCAGCAGTTAGACATTCCTGTGAAGGGGACATCCAAGGATACCTTTAAATGAGCACCTTGCTCTTGATCATTAGCCAGAGATTGAGAAATTGAATGAAACATTTAGGTTAATGAGCAGAAATGATAATTTGGAGGTTCCATTTAAGTGACAGAAGGAAGAAAGGAAAAAAGAGAATTTCATTCACATAGTGTGTTTTCAAAAATCAGAGCCCAAAATGAAAGTGGGCTAAAGTTTAAAGGAGAAAACAAAATCTATAGAAGGGTAAAGGACTAAACAGTCCCCTCTCTTTCTCATCATTCACTGGCGTACTGGGCCTAATGGCTGGCTTGTGGTTGTAAATTCAATGATTATATGAGTCATGGAGATATAGTTTCATGTTGGATATTACCCATGATTACACTGGCAACGCAGTTAAGCAGCCAGAGATTTTGAGATTGGCTATGAAGTAAGCTCATTTATCTAATCAAATATCTGTACATGTGTGGGCAGAGCTATTAACACAATTGTATAAAAATGGATATCAAGAACAGTAGGCTATTTTGTGCGGAGGCAGCATTTGGAAGAAATGATGTGGTGGCCTCTGAACATGTAGTATTTATAAATAAAATCATGTTTCATCTTTTGTTGTTAGCCAGTTCAGGAAATCAGGCAAACTGAAGTAGTGAATGTGTAAGGTCCAATGCAATAATCAATGCAAATTTTTTTGCCATAGTCCTCTGACACCGGGGTATCCCCATTATCTCTGTTCTCTCACAATTGTCATCAAATTAGGCCTCTCTTCCCACAGTTTCAATCAGTAACAATACCACCAGGTGCTCCTGGTTACATTTCTCCAGTTTCTATCGGAAAGATTAAAGATTCAGTGTCAATTATTTTCCCATGTTATTAAAGCATCCTAACACTCTCTGAGGGGGGAAACTAGGTACTTACACTGTTGTGGTCAGAGTATGGAGAGTGAGTGAAGCATTTAAGGTTAAGTGCAGATTTAGGTTAAATAGCAGAAGGTTGGAGGCAGAGAAATTCTCTGTATTTTGAATTACAATTTATGAGGTTCCATGTAAGTGAGAGCAAGAAAAATAAGAAAAATTCTTCAGTTCACCTGGCATCATTCATAAATTCATGATGAGCTCTGTACACAATTAAATACTTTTGAAATGTAATCACCATATTGCAGAAGTCAGGCTATGCACAGCAAGATCCCTAACAGCCTGCTGAAGGGTCTCAGCCCAAAATATCCACTATACTCTTTTCCATAGATGCTGCCTGGCCTGCTAAGTTCCTCCAGCCTTTTATGTGTGTTGCTTGAATTTCCAGCATCTGCAGATATTTCTCTTGAATATGTTTGTTCAGCCTCTAGAGGTGCTGTCCATTTTGTAAGTAGTTCATTTTGTGGAAACATCACTTCCCGCTCATAAGCTGTTTTTACGTCATTTCCTGTGCGGGTTAATTCAGATTTCAGTTTAAAGCACACATGGGAGAAAGACATCTATCTCCACCCACTTTTTATTTACCCTTGAAACAGCAATATCTTAAGCTTAATATCGGTAAACATTTAGTCGATGTACTTTGAATGAAGTATTATGTTTATCGTTCCTCACTGTTGAGCTATTGTTGCACCGTTGCACAGTTTATCGTTCCTCACTGTTGAGCTATTGTTCACTCTAGTCCACAGCATAGTTAAAGAATACACACAAAATGGTGGAGGAACTCAGCAGCTCAGGCAGCATCCATGGAAATAAACAAACAGTCGACATTTCAGGCTGAGACCCTGGCGAAGGAAGGGTGAAGATACCAAAATAAGATGCAAGGAGGAGGAGGACAAGGTGAAAGGTGAATCAAGTGGGCGAGAAAAGTAAAGGGCTGGAGATGAATGAATCTGATAAGAGAGGAGAGTGGAGCATAGAAGAAAGGGAAGGATGGGAGGCACCAGGGGGAGCTGACGGGCAGGCGAGAAGAGGTAAGAGGCAAGAGTGGGGAACTGGAGAAGAGGGGAGGGTAGAATTTTTTTTCACAAGAAGAAGAAATCAATATTCATGGCATCGAGTTGGAAGCTACCCAGATGGAATATAAGGTGTTACTTTTCCTGTCACCACCAGGGAACGTTTTTAAAAAAAATCTTTTCCGTTAGTATGCGGAGTGTATTTTCTCAGTGATCCTTGGATTGTTTACCTTTTACGTCTAATTGTTTGTCTTTGGACTAACTCTGGGTTTTCACTTGCAGGTGTCTCATTTGGTATCATGGGAATTATTAAGCTCTATTTGTATTTATCACTTTTAGTAATTTTGGGTTAATTTAATGTCTTAAATTGTAGTTGTTGGCTTTGGGGATGAATGCTTCGTCTGGACGCCTATGCTGTCTGATTGGTCCTGAATTCCTACGTGCTCCAGTGACCTAGTTCTTCTCTGTATCGTGAGTGATTTCAGTTTGTCAAGGTTCTGTATACTTTGCCTGGGCTCTTATTAGTTTTTTTCTGGTTAATTTCTGTAATAAATCTTTAATTTTGTTTGAATTGCCGAAGCCTCTGTGATTCCTGCACTTGAGTTCGCTGGTGACCCTCACAGTACGACCCAGACAAGAGTAATGAACTAACAGGACTCGGCATCCGATCGGTTTTGGCAAAGCAGAGCGCCACACTCTGAAGGCACAGGCAGCATCCTGCGGGAAATGGCCACTTCTCTCTCTGCCTTCAAGGAAAATCTAAAAAATAACCGGAACCCGGCACGCCACCACCTCGGGGGAGGTTGAGTGCCGATAGTTCCCTAAATCTACCTATCTCGGAGCGCTTCGGTGGGAGTCCCGAGTCGTGCGCGGGTTTATATCCTCCAGTGTTTTCGGGTGTTCGGGTGCCTCACAAGTTTCTTACCGACCGAGGTAAAGTGGCTAATACTACTTCCCTCCTCTCCGGACAAACTCTGGAATGGGCAACAGCTAAGTGGCAGAGAGAGGACCCCGAATGCTTTCTTACTGACTTATTTATCGGCGCCCAAAAGAGAGCGTTTAATCGCCCCGCCGGTGGGCAGCAGGCGCCTGCGAGACTTCTCGGCATATGACAGGGTCAAGGAGCGTGGGGGACATTTCAGTCGAATTCAGAGCTTTGGCTCTTGATGGAATGGCGAAGCTCTGGTGCCATGTTCTACAAAGGGCTCAACAAGAACCTGAAAGATAAACCGGCAGTTCGCCATCCTGTATAGGACCTTTAAATGGGCCAATCGATTTAGCTATTCGTCTGGACATCATTTTGTCAGAACGGTGGCGAGAGTGGGGCCAGCAGTTCCCCAGGTTCTATCCTCGCTCTCCACCAACCTTACCATTTCCCTCGACAGATACTTCGCCGACCTACTCGCTGGATGCCGTGGAACCCATGCAGTTGGGCAGGTCTCTTGGTTGCTGAATGCAACATTAGATGTAAAGAGAGACGTTGTTTATATTCTGGGATACTGGGGCATTATCCGGCCGTATGCCCCAAGAGGTCGGGAAAGTCCAGGGAGCCGCCCAGTGAGGGGAGATGTGTGACGGTCCCTGGGGCTTTTCCCATAAGTACTTCCTCGGGGTTACATTTACCACCTTGTTTGATATGCTATCGAAAAGTTTCCCATTCAGGTAACTTTTTGGCTTTAAGGAAGGCACGGCAAATGGGGGTCCCTATCTCTAAGCTTGATCAACCCCTTACCGTCACTGCCCTTGGATGATTGGCCTCGAGCCGGGTAGGGTTTGTTGCATTTCCGGACCGTTAGTCTTTAGGACGGGAAATCACCATGAAACATTAAAATTCCACTTGATTCATTCTACAGAGATCCCTCTTATTCGTGGGTATCCATAGTTGTCTCAATATGTCCCTGTGATCGACTGGTCCGTGGGAGTTTTTATTGGTTGGTTCCCTAACTGCCAGAATGTTTGTTTTTTCATCGGTTTCCCCAAATCACAAGTATGTGTTCCGAGCGGTTCCTAAGGTTGTCATAGCCAGGGTGGTAGTAGCTCCCACTACCTATCAGGTGTTCCAAATGGCGTGCGTCTCTAACAGCCTCAGACAACAAGTCCAACTCTTGGCCTTCACAGGTGGCCTAGCTACTAGGCCCGGCGGAACTGTTTCTACTAACAAGGGCCAACGGCGGACCACTGACGCCTCAAAACCGGTTGCCTCGGGCAGGTGGGGCTCCTCAGCCTTGGACGGCAGCCCGCCTAGGAGAAGGAAAACTCTGATATAAAATCTCCGCTCTACCTTGCGGCCGTACCCACCCATGGGAAAGGATCTGGGAATAAACCCAGAGGAAGAAATCCGGAGCCGGGGCCCGTAGGGCAGTTTGATGTTGTTTACCACTTCACTCTAGCAACCTCTGCGATGTCGCTGGTGTCAAGCTGTATCGGCGTTTGCCTTTCCCTTGGACTACATCAGTGACGGGGAGAGGGGGAACCCGCAGCATGGGAACAACTGGTTCTTCAAATCTTCCCGCCCAGGCTTGCGCCCTGGAGAGACCACAGTCCACCAGATGCGCAAAGCCATGATCCCCTGAGATCGACGGCTGCCTTCTCTGTTCCGAGCGCCCAAGGTCAAAACGAAGCTCTCTGAATCTGTGACCGACCTTCTGCAGTTGGCAATGCTAATGAGATTAAGAGAGTCCCTCCTGAATACTCAGATCTCCAAGCAGTGTTTTTTTTACGCTGTGACCCCATGGTAATTATGATTGCGCCATTGAGTTGTTGCCTGGTTCCTGCCCTTCCCGAGGGAAGCTATTCTCCCCATCTGGTCCTGAGAGACGGACTATGGACGATTACCTCAAAGAGGCGTTGACAGCGGGGTTTATCAGACCCTCGACTTCCCCTGCAGGGGCGTGGTTTTTCTTTGTCATGAAGAAGGACGGCAGCCTTAGACCCTGTATTGATTATCGGGATCTCAACAAGATCACCATTAAAAATCGTTACCTCTTACCATTAATAAAGTCGGCCTTTGATTTACTGCAAGGGGCCAACATTTTCCCTAAATTGAGCCTCAGGAACACCTACAATTTAATTCGGATTCGTCGGGCTGATGAAAGGAAGCTGGTATTGAATACCCGGGCATTATGAATACCTCGTTATGTCCTTTGGGCTTGTTAATGCCCCAGCAGTTTTTCAAGCATTCATTAACGATGTCTTGAGAGAGATGTTAAACCGGTTTGTCTTTGTGTATCTAGAGGATATTTTGATATTTTCATGTTCTTATCTGGAACATGTCTCCCATATTCGTCAGGTTCTCCGTGTTTATTAGGTAATAACTTATTTGTCAAGCTAGGGAAGTGTGAGCACAAGAAATAGGAGCAACAGTAGACCATCTGGCCCGTCGAGCCTGCGCCGCCATTCAGTAAGATCATGGCTGATCTGGACACAGACTCATCTCCACCTCCCTGCCTTTTTCCCATAAACCTTAATTTCCCCTGTCTTAAATATATTTACTGAGGTAGCCTCCACTGCTTCATGGGGCAGAGAATTCCAGAGATTCATCACTCTCTGGGAAAAGCAGTTCCTCTTCATCTCCGTCCTAAACCACTCCCCGAATCTTGAGGCTATGTCCCCTAGTTCTACTGTGAATTTCATGTTCCTAAAGTCTCCTTTTTAGGATTTGTTATTTTCCAGAAAGCTCTATTAATGAATCCGGATAAAACTCGTGCCGTTCAGGACTGGCCCGCTCCTACTTCTGTCAAGCAGGTTTCAGAGATTCTTGGGGTTTGCTAACTTTTATAGAGGATTTATTAGGAGTTTTAGTTCTGTCGCTGCTCCCCTCATTAATCTTACTAAGAAAAAGTTGGGTGGTTTCTGTTGGACAGCGGAAGCAGTCAGCCTTTAGCGACCGTAAGAATTATTTTATCACTGCTCACATATTGCGTCCACCCAACCCTGAACTGCCCTTTGTTGTTGAGGTGGATGCTTTCGACATCGGAGTAAGGGCAGTCTTATCTCAACGTTCCACCACCGATTTAAAACGTTGCATCCTTGTGCTTACTTTTCGAAAGGGTCGTCATCAGCTGAATCCATTTATGATATAGATAACGGAGTTTTTGGCTGTTAAACTGGTCTTAGCAGAGTGGAGGCACTGGCTGGAGGGGGTTGAGCATCCATTTATAGTTTGGACAGATCATTAAACATTTAGCTTGTATCAACGCATGGAAAGCCCACTGGACTTCGTTTTTAACCGTTTTAATAGCCTGACGCACTATCTAGGCAATTTGATCTCCCTGATTCAATGGATAGGCCGGAGTCAACGCTTTAGGAGAATAAACTTTTGGCTCTAATCACTTGGGGTATCGATTCCCAAGTCAGACTAGCACCTGAAGGGAGTACTCTAGTTCCTAGTAATGTTCCCCTAGGTCACCTTTCTGTGCTGTCCATACTTGGGTTGGACGTCACTAAATGAGGACATCCAAGATAACAGTACACCCCCCCCCCCAAGAATTTATGCCCCCTTGAATTCATAAAAAGACATTATTGGTGGCCTGGTATTAATAGGGATGTCAAGTCATTTGTCCAAGCCTGTGAAGTTTGTGCTTGTTCCAAAGATTCCAGTACTCTTCCCCAGGGTATTTTCTGTCCCCTCCCAGCCCTGGTCCCATCCCTGGTTGCATTTTATCACTGGGCTGCCCCCATCATGCTCTTTTACTGTCACTTTAGTCATGTTTGATTGATTTTCCAAGGCTTGTAATTTTTTTCCTCTCACTAAATTGCCTTTGGCCTGTGAAACAGCGGACCTTTTATTGCAGCAGGTGTTTAGGGTACATGGGTTTCCTTTTGATATTGTCTCTGACGGGGGCCCATAATTTACGTTCAAGTTTTGACAAGCATTTTGTAAACTTATTGGAGCTACTTCTGGCCTTTTTCCCAGTTCTCACCCACAAACAAATGGTCAGATCGAGAGGATTAGTCAAGATTTGGAATGCACTCTCCATTGCTTTGTTTTGGTAACCAATCCTCCTGCAGTGACCACTTAATTTGGGCAGAGATAGCCCATAACACCTTTCACAATTCTTCGCTTAACATGCCTTCTTTTGAATGTCAATTTGGGTTTAATTCTTTCTTCTTTCTCAAGCAGGAAGTGGAATTCGGTGTTGCATCTGCTGAACAGTTTGTCAAGCGCTGCAGACAGCGATGGCTTGAAGTCATGAGGACTTTGGCGCTTGCTTCAGTGAGGCAGCAGTACCGTGCCAACAGGGGGAGACATCAGGGTCCTTCTTTTTGCTTGCTTCAGTGGGTTTGGCCCTCTATCCAAGACCTCCCCCTTAAAACTGAATCCTGGAAGGTGGCTCATTGGGCCTTTTAGGATTGTTAAGAGGATCAATCCTGTAATTTATGGATTACAGCTTCCCAGGTCTCTCTGAGTCCATCCCACCTTCCACATCTCTAAGCTTAAAATCGTACTCTGTAGTCCCTGAGCCCCTACTCCGAAGCTTCCCATCCTCCTAGAATCACAGGTGGAACACTGTTTACATTGTCCACAGATTGATTGACTCCTGGTGAGTTAAGGGTCAGTTCCAGTGTTTAGTTAATTGGGAGGGGTATGGTCTGGAGGAGAGGAGTCGGGTTCCGGTCTGGGATATTTTGGATCCTGATCTGATTACTGATTTTTATTGGCTTCACACTGATTGCCCTAAGTCACCAGGAGTCAGTTTTAGAAAGGGAGGGGGCAGTCTGTCACAACCAGGGGTCATTTTTTTTTAGTGTATGTGGACAGTTAATCATGATTCTGTATTACTTTACCTGAGTTCTTGTTAGTTTTTCTGATAAATCTCTGTTATAAATATTTAGTTTTGTTTGAATTGCCAAAGTTGCTTTGATTTCTGCGCTTGAAATCAGTAGTGACCCTCACACCTTCACCCTGGGGGTGGCCTGATTGTGGCACAAGAGGAAGCCATGGACCTACATATCTGAACAGGAATGGGAATCAGAATTAAAATGTTTGGCCACGGGGAAACTCCTCTTTAGGCAGACGGAGTGATGCCACTCAACAGCGTGGTCCACCAGTTTACAATGGATCTCAACAATGTAAAGGAGGCCGCATCGGGAGCACTCGATACAATAGAACACCCCAGCGCATTCACAGGTGAAGTGTTACCTCACCTGGGTGGACTGTTTGGAGCACGGAATGGAGGTGAGGGAGGAGGTGAATGGCAGGTATAGTAATTTGGCCACTTGCAGGGATAAGTGCTGGGAGGGACATTAGTGGGGAAGAACAAATGGACAAGGGAATCACAGAGGGATTGATCCATACGGAAAGCAGAGACTGGGGGGAAGGTAAAGATGTAATTGGTGGTAAGATCCCTTTGGAGATGGCAGAAGTAGTGGAGAATGAAGTGTTGGATGTAGAGGCTCATGGGGTGGTAGGTAAGGACAAGAGGAACTCTATTACTGTTAAGGCAGTGGAAAGGTGAGGTGAGCAAGGATGACTAGGTGATGGAGGAGATGCGGGTAAGGGCAACGTCAATGATAAAGGAAGGGAAACACCGTTCCGTGAAATAGGAGGAAATTTCTGATGCCCTGGAAAGAAAAGCCTCATCCTGGGAACAGATGCAGCAAAGATGAAGGAACTGAGAAAACGGAATAGCATTTTGACAGGACTCACGGTGAGAAGAGGTATAATTGAGATAATTGTGGGAATTGGTAGGCTTATAAAAGATGTCGGTCGACGGTTTCTAGAGATGGAGACAGAGAGATCGAGAAATGGGAGGGAGGTGTCAGAAATGGACCAAGTAAGTTTAAGGACAGGATGAAAGTTGGAGGCAAAGTTGATGAAATTGATGAGCTCAGCAAGAAGCAGCATCAATGCAGTTGTCAGTGTAGCAGAGGAAGAGTTGGGGAGCATCACTGATGAAGGCTTGGAACATGAATTGTTCTATGTAGCTAACCAAAAGGCAAGTCCATGGCTACCCCTAGAGTATGGGGAAAGTGGAAGGAGTTGAAGGAAAATTTGTTGAGGGTGAGGACCAGTTCTCTTAGATGGAGGAGGGTGGAGGTGGAGGGACACTGGTAGTTTTTTTTGTTGAGAAAGAAGATGGAGGATAGAAGTGTATAGGGACTGGACATCCATGGTGAAAATGAAATATTCAGGGCCAGGGGTTAATGTGGAGATAGCATGAAAAACCATAGAAAATTGTATGTGTGTATTTCCTTGTTTAACACTGATCATGAAAATAATTGATAATATTAGTATATTCAACCACGTGACAATTCTCTATTGAATCTAATACATGCTTTACTTAATCTTATGTGAAAAGGTTTTCTCATTTTTAAAAACCCCAAAGAATGCTTCCAGGTATTTGGGAATGTGTTTAACTCCCTACCTAGCTTTGTATGTAATTCTCTGTGAGGGCTGGAGAATGATAAAGACCGAATAATGTGTTTCAGTAGCATTGATTTAGTCTTGAATTGAATTGTATTGACTTTATTACTTACATCCTTCACATACACAAGGAGTAAAACTCTTTGTGTTACATCTCTGTTCCAATGTGCAACGTGCAATTTAAGTAATTTGCAATAAATAGTATGTACAACAGGACAGTCAATATAACAGAAATACAGTTGCATCAGCATGAATTAATCAGTCTGATGGCCTGGTGGAAGAAGTTGTTCTGGACGCTGTTGGTCCTGGTTTCCCGGATGGTAGCAGCTGGAACAGTTTGTGGTTGGGGTGGCACAGGTCACCAATGATCCTTCGGGCCCTTGTTACACACCTGTCTTTGTAAATGTCCCGAAAAGTGGGAAGTTCACATCTAGTGATGCGCTGGGCTGTCCGCACCACTCTCTGCAGAGCTCTGCGATTGAGAGAAGTACAGTTCCCATACCAGGCAGTCATGCAGCCAGTCAGGATGCTCTGAATCGTACTCCTGTGGAAAGTTCTTAGAATTTGGGGGGCCATACCAAACTTCCTCAACCATCTGAGGTGAAAGGGGTGCTGTTGTGCCTTTTTCACTACACAGCCAGTATGTACAGACCATGTGAGATCCTCAATGATGTTTATGCCGAGGAACTTAAAGCTGTTCACCCTCTCAGCCTCAGATCCATTGATGTATACAGGGGTTAGCCTGTCTCCATTCCTCCATTCCACAATTAGCCCCTTCGTTTTTGCGACGTTGAGGTTGTTTTCTTGACACCACTGTGTCAGGGTGATGACTTCCTCTCTGCAGGCTGCCTCATTATTATTTGAGATTAGGCCGATCAGTGTAGTGTCATCAGCAAATTGGAGTTGTGGGTGGCGATATAGTTATGGGTATACAGAGAGTAAAGGAGGGGGCTTAGTACACAGCCCTGAGGGGCACCTGTGTTGAGGGTCAGAGATGAGGGAGCCCATTCTTACCACCTGCTGGCGATCTGACAGGAAGTCTAGGATCCAGCTACACAAAGCAGGGTGAAGGCCGAGGTCTCTGAACTGCTTGTCGAGTCTGGAGGGAATTATGGTGTTGAATGCTGAACTGTAGTCCAGGAACAGCATTCTCACACAAGCATCCTTCTTCTCCAGATGTGTAAGGACGGTGTGTAGAGCAGTGGCTATTGCATCGTCTGTCGATCGGTTGTGTCGGTAGGTGAATTGTAGAGGGTCCAGTGTGGATGGTAGCATACTGCAGATGTAGTCCTTGACCAGCCTCTCAAAGCATTTGTTTATTATTGAGGTGAGTTTGACAGGACATCAGTCATTCAGACATGTTACCTCGGTCTTTTATGGTACAGGAACAATGATGGATATTTTGAAGCAGGAGGGCACTCTACTCTGCGAGAGGGAGAGATTAAAAATGTCTGTGAACACACCTGCCAATTGTGCCACACACATCCTGAGTACTTGCCCTGGGATGCTGTCCGGTCCCGCAGCCTTGTGACTGTCCACTCGTTGGGAACACCTGCGTACTTCGGCCTCAGATGACCAAGCTGCTGGTTGCATCATCTGCAGGTCTTCTCAGGGGCTCAGTATTGGCGACATCAAATTATGCGTAAAAACGACTTAGCTCATCTGGGAGAGAGGTAACTCCAATGCATTTAGCTTTGAAGTCTGCAATGGCGTGTAGACCTTGCCATAAGTGTGTTATTGGTAGAAAGTTAAGTCTGAATCTTGTCTCTGTATTATTTTGCTGCCTTGAAAATTGGCCATGATGCTGGTGGTAACTCTAGTACTTTTCATCGGAATAGTGTCCTCGAGTCACTTAGGCCCATGCAAGAAAACAGAGAGGACATCAATTTAACAGCTCCTCTTAAATCTGGAATCTGCATTGCCAGCAATATGCATGGCACTTGTACCCTTCTCGTGCTATAAAAGCTGGGGTTAAAACTGTAATAAATGTGGAAGTAATTAAATTAAAAGGCCAAAGAATAATGTCAGAAATTTCTAACTGGGAATTTCTGCCAACTATTCTCCTCCTTGTTTATTTTTCCATTGCATGTGTTTTTACTTTATTTTTATTTTATTTAGAGATATAGCATGGAACAGGGCCTACCAGCCACTGAGCCATAATACCTTGCAATCCATTCATTTAACCCTAGACTAATCACAGGACAATTTACAATAACCAATTAACCCACTAACTGGTACATCTCTGTAGTGTAGGAAGAATGTGGAACACCTGGAGGAAACACACGGGGATACGGGAACAACGTGAAAACTTACTTACAGAGGACACTCTGAATTCCGATGCCCAGAACTGTGATAGCATTGTGCGAGCCACTACACCCCCATTTTACTCCATTCCTTCCTCGATAAACCAGTTCAGCTAATCATCTTAACTCATTCAAATGTGTGATGGCCAAATTGGAGATTTTCTTTGTTTTATTCCAAGATTTGATTGGTTTAAAACAAGGCTATTTTTCTCCATTCTGTGCCTTTAGAAATTACAAGCTATCCAAACAATGTAATCCTAAGGAGAGGATGAACTACTTCACCAATGAGTTTCCAACTACTAAAGGATTCTCAATGAAATTTTCCAAATATATTTTCTGTAGATTTTGGTATAGAAACATAGAAACATAGAAAATAGGTGCAGGAGTAGGCCATTTGGCCCTTCGAGCCTGCACCGCCATTTATTATGATCATGGCTGATCATCCAACTCAGAACCCTGCCCCAGCCTTCCCTCCATACCCCCTGACCCCCGTAGCCACAAGGGCCATATCTAACTCCCTCTTAAATATAGCCAATGAACTGGTCTCAACTGTTTCCAGTGGCAGAGAATTCCACAGATTCACCACTCTCTGTGTGAAGAAGTTTTTCCTAATCTCGGTCCTAAAAGGCTTCCCCTCTATCCTCAAACTGTGGCCCCTCGTTCTGGACTTCCCCAAAATCGGGAACAATCTTCCTGCATCTAGCCTGTCCAATCCCTTTAGGATCTTATACGTTTCAATCAGATCCCCCCTCAATCTTCTAAATTCCAATGAGTACAAGCCCAGTTCATCCAGTCTTTCTTCATATGAAAGTCCTGCCATCCCAGGAATCAATCTGGTGAACCTTCTTTGTACTCCCTCTATGGCAAGGATGTCTTTCCTCAGATTAAGGGACCAAAACTGCACACAATACTCCAGGTGTGGTCTCACCAAGGCCTTGTACAACTGCAGTAGTACCTCCCTGCTCCTGTACTTGAATCCTCTCGCTATAAATGCCAGCATACCATTCGCCTTTTTCACCGCCTGCTGTACCTGCATGCCCACTTTCAATGACTGGTGTATAATGACACCCAGGTCTCGTTGCACCTCCCCTTTTCCTAATTGGCCACCATTCAGATAATAATCTGTTTTCCTATTTTTGCCACCAAAGTGGATAACTTCACATTTATCTACATTAAATTGCATCTGCCATGAATTTGCCCACTCACCCAACCTATCCAAGTCACCCTGCATCCTCTTAGCATCCTCCTCACAGCTAACACTGCCACCTAGCTTCGTGTCATCCGCAAACTTGGAGATGCTGCATTTAATTCCCTCATCCAAGTCATTAATATATATTGTAAACAACTGGGGTCCCAGCACTGAGCCACTAGTCACTGCCTGCCATTCTGAAAAGGTCCCGTTTATTCCCACTCTTTGCTTCCTGTCTGCTAACCAATTCTCCACCCACACCAATACCTTACCCCCAATACCGTGTGCTTTAAGTTTGCACACTAATCTCCTGTGTGGGACCTTGTCAAAAGCCTTTTGAAAATCCAAATATACCACATCCACTGGTTCTCCCCTATCCACTCTACTAGTTACATCCTCAAAAAATTCTATGAGATTCGTCAGACATGATTTTATTCACTTATCCCCCTCTCAAATTATCATTTTTTTTTCTTAGTTTCTTTTTATTTCTCAATGGGCCGAATGGCCTAATTGTGTTCCTGTGACTTATGGTCTTATGGTCTACATTTATGTAGAGTGATTGCTTTTGTTTGCAAAATGAGGAATTGTATTTTAAAGGTCCCACAGAAAGGATCATTGATAAATCCGTTGGCTCAATGAAAATTCCCACAGTGTGACTGGTTTGTCAGGTGACTCATTGCAGGCTACCCCATGATTCCATTGCCATCAACTGTTTGTAATCTGAACAGTTCACAAGTTGTAAATAATGGCTGCAACCCAGAGTTTCCAGGCAGCAGAAGACACCTGCAGCTCCACAGCATCGATGAAATCCAAAACTGTACATAAGTTGGTTGTTTTTAAACTGGGGAGGGCCTTCAGTACAATCACATCCCCATAACTGTATTGAAAATCACTGAAAAAAATGGTACTGGAAATCTGAAATAGAAAGTGCTGGAAATACACAGCAGGCCAGGTAGCATCTGTGGAAAGAGGAACAGAGGTAATGGATCGAGTGGAATGGAACTTCATCAGAAACATTACCTTTTCCTCTTTCATATCAACCTCAGGAGAAATGTTTCTCCATTTTGCCCATTCCTCATCAACAACTCTACAGTTAGTATTTCAACATTTAGGTTTCTGAGCATCGTTATTTTACTGGACCTCATGGAGGAGAACCGTCTCTCCTTTATTAACAAAAAGGCTGAACTGAGGATGTACTATACTTTCAGGGCAGTTGGCAAAATTCCATTTTCTCCAGAACATACTGGTGCATTTCCACATTATCATCACAGAAACCATGCTTGTCTGGTTTGGTGCAGTATCCTCTCAGAATATACGAAATCTACAGCAAACTATCAAGTCAGCAGAAAAAGTCGTTGGCTCCCGTCTACCATCACTGTGCCATCATAGGTGTCCAAGACAAGAAAACAAGCAGGAAAGAAAATCATTGCTGACATTTCCCACCCTGCAATCTGCCTTTTCCAAAACCTCCCTTCGGGAAAGTGCCATATTACTATTAAAACAAAAAATTCGCACCATTTTAAAAGTTTCTTCCCCCAGGCAGTTAATCTGATCAACCATTGTAGTTAGCCCCCTATTACCTGTCTATTACTCCAGTCACAGCATTGCACTGTAAACACTTTAAATCACATTTTATAATGCAGTTTACTTTGCAAATATGTCCCGTTATTTATGCATTTATCCATATTTTATTCCATATCTGTAACCTGTAACTTTTATTTTTTATATACTGCTGTTCTTTGGTCTAATTATAGAATGGTGTTTGTAGTTGGATGTTGCACCAACACACCACAGCAAATTTTTAATACATATAAATATATATGACAAATAAAGTTTGAAATGCTGCCTGACCTGCTGATTGTTTCCAGCATTTCTGTTTCCACAGATGTGTTGCCAGAAGCTGTCAATGTTTCCATGCAGGAGAACTGCCTGAATGTTAGATTTCTTACCCTTTCAATTCTACACACTTTGTTTCACCTCAGAAAGCAAGATATTTTTCTTGAAGCATTTCTGCACTTGATAAAGTTTCTGCACCATTGAGATAAGTTGGCAGACTGCTCTCCCCAGCTCGTGGCATCCACGTCTGTTTTCTTGCATTATGTATGCCTGCAGCGTGTCTCTACAGTATTTCCTTTGACCGCCACAGAATCTCTGGCACTGATTGAACAGGGAGCCTAAAGCTCATCTGGGGAGTCAAGGGGGTGTTTGCATGCAGTGTTGAATTCAGCTTTATCCTGATGCAGGTAACATTGGCAGGACCTTACATTTAGTTCTTCTTGTCTCTTCAAACAGGAACCACAGAACAGAATAAAGAAAAAGTTGTGAAGGAAAGGACATTAAGCAAGGACATCTCCAGTACCGATCCACTGGTTTTTAAGCATTTAATTGGGAAAGCATTGTCAATGTTCAGGATTCTCAAGCATAGGTTGGAGTGCAGCCTTCTAGTGTAAGTAAGTCCTGGATCCCAGGTGCCTGTGTGCCAGTGAACTCCTAAAGGTCTGCACAGATTTTCCAGCTCTTCAGCTGAAAACCTTGCCCACTAACACTGTGAGAATGATTGACTGAGTTCATCCAGCTTTTTATTGTTTTGCATCAAACTGAAGACGTGTCTGCTCACTCAAGTGAAGGCGGAAGCAATTCCATGTTGCTTACTCGTAGACCGGTGTTGATGTAAAGCAGCAAGGGTCATTATGAAAAGGGCAAAGGACGTTGCTATCTAAATCAAAATTACTTTCTCCCTACCTTCCACTAGTCAGCTCATTTGGCTAGCTTTGTGTTTTTGTGAAGTCACATTATTGACGGGGGAAGAAGATATATAAAGATCAGATACCATAATGTCAAGATCTGGCAAATAACAAGATCGTGGTTGGTCAAAGAGGTCAACAGAATGAACAGGTTGATGGCAGCTGTGCTTAATGCTGACCAAGGAGTGTGATTAGAGATTCAACAGGAAGATGATTGGATGATTGAAGGAGCAAAAGGAGCCAAGATATTCAGGTGCAACTAGATAATGCTATGAAGTGTTTGGCAGGATTTTGGACTTGATAGACACGTGAATATTATAAGTATATATGGGGTTAGACAATGGTCAAACCACATTCACAGCTTAGGGTGCTCTATTGTACAGATATTATAACTGTAAAGATTAGATGTATACTGAGACCAGTGTAGGGGAACAAAAGACCAGAAAACATTTGTAATCTTGGGATTGATTCTATTCTAGAAACAAACAAGATAAACATTTCATTGCTAATCATGAAAAGCTTTGGTAGGCAAATGGTAAATCATTTGGTAAATGGTATTTCAGATTGGAGAGTAAAGATGTTGTCACATTTAAAATTGTTGCAAAGAAATAAGAGAAAATATCCTTTATACCAGGGGTCCCCAACCTTTTCTGCACTGCCCACCAGTTTAATATTGAAAATATTCTTGTGGACTGGCCAGCGGTATGGGTGGGGGGGGGGGGGTGTTAATCACAACTGGAATATAGGTGAAACTATGTCACTTATAAGTGGCTAATAATACACAATTTTGTTTCTAAAAGGGTTTATCTAATGAATTTAATATTAAACACACAGCGCATATTTTCCTCCCATGAATATAGTGATAAGTCAATTATAAGTCACTTATAAGTCAATAGCATCATAACATTTTAAGTAATGTTTGGATATTAAGCACAGCACATATTTTCCTCGTATGAACATATAAAATCATTGCAACACACCAATATCGGTGAATTAGTGGGAACCCTCGGCTTGTTTCCCTGCAACAAGATGGCCCCATCAAGGGGTGATGGGAGACACCGATACTCGAAGGGGGTTCCTTATGTCCAGTCTATTCCGCAATTTAGTTTTCATTGCATTTATTGCAGAAAATCCTGCTTCGCAGAGATATGATGTTGGAAATGGAAGCAACGTTTTCAGTGCTTTCGTGGCTATCTCAGGATATTCAGCCTTAACTTAGATCCAGAATGGCGGCAGAGATGTTATGTCAAACATGCTTTTCAGCCCACCGTCATTTGCAAGCTCGAGGAGTTGATCTTTTTCCCATGCTGACATGGATGATTCACTGGGAACATTCACACATGGGTCACGGACCCATTCCTTTGCACATCTTGGGTCATTTGCGGTTGGGAGGTAATGCTCGAATTTTGCCGACAGGGAAGTTACGTGATCGCTCACCAACTGTGAGCCTCAGTCTCTCCCAAATTCCCAGCTAATGTTGGGAACATGTCAAATATGCCCCGGTCCACTCGCCGTCCCCACAGTTCCAGTTTGGCTTTGAAAGCAGACACTTTATCTGCTGACTTGAAGATAGTTGTCATTCTCCCCTGAAGTGACAAATTGAGTTCACTGAGCAGGTTGGAGATGTCACACAGATAACCACTAAATATGACGCTCTCAGAGCAGCAGCATTTGTGGAGGTGGTGGCTCTCAGCACTTGCTTCTGTCCCGCTTGCTCACGTTTTCTCCTCTCAAAAAACTCAACGGGTTTGTCTTTAAGTGCAGGGTGCTTGGACTCAAGGTGCTGAAGCAGTTTTGAGGGCTTCATTGCCTCATTAGACAGCTTGTCCCCACATATCACACACTGGGGGCTTGGAGTGTGCGAGTCGCTGGTCGCAATAAAGCCATATTTTATATACGACTCATCATATTTTCTGTTGAAGGACCCTTTTTTTTTGCAGTCTCTGCGTTATCATCATCATTAGGCCTTTTATTATCTCTTCCACTTCTTCCAAAGAAACTCTCAAGCGACGTTTGTTTTTCACTCATACCAACTGATGACCTCACATGCATAATGACCTCACGTACGTTTAATAGTGGACGTGACAGGGAATGAGGAAAGGTGCAGCTGACTCATATCGTTTCCTCACGGCCCGGTAGCACATGCTTTGCGGCCCAGTGTCTGGGGAGTGCTGCTTTATACAAGTTACTTAAGGCACTGAATGCTTTGCCACAAAGACTTTAGATAAAAGCAATTACATCACCAAAGGCATCAACAGAATAAAAACCGAACACAAAATCGTGCAGCATAAACTTACTTTGCTCTGATAAAAATACTTTCTAACTGATGATGTTGTCATTCTGTGCTGTCGATTACTGTACTTTGACAGTGTGCCAAAGGATAGATTGTCTGTGAGTCTATGATACCTTGCTCTTGGCATCATTTTACTCCAAATGAAGCAAGTATCTGGTTACAATATACTGTTTATTTCTTGAAGTTTTCTGTGAAAAATTGCTTGTTGTATTTCCTACATCAGTCACCATACCTCAAGTATAATTATTTGGCTATAAAGGATTTTGCAGTGTCCCAAATTCATTTAACAGCAGTCTTCCTTTTTCACATTTTAGGTTTTGTTTGTCAATAAAACTTCTTAGATGAGGTGGCAAACTGAAGATGAGGCTATTGGGAACATTTTCCACACGTCCACCCATGATCACCCCAGTAAAATTATGTTCAGAGACACATGCATAGCCCAATAGAGTAGTAGGTCAAGCATAAACATGAAATCCTGCAGGTGATAGGAATCTTCAGCAACACCCACAAAATGCTGGAAGAACTCAGCAAGTCAAGCTGCGTTGATGGAGGAGAATACAAAATCAACATCTCAGGACTCTTCGGGATGATCCAAGATTCTTCAGGACTAGAAAGGAAGGGGACAATAGTCTGACTTGCAGAGCTCCTCCCACATTTTGTGTTTGTCAGCAAGTAAAGCTGCTAAATCACAGCACCCAGAACCCGGGCTTGAACCAAACCTCAAGTGTTGTCGTGGGGAATTTGCCATTTCTTCCTCTGACTGCATGGGTTTCCTCCAAGTGCTCCCTTTCACCTCCCAGATTTCAAAGACATGTCAACCAGTAGGTTAATTGGTTACTGCAAATAACCCCTAGGATAGAAGAGTCAGAGTGAAGTTATCTGGGAGAAAATAGTTCATGAGGGAATAAATAGGGGAATGGGACAGATGGAATTGCTTTGGAGAGCCAGCATACACTCAATGACCTGTATGGCCTCAACATGGTCACAAAATGAGACATACACTTAGAGGCTGCTTTATTAGGTACACGAATGGTCTGCTGCTGCTGTAGCCCATCCACTTCAAGATTTGATGTGTTTGATATTCTGAGATGCTCTTCTGCACATCATTGTTGTGGAGTGTGGTCCTGTCAACTTGAACCAGTCTGACCATTCTTCTGTGACCTCCCTCATTAACAAGGCATTTTTGCCCACAGAACTCCCACTCACTGGACATCTCTTTCACACCATTCTCTTTAAATTCTAGAAACTGCTGAAAGTCCCAGGAGATCAGCAGTTTCTGGGATACTCATACCACCATGTCTGTCACCAACAATCATTCCACTGTCAAAGTCACTGGGATTACATGTCTTCCCAATTCTGTTGTTTAGTCTAAACAACAAATTAACCTCTTGACCATGTCTGCATGCTTTTATGCATTGAGTTGCTACCACATGATTGGCAGAGTAGATATATGCATAACGAGTAGGATGTACAGGTGTACCTAATAAAGTGGCCATTGAATGTATGTACATCAAATTGCTAATTTCCTAAAGGCTTTATTAGTAAATTTAATCTTTCTTGCATGTATTGAGGGAGGAAGTATAGACCTCCACTTGTCACAGTTTCTCAAATTGTTATTACAATTAAAATATAATCATATCATTTCTATTCATTCAAAATAGGAATTCAGTAATTTATATGAGGGAACACTAATCACACTCCTGCCATAATCCACATAGCCATCCCTTTGTTAAAAAAAATGACCAGTTAATACATACTTAAAATACTTCACATTACCACAGAATGTTCATAAAGCATCAGTGTTTCATAAAATGTTCAAGCACTCTCTGGGCGAATCGTGTAACAATCTCAAAGCAGTATGGCAGAATGATCTTGGAAGTGATATTGAAGATAATGAGTGGTCAAATATTTTATCAAATGTGGGTAGACATATTAGGGAAGCGAGAGGGAAATTTATTCAATATAAGATAGTTCACAGATATTATTGGACACCAACTAGACTCTACAAAATGGGGATTGTTGATAATTTATGCTGGAAATGTAAAAATGAGGTGGGCATATATTTTCACATGATTTGGGAGTGTTCCATGGTTCGTCCATTTTGGTGTAAAGTTCTTGATCTGTTGGGGAATTGGTCGGGTTCCACACTGCCCTTGTGCCCACAGCTTTGTCTCCTGGGTGATAGGACAATGATACCTAATGTAAACAATGACAAGTTCACTATTTTAAAGGTGGGTCTCATCACAGCTGCAAGAATTATATAGCAAAACTGGGGAAAAAACCAGATGTCCCACTGTGAAGGAATGGACTAAGGAAATGATTAAGATTTGACAATAAATGACAATAAACTGGACTGATCTAAGAACACTGAGGCTGTCTACAAGAAGGGTCAGAGCCGTCTCTATTTCCTGAGGAGACTGAGGTCCTTTAACACCTGCTGGACGATGCTGAGGATGTTCTACGAGTCTGTGGTGGCCAGTGCTATCATGTTTGCTGTTGTGTGCTGGGGCAGCAGGCTGAGGGTGGCAGACACCAACAGAATCAACAAACTCATTCATAAGGCCAGTGATGTTGTGGGGATGGAACTGGACTCTCTCACGGGTGGTGTCTGAAAAGAGGATGCTCTCTAAGTTCCATGCCATCCTGGTCAATGTCTCCCATCCACTACATAATGTACTGGGTGGGCACAGGAGTACATTCAGCCAGAGACTCATTCCTCCGAGATGCAGCACAGAGCGTCATAGGAAGTTATTCTTGCCTGTGGCCATCAAACTTTACAACTCTTACCTTGAAGGGTCAGACACCCTGAGCCGCTAGGCTGGTCCTGGACATATTTCATAATTTACTGGCATACTTTACATATTACTATTTAACTGTTTATGGTTCTATTAATATTTATTATTTATGGTGCAACTGTAACAAAAACCAATTTCCCCCGGGATCAATAAAGTATGACTATGACTATAACTATATGAACACATGTTGGGAAGAATTAACAGTGAGGGAAAAGTGCAAGACACGTGGGATCAATTTTGGTTGTATGTTAATTTAAACTTAAATTAGAACTTCTTTCTGTTTCTAAGTTTTACTTGTTTTCCTGTCATGGGATGACTGTGTCAATATTCTGTACTCTATCTGCTCTATGACTGCTGTGCTGCATTGTGAAATAAGAATAAATAATAATAAAAATTTGAATTACGAAAAAAGAACAGACTTATGAGTTTTACATAGGTCATGTTTATTCTGTAAAATAAATATATACTATTAGCAAAAAGTTCTTTATGCAGAAAACATTTAAAATATAGATTATCAGATGGAAAAAGTTAGATTTTCTGGAGAAGTTTTATAATCACATTCTCTCATTTTCTAATCATACTTTAAATTAGCTATGTTAAAAAGCAAGGTTGTAATCTCAATGCAGTTAACCAGGAATTGAGTTATCGAATGAAACAGGATTTTTTAAAAGTCTTTCTGAAACACTTGTAATAGAAGTAAAAGGTTTTTTAAAAATCCATTGGACAGTGTTTATCAGGCTCACAGACAGCAGCAAGGCCAATCTCCACTGCAGACAGCAGGTACAGGTACATATTCTTGCCCTACTCTAGACAGTGATACTCTCCTGAACTTTTCCATCCAATCTTAGGCTTTCACTTTTAATGTCAGGTAGCAGTCCAAAGACTCTGTTGGTCTTCTTAACATGTAATTCATGATTAAAATCACCCTTCTTGATCATTCTTGAGATATGTTTGGCTATATGATTTATTGAGCATTGCCTTGCATTTATGAAGCACCTTCAATAACTCCAAAAGACTGAAGTTGGGTAAAATACTGAAAGGTTTTTATTCACTGTACAATACAACCTCCATGGTGAGTGTCTGCCCCCGGACTGAGGGGGATGGGTAAGGTGAAATCACCTTTATACAGGAATCTGTGGGAGGAGCCACAGGGGCAGTCAGCAGAGGGATGTGTCCAGACAGTTAACCCAGTTACAACATATATATGATTTACCACAAATTATTTATCTTAAAATCTATATCCCATGCCCAATGTTCCTACTTAAATTGCGCAGGTTCATTGAAATGTAATTGCTTCCACCAATAATTATTTTATACAGATGATATTACTATGATCTCACCATCATGTACTGAAGGATATAAGGGGAGATTTTAACTCCTACCCCCTTCCACCCGCTCACATTCCTATCCATGTACTTCTCCAACTGTTTATTAAAAATTGCTATGTATCTGCCCCAAACCCTTCTTATAGCAGCTCATTCCTTACATGTATCATCCTGTGTGTAAAAAAAAAATTGGCTCTCGTGTTCCTATTAAGCCTTTTCCCTCTCAGCTTAAAACTATGCCCTTTAAGTTCTCAATTCCTCAACCTTAGGGGAAAAAACCTGAGTGCATTCACTCTATATGTGCCTGTCATGATCTCATGGACCTCTATAATATCACTTCTCAGTCTTCTGCATTCCAAGGCAAAGAAATCCCGCCCACCCAACCTCTACCTGTAACTTTAACCCCTTAAGTTCTAGCAACATCCTTGCAACTCTTTTTTGCACTCTTTCCACTTTAGTAACATCTTTGATTTAGCAGCGTGACCAAGCCTGAACGCGATACTCCAAGTGTGGCCTCACCAGCATTCTGCATAATTGCAACATAATCTCCTAACTTCTATACTCAGTACACTGACTGATGGAGGCCAGCATGCTAAAAGCCATCTTCACCACCTTGTTTCCCAGTAATACCACTTTTAGAGAAGAATGTACCTGAACTCCAAAGACCTTGTGTACCACAAAACTCCTCAGGGCCCTGCTAACCTGGATTTAACTTTGCAAAATGCACCACCTCACACTAATCAGAATTAAACTTCATTTGCTGTCCTTCAGCCAAGAATCAGGATTGAACCTGGTTCCTTGTGCTTTGAGGTCGCAACTCTACTAGGTATGCCCTCAACATTCTTAGGTGTGATGGCTTTATAAAGAACTTCATGTCACAATGGAGGTTTTATTACATTCCTGCTGTTACTCATTTTTTTGAGGTTTTTGAGATCTTCCTGGCAGCCACTGTATCCATCTCCAGTAGGACTAACTCTTAGTAATATGAAGGGAGGTCTTTGTCTAGTTTCTGTTACTACTGCCAACACCCCAAAGTACCACCCACACAGGGCAGCAACATGGGTTCAACTCTGCATTTGGTGTACTGTCTGAGTGGAGTTTGTATATTTTGTATTTGTATCTATATCTTATTTTTTACTTCCAAGGGAGTAAAAATCTTTATGTTGCATCTCTGTCGCAATGTACAAGCAATAAAGAGGGGCGATGTACGAGGATATTGCATATATAATTTTTTTGTATACATGTATGTACAGATAGATACACAATCAGATCAATGCACAATCAGAAATGCAATCAGATCAATGTGTATTGATAAATCTGATGGGCTGGTGAAAGATGCTATCCCGGAACCCGTTGGTCCTGGCCTTAATGCTGTGGTACTGTTTGCCAGATGGTGGCAGTTTGTGGTTGGGGCAGCTGGTGTCCCTGAAGGTCCTCCGGTCCCTTTTATGTACCTGCTGCTGTAAGTGTCCTGAACAGAGGAAAGTTCACATCCACGGATGCACCGGGCTGTCCGTACCACTCTCTGCAGTGCCCTGCGATTGAGGGTAATACAGTTCCTGTACCAGGCAATGACACAAACAGTCAGGATGCTCTCAATGTAGAAAGTCCTGAGGATTTGGGGACTCGTGCTGAACTTCCCTGTGACTGTGTTGGTTCCCATCAAGTGCTCTGACTTTGTTCGAAATCCCAAAGATAAATCAATTGGTAGGCAGTTAACCATTAATATGTAATTGAGTTGTAGAACCTGGACTGTCAATAGGGATATGAGGAGATCAAAATAAAATTTGTGTAAATGGATGCTTGATTACCAACACAAACTCAATGGGTTGATGAGTCTGTTTTCCTGCCACATTCTGAGACTTGATGATACTGTACCACCAACTCCCAATCTCTCAGATACCACCCTCACCCCAACAAGAAATGAAATACCCTGTCTTCTGCCGAGAATAGGTCAATTTGTATCACTCTGTAGATTGAACATGGTTAATGTGGTGTCATAGCACTCAATGTGATGTGCTATTCTAGAGGATCAGCAAGAGCATCACATGCCAAAATTTAATGAAAACAGAATGAAAAAATGTGTACTTTAAAGAACTAATAACCATAATTGCACTTGTAGACTGGGTCCTTGTTCTTTTTTTTAGGATAAATGAAATAGAAGCTTCATAAAAAGATTGAGGCAAACTACCCAATTTGAAAGAATCCAAAAAGATTAAGTGTAACTGTGATATAATTAATGAAGAAAAAGCATTATAAAATTCTCCAGAAAATCCATCTGGACCCGGAGCCTTCCCCAAGTGTAATAAACGTATAGCCTTGGCGATTTCCTCATAAGAAATGGGTTGATCAATCTGTTTGCAATTATCTGCAATAGGTGTGGGGATATTTAATTCATCTAGAAAATTATTCATTACAGTATTAGCTTTAGGGGAATCAGAACTATAAAGTTTAGAATAGAATTCTCTAAAGGTATCATTTATTTTAGAGTAATCAGTTGTCCTATCACTATTAGTTTTGCAAATTTCTTTAATTTGTCATTTAACTACAGAAGTTTTTAATTGGTTGGCCAATACTTTGCCTGATTTATCTCCGTGAATGTAAAATTGAGTTTTATCTTTAAGAAGTTCAGTTTCAATTAGATATGTTAACAGAAGACCATATTTAGTTTTAACTTCAACACGTCTTTTATATAAAACAGGATCTGGAGCTATAGCATATTTTTAATCTAATTGTTTCAATTGATTGGCTAATTCAATTCTTTCTTTATTAGTTTTATTCATAACACTCGCAGTATAAGAAATAATTTGTCCTCTAATATAGGCCTTGAAAGTATTCCATACAATAAGATTAGAAGTCTCTCTGTTCTTATTCTCTTCAAAAAACAAAATAATATGCTTCTCTAGAAATTTTAAAAATTCCTTATCAGATATCAAAGTTATATTAGAATGCCAGAATCTGTTGGTTTGAGGAAGACCAGGGAGTTTTAAAGATAAAAATATAGGAGCATGATCTGAGACAGCAATCTCTTTATATTCACAGGAGTGAACTGATGAAATCATTTGACTATCAATAAAAAGATAATCAATCCTGGAATATATATGATGAACATGAGAAAAAAATGAATACTCCCTATCTAAAGGATGTAAAAAATGCCCAACATCAACAATACCACACTTCAATAAAAAGGATTGAATAAACAAAGCTGATTTATTAAGAAGTGCTGGTTTAGATGATGATCGGTCTAAGATTGGGTCGAGCTAACAGTTAAAATTTCCTCCCATCACCAAAGAATAAAGATTCAGATCCGGTAAAAACGAAAAAATAAATGCTTAAAGAATCCTGGATCATCTACATTTAGGGCATACACATTGGCAAATGCTATTAATTTATTATCTAGTTTTCCTGAAACAGTAACAAAACGTCCATTAGTATTAGACACTACTTTATGTTGGACAAAGTAAAGTGTATTTTCTATAAGAATTGAAACTTCTCTAGATTTGGCCTGAAAAGAAGAGTGAAAACAAAGTCCATTCCAACGGCTAAACAAACGTAGATTATCACATTTGCGTATGTGAGTTTCTTGTAAGAAAATAATAGGGACCTTTAATTTCCTAATATAAGCAAAAATCTTATTATGTTTAACAGGGTGATTTAATCCTTTCACTTTAGAACGAAGTAAAATAATAGTTTGGTCCATTTTTAACATTATTTAAAGGAAGGGTTAAAACGTAAGTTAAAAACCAAGCCATAAACCTTGCGAAATAAACCAAGCAACAAGTTGGCTAAAAATTCGAAAACAGCTTCTGAGAAAAAATCTCAACCCCCGCCCATGTCCCAAAGAAAGAAAACCAACCAATAGAAAGTCGGCATCTACAACTGTGGACAACCCCCCAAAAAAACCTGGTGATCGCTCCAATTAGTTTCAAGGTTATTTATATTCCAACCTAGACTAAACAATATCCAAACAAGGGATTCAATTCTCATATATCAAAAATACAGTATTAAAAATACAAAAGGAAATTAGTTACAAAGGTTTACCAAAAGTAAAAGATACAATTATTCATACAGAAAGACATTAAACATTTAATCTTATACCTTCATGGAGAACAGACTAAGCAGTTAGCCTTTAAATTTTAAAAATCTTTGTGCTTCAGCATTCAAACAAAACCATTCAAAGGATCCATCTTTAATTAAAATCTCAGTCAAACTGGGTGGCCAAGGGATGCGTTAAAAACCTTGTTAAAAAAAATTCCAGCAAAGCTTGTTTAAATTTAGCACGTTCCTGCACAATCTCAAGCGAATTATCTTCGAGAATCTTAATATTCCACCCTATAACCAATCATGCCCCTTCGACGGGATTTGCGAATTAAAAGTTTCTCATTTAATCTTGTGGCTTCAGGTAAGGAGAAACTAAACAGCTAGTCTTCGGATTTTCAAAACCTTTGTGCTTCAACAGTCGAGTGGAACCATTTACATAGAAACATAGAAAATAGGTGCAGGAGTAGGCCATTCGGCCCTTCGAGCCTGCACCGCCATTTATTATGATCATGGCTGATCATCCAACTCAGAACCCCGCCGCAGCCTTCCCTCCATACCCCCTGATCACCGTAGCCACAAGGGCCATATCTAACTCCCTCTTAAATATAGCCAATGAACTGGCCTCAACTGTTTCCTGTGGCAGAGAATTCCACAGATTCACCACTCTCTGTGTGAAGAAGTTTTTCCTAATCTCAGTCCTAAAAGGCTTCCCCTCTATCCTCAAACTGTGGCCCCTTGTTCTGGACTTCCCTAACATCGGGAACAATCTTCCTGCATCTAGCCTGTCCAATCCCTTTAGGATTTTATACGTTTCAATCAGATCCCCCCTCAATCTTCTAAATTCCAATGAGTACAAGCCCAGTTCATCCAGTCTTTCTTCATATGAAAGTCCTGCCATCCCAGGAATCAATCTGGTGAACCTTCTTTGTACTCCCCCTATGGCAAGGATGTCTTTCCTCAGATTAGGGGACCAAAACTGCACACAATACTCCAGGTGTGGTCTCACCAAGGCCTTGTACAACTGCAGTAGTACCTCCCTGCTCCTGTACTCGAATCCTCTCGCTATAAATGCCAGCATACCATTCCCCTTTTTCACCGCCTGCTGTACCTGCATGCCCACTTTCAATGACTGGTGTATAATGACACCCAGGTCTCGTTGCACCTCTCCTTTTCCTAATCGGTCCCCATTCAGATAATAATCTGTTTTCCTATTTTTGCCACCAAAGTGGATAACTTCACATTTATCCACATTAAATTGCATCTGCCATGAATTTGCCCACTCACCCAACCTATCCAAGTCACCCTGCATCCTCTTAGCATCCTCCTCACAGCTAACACTGCCACCCAGCTTCGTGTCATCCGCAAACTTGGAGATGCTGCATTTAATTCCCTCATCCAAGTCATTAATATATATGGTAAACAACTGGGGTCCCAGCACTGAGCCTTGCGGTACCCCACTAGTCACCGCCTGCCATTCTGAAAAGGTCCCGTTTATTCCCACTCTTTGCTTCCTGTCTGCTAACCAATCCTCCATCCACATCAATATCATACCCCCAATACCGTGTGCTTTAAGTTTGCACACTAATCTCCTGTGTGGGACCTTGTCAAAAGCCTTTTGAAAATCCAAATATACCACATCCACTGATTATCCCCTATCCACTCTACTAGTTACATCCTCAAAAAATTCTATGAGATTCGTCAGACATGATTTTCCTTTCACAAATCCATGCTGACTTTGTCCAATGATTTCACCGCTTTCCAAATGTGCTGTTATCACGTCTTTGATAACTGACTCCAGCAGTTTCCCCACCACCGACGTTAGGCTAACCAGTCTATAATTCCCCGGTTTCTCTCTCCCTCCTTTCTTAAAAAGTGGGGTTACATTAGCCACCCTCCAATCCTCAGGAACTAGTCCAGAATCTAACGAGTTTTGAAAAATTATCACTAATGCATCCACTATTTCTTGGGCTACTTCCTTAAGCACTCTAGGATGCAGATCATCTGGCCCTAGGGATTTATCTGCCTTCAATCCCTTCAATTTACCTAACACCACTTCCCTACTAACATGTATTTCGCTCAGTTCCTCCATCTCACTGGACCCTCTGTCCCCTACTATCTCTGGAAGATTATTTATGTCCTCCTTAGTGAAGACAGAACCAAAGTAATTATTCAATTGGTCTGCCATGTCCTTGCTCCCCCTAATCAATTCACCTGTTTCTGTCTGTAGGGGACCTACATTTGTCTTTACCAGTCTTTTCCTTTTTACATATCTATAAAAGCTTTTACAGTCAGCTTTTATGTTCCCTGCCAGTTTTCTCTCATAATCTTTTTTCCCCTTCCTAATTAAGCCCTTTGTCCTCCTCTGCTGAACTCTGAATTTCTCCCAGTCCTCAGGTGAGCCACTTTCTCTGGCTAATTTGTATGCTTCTTCTTTGGAATTGATACTATCCCTAATTTCTCTTGTCAGCCACGGGTGCACTACCTTCCTTGATTTATTCTTTTGCCAAACTGGGATGAACAATTGTTGTAGTTCATCCATGCAACCTTTAAATGCTTGCCATTGCATATCCACCGTCAATCCTTTAAGTGTCATTTGCCAGTCTATCTTAGCATTTGCCAGTCTATTTGAAAGATCCGTCTGTAAATGTGATTCTGAGCTGGGCTGGGTAGCGAAGGAAAGGCTTGAAACCCTTATTAAAAAGCTCGGACATATTTTCTTTGAACGTAACACGTTCCTGCATAACCGCAGGCAAATAATCTTCGACAATTCTAATCTTGCGACCATTCTAATCAATCATGCCTCTTCGATGAGATTCATGAATTAAGAGTTCCTTTTTTAAATTCCTGAAGGCAAATTATTACTGATCTTGTTCTCTGACCCTTAGGAGGTGTAAACGCAGGAGATCTGTGAACTCGATAGATCATAGGCACAGATGGCATAATCTCCGGAAATAACTCTTGCAAAAAATTTGCAAAAAACTCCATAGGATGATTACCTTCAATTAGTTCTTCAAGACCCAGAACCCATAGTTTGTTCCTTCTATTTCTATGTTCTAGGTTGATAGTCTTCTGTCCTAACTTTTCGTTGGACTTCGATTGCTTTTCACAAAGCTTCTGCAATTCATCCACTTCCGTTTCCAGAGATGACAAAATTTCTTCATTATTTTTTATACGTTTATCACGTTCATTAAGAGTTTGTTGAATAGAATCCAATTTACTATCTATTTGTTTAAATTCAGAGCTGAATTTTTGAAGCTTCTTAGAGGCTTCTCGTGTATGACTTTACAGCAAGTCCATAAAAGAATCCAAAGAAGCAGGGAGATCATCCCTTTTAGTACCTCTGGCACTCCTTATATCCGTAATGAAAGAATATTACACTTAAAAAAAGACATTTTAACCTACCCTAAGTTCAATCAATCACTTCCCTCTGTTTTTCCATGTGCCGACTTAAGAGTTTCTTAAATGTCCCTAATGTATCTGCCTCTACTATCACCTCTGGCAGCACGTCCACGCATCCATCACTCTCAGTGTGAAACAAATCCCTATAGAACATAGAACACTACAGCACAGTACAGGCCCCTCAGCCCATGATGTTGTGCTGACCTTTCAACATGCTCTAAGGTCAATCTATTTGTAAGAATGGAACCATTGTTTTGCTGTACATAAGCAATATCACAGCAGTCTTCTGAATGCTTTATGAAGTAGTATCTTCCATGCTGAATAGTGTCTTCCTTGCCTTCTGGTCTTGCACAGTCTATTAACCCAATTCAGTCCCGCTCCGCTGTTACAAGAGTATTGACCAGACTTTCTGTAAGGTAGGTCTTAACCTAACTGTCTACCTCATCATGGCCTGAACTCCTATTGTTTGCACTTTCGCTGTAACTGCAACACTTATTTTTGTATTCTGTAATTGCTTTTGCCTTTTACTACCTCAATGTACCGATGTGATGAATGATCGCAATTATGAATGACATGTACAACGGTCTTTCACAGTTCCTTGGTGTACACTCAGTGCCCACTTTATTAGGTACCTCCTGTACTTAATAACCTGACCTCTGAGTGTATGTTCGTGATCTTCTGCTGCTGTGTTCACATCAAGGTTCAACATGTTATGTGTTCAGAGGTGCTCTCCTGCACACCACTGTGGTGATTTGAATTACTATCACCTTCCTGTCAACTTGAACGAGTTTGGCCATTCTCCTCTGACCTCTCTCATTAACAACAAGCAAGAACTGCTGCTCAAATGAATATTTTTTGTTTTTCACACCATCTCTTTCAACTCTAGGGCAGGGGTTCCCAACCTGGAGTCCACGGACACCTTGCTTAATGACATTGATCCACAACATAAAAATGGTAGGGAATTGCTGCTTTAGAGACTGTTGTGCATGAAAATCCCATGAGATCAGCAGTTTCTAAGATACTCAAACCACCTCATCTGGCACCAACAATCATTCCACAGTCAAAGTCACTTAGATCACATTTCTTCCCCATTCTGATGTTTGGTGTGAACAACAACTGAATCTCTTGACCATGTCTGCATGCTTTTATGCATTGAGTTGTTGCCACATGGTTAGCTGATTAGATATTTGCATTAATAAGCAGGTGTACAGGTGTACCTAATAAAGTGGTCACTGAGAGTAGGTGACAGTAGTAAACCAAATACCAGTCTAAGTATATTATTGCCCAAACCAGGGGTATAACATCAGGAATTGGAACTGAATGGTGTGAGGAAGGAAGACAAGCATTGCCCAATGTGGGCCTAAAAGTCTAGATGAAGGACTATCTCTTTATTCCTTCTTGTGTTACTGTGAAAGATGATTAATCTGACACCACATTGAGCTCTATTTTTGGGTATCCCTGGAAGCTGTCTAATATTGTTTTAGGATAATCAGTGAGGGTCTAGGCAGTGATGGGATCTCCACACTGTTTGAAGCTTTCCAGATCCATTGTCTTGATACCCTGTCTTTCACCATATTAGCTCACAGTCCACTCAGCTCCGCCCCATTTCCTATCTTCCTCAGCCTCACAAACAGATACTCATTTGCAAAACAATTGGTTGGCAGCAGGAGAGGAACACAGGATATTTAGCTTCACAGTTTACAGTTTATTGTATTAAAATGCAAGATGAATTGTATAACATAAGACTGTATAACGTATAAGGAGAAACCAGAATATATCTGAAGAATGCAGGAGAAAGTGTAAATGACAGAAACTACAATTACTTTATTCAATAAATGCAGGTAATTACTATAGTAAAGAAGGACTGTGAAGAGGATAGAGGATAGCCTATTTGTAGCAATGTATTCAGCAAGCCAGGAGAATTAACCAGTCATCATCATTCTGACTGGGAATAGCATTATCACGGTGTGTAGCTGTATAGAGGAACTGGCTATTAAGGGACAATGGAGACTGCAGTTCCTTGAAATAATATCAATGAAGTATGGCATCCATTCCCAATCTGGCCTTGGGTTTGCTACTGAAGAGTGGGCTCCTTTAGCAGCTTCCACTTCAGAACTGATGATAAGCCTCTCTTAAAAGTACACTCATGATTATTTCTCCACTCTCTTCACTTAGTGAAAGAAGAGTGGAGGACACTTGGGGAAAGAAGAGGACAGGCATGATTTCATTGACAGCATGTGAGTTTACAGACCAATGGTCAAAGTAAAATCTACTTACGTAAGTCATTCTTTTATTTCTCCTTCACAAAAAATGTGAATAAGAGATAAAAATTAGCTATATTTGTCACATGCATATCGAAACATCAAGCTATCCGGTGGACTGTGTTGTTTTGCATCAAATCAAATCAGTGAGGATTGTGCTGGGCAGTACTCAAGTCACATGTTTCTGACGACAACTCAGCATGCCCACAACTCATTAACCCTAACAATACATCTTTGGAATGCGGCAGGAAACTGAAGCACCTGAGGAAACTCCTGTAGTCACGTACAAACTCGATACAGGCAGCGGCAGGAATTGAACCCTGAATGTTGATCGCTGATGTTACGTCACCTGCTACACTATTGTGCCATCACACAGACAGAGAGGTGGGTATATTGCAAAGTAACAAGCAATGTTTAATGTCTTCTTTGGGCGTTAAAACACCTGTGTTTTAGTACCACTTTTCTTAAGGGATAACAACCAGTGTATAATGAATCTGGGGTTTTGTCATCCATAATAACCTGGAGCATTAATGCATTATCTTTTTATTGAATGTGCCATGTAATGCAAAAATGATTTTACCTGGCAGTTATATTTCTGGTTGAAATGAAGACAGTTCACTTCCACTACAGAGTCATATCAGTCATTGATTTTGTGGAAAACCAGAGGCTTTTCCCCGGGACTGAAATGGCTAACATGAGGTGGCATAGTTTTAAGGTGCTTGGAAGTACGTATAGAGGGGATATCAGGGGTAAGTTTTTCACACAGAGAGAGTGGTGGGTATGTGGAATGCACTGCCTGCGACGGTGGTAGAGGCAGATAAAATAGGGTGTTTTAAGAGCCTTTTAGATGGGTACATGGAGCTTAGAAAAATAGAGAGCGATGCGGTAGGGTAATTCTAGGCAGCTTCTAGAGTAGGTTATATGATCGGCACAACATTGTGGGCCAAAGGGCCTGTAATGTGCTGTAGATTTCTATGTTCTGTGTTCTATGTAGTGCTCCTGACCTCAACTAATGATGGCATTATATCTGCTAACTTCAACATAAAGTCAAACTGATGGATGGATAGATGGATTGGACAATGACTCTGAAATAGTGTCAGAGAAGCTGTCATACCAAGTTCTTGCTTTGCCCTCTATTCAAAATAAGGGGCATACCTTCCAGTTTAAGATGGCGCTACCAAATGTGTACGACTGTTCACTGGCAGTTCCGAACGCAAGGATTCTGACCGAAAACATTACTAATAGCACCTTTTCTGAAGTAAATTGTAGTAAATTATTACAGCAAACAAGGAAGCAGCACAGCAAATTCAAGGAATGAACCGTGCTGGTACGTTGCAGGATCAACGCAGATGGAGTGAGCCATTCTGAGAGGAGAGGTCAGGGCAGAAGAGTTCCGATGCCTGTACGACTGGCCTGGGTGCGAGGCTGGATCGCTCTGAATGCCAAGCAAGTTTGGAGAAAGTGAGAGTGGCTTTGGGTTGTAGGCAAAATCTGGACCTGGAGCAAGTCACTGGGGCGGTGTGTTCTATGCCCAGAGCCTTTCGCTGCCATGGTGCCTGGTCCTAGTGCGAGGTCCAACACCCGGTTACCTGGTCAGCACAACATTGTGGGCCGAAGGGCCTGTAATGAGCTGTAGATTTCTATGTTCTGTCCAATCTCTCCTTATAACTAACTCAAGCCCTCAGTTCAATCTGCCTTCCTCTGAATATTTAGTACACCATCTCTGTGTTAATCTCATTGCACCTATAGTGTTGTTACTCTTGTGCCAAGATTACTCTCTTTGGAGATCAAGGTCACCTTGACTCTTGGTTTCCTGGCCAGATCATTCCGGATGGCAATAGGACCATGATACCTATTTTCTCAAATCTGCTTACAATGGTGTCAGAGAGGGCAACAAGGCTCCCTACCCTTAGAGGAATTATTTTATTTTTGTTGATTTCTGTGAGGAAAGTGTGCTATCTCGGCCACGGGGTTTCCAAGTTTTGCTGCTTTTCTGCAACCATTGACTTCCTGACAGGACAAGTAAAAATGAAAAATCTTTTATCAACATTTAAGAAGTATGGAGACAGGCACTAGTAATAGGATGAGTACAGATAAGGCCAATAGTTGGTATGGACATAATGGGCCAAAGAGCCTGAGCTGTACCACTGATATTGATGGGGAAGTAGGACTTCTTACTTAATATCGAGGAGCTTTGGGGGATTTTATTGGTTTTACCTCTTCTGACTCTTTGTTTGCTATTGATAAATTAGTCAAGTTTCACACCCAAAAAGAAAGCAGTTTTCCTGAAATTAGAGAAAGGCAACCGTGCATGATACTCACTCCAGCCTTCAGCTTTAGGTTTATATCTCACCATTGCTCATAGTACATGTAGTGATATAATGTATGGTGTTTGCCGACTTGGGAGGCCTATAAAACTAAACAACATGTCAAAAACAGAGAGACAATAATCAATTCAATTTACCATCAAAGATATCAACTCCTAAGTCCTGCAATGTGATAGCAGCTTACTTACTTACTTAATTAAGCCCATCACCCCTACTGGGGCATAGGTCACTGACAGTAGCCAGTCTTTCAAGTTGTCCCTAGGTGTAGCCTATCTTCTTGCTGTATCCTTCCTCACCCAGGAACAAGGTCTTTGGAGCTTCTGTTGGTGTTTCTTATGTATTGGGTTATTATGGGATGGGGTTGCTAGCCCCCTGCACAACCCTCTTCGTTTTGCAGCTGGGCTTGGGACCAATCATGGTGGAGTCAACAACAGCAGGCTTAGTATTAATTTGATATTCATTTATAAAACTCCCAATGATCAAAATGAAAATTGTTAACATCCATACAAGAGTAATCTCTGCTGGAATAAAACGAAGATACATAGCTCCTTCTGTGTTGAACATATTGCTTTTCATTTAGGCCAATTTCATTTCTCAATGTTGATACTAAAATTCTTTCTAAAGTTCTGGCTCGTAGGATTGAAAATATTTTACCTTCCGTTATTTCTGATGAACAGACTGGATTTATTAAAAACCAACATTCCCATTTTAATATATGCCGTGCATTAAGTGTGGCTTACTCCCCTTCTCAGGAGATATCAGAATGTGTGATCTCCTTAGATGCTGAGAAGGCCTTCGATCAGGTTGAATTGAATTATTCATTTAAAACCTTAGAAAAATTTAATTTTGGACCAGATTTTACTCAATGGATTAAATTACTTTATTTATCTCCTTCTGCTCAGGTTCTTACTAATTTTCAAAAATTCCAAACCATTTCAACTTCACTGCGGAACTACACAAGTCTGTCCGTTGAGTCCTTTGCTTTTTTATCTAGCTTTAGAACCCCTTGCCATTGTTTTCCGAGAATCTAATGATATTTGTGGTATTTTAAGGAGAGGTATCACCCACAAAATTTCACTTTACACTGATGATATATTGCTTTTTATCTCTAATGTTGAGACCTCGTTACCTTGCGTACTTTCTTTACTGTCCCATTTTAGCCGGTTTTCAGGATATAAATTGAACCTACATAAGAGTGAATTATTTCCTTTAAATAATTTGGTATAAATTAATACTAATCTTCCTCCTAAAATTGTAAGGAATCAATTTACTTATTTGGGTGTAACAGTCACTAAGAATTAAAGAAAACTTCTGTACTTTATTGAACCATGTAAAAAAGATATCATTAAATTGGTCACCTCTTTCAATATCGTTGATTGGACGAATTAATTCTATTAAAATTAATATTCTACCTAAATTTATATATCTTATTCAGGCTTTACCTGTTTTTATTCCTAAATCCCTTTTGACTCTCTTGAATCCATTTTATCCTCCTATATATGGAAAAATAAATGTCCTCGTTTAAATAAAGTTCATCTTCAAAAACCTAAAAAGTCTGGAGATTTAGCGTTACCTAATTTTGGGTTTTATTACAGGGCAGTTAATATACGATATCTTACATTTTGGCTATATTATGTTAATTGAGTAGACTGTCCAGTATGGGTTTCTTTAGAAGCTAACTCTGTTAATAAATTTTCTATTATTTCTCTTCTTGGATCCTCACTTCCTTTATTTGTAAGTAAACTAACTGATAATTTAAACATACTCTGAGGATCTGGATACAATTTAGAAAATATTTTGGTTTATTGAGATTTTCCCTTTCTAGTCCCATTTATTCTAATTTTAATTTTAAACCCTCCATGACTGATTTAGTTTTTAAAGAATGGGAGGGGTTGGGTATTAAATGTTTTTGGGATCTGTTTGTTGGAGGAAATCTTTTCTCATTTGAGCAATTGTCAGCTAAATATAGCTTACCCAAAACTCACTTTTCAGATATATACAAATCAGAGACTTGCTAAGATCTCAATTATGCACATTTCCTATAAGCTCAGACAAGAACTTACTAGACATAATTTTTAATTTGACACCTTTTCATAATGGTTCAATATCTAATATTTATGGTATGTTACTGGAGACGAGGAATGTTCCTTTAGATAAAATTAAGAATCTCTGGGAACAAGATTTACAGACATCAATATCTGAGGAAACTTAGAATGAAATTTTTAAACTGGTTAATACTTCATTGCTATGTGCTCTCCATTCTTTCATACAATTTAAGGTGGTACATAGAGTCCATATGACTAAAGATAAGCTATCTCGTTTTTATTCGGATATATCTCCCTACTGTGACAGATGTAATAATGGAGAAGCTTCATTAATTCATATGTTTTGGACTTGTCCATGTCTTGAAATATATTGGAAGGAAGTTTTTCAAACTTTTTCTTTACTTTTGAAAGTCAATTTTAAGCCTAATCCTCTGTTAGCCCTATTCGGTATTGTTGCAGGACAAGATATCAAGCTGAAGACATCTGATTTACATATTTTGGCCTTTAGCTCTCTTATAGCTAGGAAGGCACTTTTGTTTAAATGGAAAGATGTTTTTCCTCCTACTCGTGCTCAATGGTTATGCAACGTTATGTCATGCTTAGATTTAGAGAAGATTCGTTGTTCAATTTCTGAATCTCATCAAGACTTTTAAACATTATGGGGACCTTTTCTGAATTATTTTCAAAACTTTCAAAACCCTCAATTCATTGTTTAAATTCAGATGTTGGCTATTATTAATTTTTATTATACAAGAAGGTATTTTACATTTTTGCTCCTTAATAAACCGCTTTGGTCTTGGTAGGGATTAGACTCTTTTTTTTGTAATAAATTCATTTATTTCGATATAACTATTGACTAACTTACATGAATACGGGGTAATAAGATTGTTATTATAAATAGGTATAATGTAATTGGTAGTTTTATAAAATCTTTTTTTGACCTTTTATATACACTTTCTTGTACTCTATTCTTCTAGGTAGAAACTAATAAAAATATTGAAAAGGTAATGTTCTATGATCTAAATGCCACTAATGCAGACTTGTCTACACACAGACTCTTCACCTTTGATCATCTGTGCAGGTTAATTTATAGCAATATCACAATTTACTTGTCGTATGGTGCCACGCGTGAACCGAAGTTCCACTTAAAATTCAAGTTGTGCTGCAGCAGAGTTAAAACCACTGCAGCGTATCAGATGGTTTTCTTACATCTTTATCCTCAGGTCCATTAGATGAATTCTCTGCAGGGTCTTTAAAGGTGCAGCCAATCTGAGTGCTGAAGACTTGTTTTTCAACCTTCTCAAATGCAACACAATAGAAAATACTCACAAGGCATTTTGTTAATGCAAATCACCTCCACAAAATTATACTTTCTGTACTGTTCATTGCTTCCTTTATGATATTTTGGTCATTCTATAGATTTACAGTTTAAATACAGTAGTAATGTGGGAAGAAATAGAAGTATTAATAAACAAACAACTGAATGAAATTATTCATGATTTATATGCAAAATGTAATAAAATAGTCATAAACTGTCATTTATTGATGGAAAAATAATGTATCTGTGGTGTTTCTGTGGGATATCAAGAGCATAAAACATTTTCTGCATCTTGTTAACAAGGAGTTCTAAATTTGGCCAAACCACCCCTTTTCATTGTGGGAGCCATGTCTACCCTTGAATCTGCTTTTTAAATGCTGTGAGACTGATTTACCTTTAGACATTTGATTTCAGTCCACTTTTGTTGATTCACTTTTCAGTCTAGAAATGCAAATCTTTATGAAAAAAAAGAACAAAATTGAGAACACTGTATATCCCTTAAGCCTTCAATGATTCCATTTTCACAAATGGATTCTAATGCATATTCAAAGTTAGTAAAAAGTTATTATCACGTATTAACATACAGTACCTTGAAATTAATTTTCTTGCAGGCATTTAACAGAAAATAAAGAAATACAATAGAATTTTGTTGCCTCAGGCGGCTGTGGAAGTCAAGTCTTTATATATTTTTAAGGCAGAGATTGACAGATTTTTGGTTGAAGGGATATGCAGAGAAGGCAGGAGATTGGGGCTGAGAGGAAAAATGGGTCAGCCTTGATGCAATGGGCCAAATGGCCTAATTCTGCTCCTATATCTTATAGTCTTACAGTCTAATTTGTGAAAACTATACATAAGACTGACAACCATAATATATACACTCAGTGGCCACTTTATTAGGTACCTTCTGTACCTAATAAAGTGGCCATGGAGTGTTTGTTCGTGCTCTTCCACTGTTGTAGCCCATTCTCTTCAAGGTTTGATGTGTTGTGCAGATAGAGATGTTCTTCCGTCCACGAATGTTGTAACACATTGTTATTTGAGGTACTGCTGCCTTTCTGTCAGCTTGAACCGGTCTGATCATTCTCCACTGACCTCTCTCATTATTCAGGTATTTTCGCCCACAAAACTGCCACTCACTGGATGTTTTTGTTTTTCACATCATTTTCTATAAACTCTGTAAACTGTTGTGCCTGAAAATCTCAGGAGATCTGCAGTTCTTGAGAACCACCCTGTATGTCACCAACAATCATTCCATGGTCAAGGTCACTTAGATCACATTTCTTCCCCATTCTGATGTTTCGTCTGAAAGAAAAACAGAACCTCTTGACCATGTCTGCATGCTTTTTGCATTGAATTGCTGCCATATTACATATTTGCATTAATAAGCAGGGTTTTTTTTTGGCGGCATCCGTTAGTCTCGCGAGACCATGGATCTGCGTCTGGAATGTCTTGCATCAGTCTGTGTTAGAGCAGTGTCTGTTGTGGCTGTAGAGTCCCACACGGGAGTGACAGTCTCGGCTGCAGCAACTGCACTTGAAGGCGCTGTCCTCCAGTGTTGTCTTGGTGCTGTTTTTCCGGCGAGTGCACCTTTCTTCAGCAGCAAGCCTCAGCTTCTCTTTTCTTTTTAGACCTCTGCATAGTTTCAGCCTCCAGCGAGAGCGATCGCTTGCAATGTCCCCCACCTCTCGACGTTCATGTTCAGTGACTTCATGTCTCTCTTGCAGACGTCTTTGAAACGAAGGTGGGGCCGCCCTCGTGCTCTCTTGCCGGAGGTCAGTTTCCCGTACAGACGGTCTTTCGGGATCCTCCTGTCTGACATGTGGTGTATGTGGCCCAGCCAGTGGAGACGGCGTTGTTGGAGCAGGGTGAAGAGGCTGAGTATCTGGGCGCGGGCCAGGACCTCATTGTTGGTGACTTGGTCAATCACTTGATGTCCAGAATGCGTCTCAGGCTGCGAAGGTGGAAGGCATTGAGACGCTGCTCTTGTCTGGAGTAGAGGCTCCAGGTCTCGCTGCCGTAAAGCAGTGTGCTGAGGACGCAGGCCCTGTAGACTGCAACTTTGGTGTGCGTCATCAGCTTTCTGTTCTCCAAACTCTCTTTGTCAGCCTGGCGAACGTTGAGGCTGCTCGTCTGATCCGTCTGTTGATCTCGGGGTCTAGGGAGAGACTGTCCATGATGGTGGAGCCAAGGTATGTAAACTCGTGAACTACCTCCAACTTGTAGTTGTTGATGGTATTGGCAGGGGGGTGCTCAACGCCTTGGCCCAACACGTTGGTCTTCTTCAGGCTGATGGTCAAGCTGAAGTCCTGGCAGGCTCTTGAGAAGCTGTCCATGAGGTGTTGTAGTTGCTCTTCAGAGTGGGTTGCCAGTGCTGCGTCATCTGCAAACAACATGTCCCTGATGAGTACTTCACGAACCTTGGTTTTCGCCCTCAGCCAGGACAGACTTGAACAGCCTCCCATCTGATCTGGTGTGGAGGTAGACACCATCAGTTGATGTTCCAAAGGCGTGCTTCAGCATGACTGCGAAGAAGATGCTGAGCAGGGTGGGGGAAGCACACAGCCCTGCTTCACACCGCTGCAGATGTTGAAAACCTCCGAAGAAGAGCCGTCAAACTGAACAACGCCCTTCATGTCAGTGTGGAATGATTGAACTATCCTGAGGAGCCTCGGGGGACAACCAATCCTGGCAAGGATTTTGAACAGGCCGTCGCTGCTCACAAGATTGATGCCCCAAGCCGGTGTACGGGTGTACTTAACAAAGTGGCCACTCAGTGTATGACATAAACAAAACAACTAACTTGCAAAAAAAGACAAATTGTGCAAATAACGAACAAATGAGAACATAAATTGTAAAGGGTCCTTGAAAGTAAATCTATAGATTATGGAATCAGTACCAAGATGTAGTGAGTGAAGTTGTCCACACCAGTTCAGGAGCCTGATGGTTGAAGCTTAATGACTATTCCTGAACCTGGCGGTGTGGGACCTAAGGGTCCTGTACCTCCTGCCCAATGGTAGTAGTGAGAAGAGAGCATGGTCTGGATGGCAGGGGTCTTTGATAATGTATGCTGCTTTATTGTGACAGCACTCCTTGTAAATGTGCTCAGTGATGGGAGGGCTTTGCCTGTGATGAACTGGACTGGACTGTATCCAGTTTTCCTTTCCTTAGGATCACAGCTGCTTCTTTTGCTGCCACCAAAGAAATATATAAGATCACACAGCACGAAAACAGGCCATTTGCCCCAACTCAACGAGCTGACAACAGAGGTAAGTTTTTTGTTTAGAAAACGAGCAAGGAGGTTCAAAGATGAAATTGTTAAAACTTATCATGATCAAATGAGGATACGCTTTCATCAAGCTGGGGGAGCACAATGGTGGCAAGGCCCAGGATTTGAGTCCCAATGAAAATGTTTTTTTTTGAAGAAATTCATAATCATGTTCATCCAGAGGTGCTAAATTGATGATCCATCTTGATTTCCTCCCAGTATCCTCAGCTTATATAAATCATTCTCCACTCCATGTTAATAAGAAATTGATTGACAACACTGAATACAGTGAAGGCGGTTTTGGGATCAGCTATGCACCTATTCAAGCTGTTCTAATAACAGTTATAACGTTAGTAACAACCGACAATGTGCAACTGCGCCACCACCACCTGGCTTGTAGGAATGGGCAATATACCCTGGCCTTCCATCGATCCCTGACCCAATGTATCTATCAAAATATTGTCTCTATTCTACGGTAAGAAGCAGAGCTGCCACCACTGACGTCAGGCTCACTGACTTATAAATTCCCGTTTTATGTTGAGAGCCTATCTTAAGGAGCAGAACAACATTGGCTATCGTCCAACCTACAGCCACCTCACCTGTACTAAAGATGATTTAAATATCTCTGCTTGGGCCACAGCAATTTCTGCACTTACCTCCAGCAGGGTCTGAGGGAACACCTTGTTAGCCCTGGGGATTTATCCAGCCTAATTTGCCTCAAGATAGCAAACACCTCCTCCTCTGTAATCTGTACAGGGGGCGTGAAGTTTGCCTTACTTCTATAGACCCTCTGTCCATTTTCAGAGTAAACACAGATGCAAAAAACGCATTTAAGATCTCCCCCATCTCTTTTGGCTGCACTCATGGATTACCATTTTGATCTTCCAGATCTCTTAATTTGTGTTTTGTTTATTTCCATTTTAAAAAATTCAAATTATTCACTCTTAATTATTTAAAATTGTTTAAGGAGTTGTATTTAATATCTTACATTACAAAATGTTTTTAATACTGCATTTCATTTTAAATACTTAATGTTTCTGTGTATGTTTTGACAGCAAGCAAAGTTAAGGATAGATACCTTTGCCACTCCTGGCCTCCTTGTTGGACTTGCAGTCTTCTATGTTCTGATCAGGTTAATACCAATACAGGGTGACCTGAATGCTAATTGCAAGCAGTGGGCCCAGGCCAGAAAAATCCAGGCCAATAATGCAACACTGCAGGGAAAGATGAGAGACAGAGACAGACTGGGGTGAAGCAATGAGATCCTTAACTTGCATTGCCATACCTGAGCCAGGGATGCCAGAAAGAGAAAGCATTTCTGAATATTAACATTTAATGAGCACCAAAGAAACAAAAAATAGAAAGTCCTTGGAGATATAAATCAATGTGAAAGTATTAAAACAAAATTCATCCTGGGTTCTACTTAGTGTAAATATCATGAAACATAGGAAGGACAAAAGGAAGTGCATGCATTTATAAGAAAAAAAGACTTCCATTTCTAATTAACACACATCAAAGTTGCTGGTGAACGCAGCAGGCCAGGCAGCAACTCTAGGAAGAGGTACAGTCAATGTTTTGGGCCGAGACCCTTCGTCAGGACTAACTGAAAGAAGAGCTAGTAAGAGATTTGAAAGTTGGAGGGGGAGGGGGAGATCCAAAATGATAGGAGAAGACAGAAGGGGGAGGGATGGAGGCAAGAGCTGGACAGGTGATTGGCAAAAGGGATATGAGAGGATCATGGGACAGGAGGCCCAGGGAGAAAGAAAAGGGGGAGGGGGGAAAAACCAGAGGATGGGCAAGGGGTACAGTGAGAGGGACAGAGAGAGAAAAAGGAGAGAGAGAGAGAAAGAATGTGTGTATATAAATAAATAACAGATGGGGTACGAGGGGGAGGTGGGGCATTAGCGGAAGTTTGAGAAGTCAATGTTCATGGCATCAGGTTGGAGGCTACCCAGACGGAATATAAGGTGTTGTTCCTCCAACCTGAGTGTGGCTTCATCTTTACAGTAGAGGAGGCCGTGGACAGACATATCAGAATGGGAATGGGACGTGGAATTAAAATGTGTGGCCACTGGGAGATCCTGCTTTCTCTGGCGGACAGAGCATAGGTGTTCAGCGAAACAATCTCCCAGTCTGCGTCGGGTCTCGCCAATATATAGAAGGCCACATCAGGAGCACCAGACGCAGTATATCACCCCAGTCGACTCACAGGTGAAGTGTCGCCTCACCTGGAAGGACTGTCCGGGGCCCTGAATGGTGGTAAGAGAGGAAGTGTAAGGGCATGTGTAGCACTTGTTCCGCTTACAAGGATAAGTGCCAGGAGGCAGATCAGTGGGGAGGGATGGGGGGCCAAATGGACAAGGGAGTCGCGTAGGGAGCGATCCCTGCAGAATGCAGAGAGAAGGGGGGAGGGGAAAATGTGCTTAGTGGTGGGATCCCGTTGGAGGTGGCGGAAGTTATGGAGAATAATATGTTGGACCCAGAGGCTGGTGGGGTGGTAGGTGAGGACAAGGGGAACCCTATTCCTAGTGGGGTGGTGGGAGGATGGAATGAGAGCAGATGTGCGTGAAATGGGGGAGATGCATTTGAGAGCAGAATTGATGGTGGAGGAAGGGAAGCTCCTTTCTTTAAAAAAAGGACATCTCCCTCGTCGTGGAATGAAAAGCCTCACCCCGAGAGCAGATGCGGCGGAGACGGAGGAATTGCGAGAAGGGGATGGCATTTTTGCAAGAGACAGGGTGAGAAGAGGAATACTCCAGATAGCTGTGAGAGTCAGTAGGCTTATAGTAGACATCAGTAGATAAGCTGTCTCCAGGGATAGAGAAAGAAAGATCAAGAAAGGGGAGGGAGGTGTCAGAAATGGACCAGGTAAACTTGAGGGCAGGGTGAAAGTTGGAGGCAAAGTTAATGAAGTCAACAAGCTCAGCATGCGTGCAGGAAGCAGCGTCAATGCAGTCATTGATGTAGCAAAGGAAAAGTGGGGACAGATACCAGAATAGGTTTGGAACATAGATTGTTCCACAAAGCCAACAAAAAGGCAGGCATAGCTAAGACCCATACGGGTGCCCATGGCTACACCTTTAGTTTGGAGGAAGTGGGAGGAGCCAAAGGAGAAATTTTTAAGAGTAAGGACTAATTCCGCTAGATGGAGCAGAGTGGTGGTAGAGGGGAACTGGTTAGGTCTGGAATCCAAAAAGAAGCGGAGAGCTTTGAGACCTTCCTGATGGGGGATGGAAGTATATAAGGACTGGATATCCATGGTGAAAATAAAGCAGTGGGGGCCAGGGAACTTAAAATCATGGAAAAGTTTAAGAGCGTGAGAGGTGTCACAAACATAGGTAGGAAGGGATTGAACAAGGGGGGATAAAACCGTGTCGAGGTATGCAGAAATGAGTTTGATGGGACAGGAGCAAGCTGAGACAATAGGTCTGCCAGGACAGGCAGGTTTGTGGATCTTGGGTAGGAGGTAGAAACGGGAAGTGCGGGGTGTGGGAACTGTAAGGTTGGTAGCAGTGGATGGGAGATCCCCTGAGCAGATAAAGGCAGTGATGGTGTGGGAGACAATCGCCTGGTGCTCCTTAGTGGGGTCACGATCGAGGGGTAAATAAGAGGAGGTGTCCGCGATTTGTCGCTGTGCCTCGACAAGGTAGAGGTCAGTACGCCAGACTACAACAGCACTCCCCTTATCGGCGGGTTTTATAGTAAGGTTGGGATTAGTGCGGAGGGAGTGGAGAGCAGACCGTTCAGAAGGAGTAAGGTTGGAATGGGAGCAAGGTGCGGTGAAGTCGAGACGGTTGATGTCCCGTCGGCAGTTAGCAACAAAGAGATCCAGAGCAGGCAGAAGACCAGAGCGGGTGTCCATGAAGTGGAGGAGGGTTGAAAATGGGAGAAGGGATCATCGGTGGGGGTGGAAGAGTCCTTGCCGAAGAAGTAGGCTGGGAGACGGAGATGGTGGAAGAAGAGTTCCGCGTCATGGCGAACGCGGAACTCGCTGAGGTGTGGGCGAAGGGGGACAAAGGGAGACCCTTACTGAGGACACAGTGCTCTGCCTCAGACAGTTGAAGGTCGGAGCGGATGGTAAAGATCCGGCATGGATGACAGCTGGGATCAGAGGAGGGAGGGGGAGGCTGGGGGTGTCAGTGGAGAGGGGAGGGTTGGGGTGAGAGGAAGAAGGAGCCTCCGAGGGCCCAGGAGTAGATGATGGGATGTGAGGGAGACGGGATTGCAGAGTTGTGGTGGGGAAAGGGGAGACGGGAGTCACAACAGCAGCACATAAAGACCCGGCCTGGAGTTCAAGGCTGGCGTCGCAGTTGGTGGTTGCGCAATCGCTGTGAAAGTGTCCATGGTCGTTGCTGGAGTCCGGGTTTTGAATATGCCCCGAGGTGTTGGAGCCGCCGAGATCAGTGGCAGGGGCCGCAATCTGAAGTTTCCATTTCTAAAATGTTTTTATCGTCTTAATATATCCTGAAGCATTTTACAGTTTAAGGTTTATCTCTGAGGCTTAGCCAATGTTGTCAGAATCAATCTGTGTATCTGATCTTACAAACATGAAGTAACAATTAAATCATCTTTTCTCAATGGTGTTACTTAAATTATTGGCCAGAATATAGAATAACTCCCTTTGAAACTTTGTTATTGTGTTTTTATTCCAGCTGAGACAATAAATAATGCCCTGGTTTAACATTTCATCATAAGGATGGCAATTCCTGAGGAGCACTCCCTTGCTGCTGCACTATGAGACCAGTCATGATTAGAGCTCATTTCATAGAAGCAGAATTACTGGAGAGGGGACTGAATCTCCTGATTCAGAGGAATTTTACTACTTACTGTGCTGCAATTAGCATCCAGCAAAGATATGACCACACACAACCTCATGTCTGACAACGAGTCACCAAATACATCAGTAATTCATCACCCAACCATCTGTTATTATGTCACTAATGTATTCCTGTAAATGATGCTTAACATTAACCAAAGCATCTTAAGTACATTAGTATCTCCCCAAGTAAGCAATGAATTTGAAAATCTCAGCAATTCATCAAGATTGAGAAAAAAATATGAAACCAGATAGAGCAGAGAATTGATTATGGGGAGGGGAAGAGTACGGATAAAAGGATAGCTAGGTAACAAAAACAGAGGATTGGAATAAATAGGCAAGCTGTAATCAATGGGGTGCACTACCTGACTCTCGACCATTTACAAAGGCTTTGATAAGGACAAAGTAGAGTCAATAAAGGAAGAGAGGCAGGTCAGGTAAGCAGGTATAAGATGACAGCTGGACTGCCATATGAGGTTGCTAACTGAGACAGAATAGAAAGGCAGTGTTCACAATTCAGTAAATAAATTAGAAAAAAATACAACTATTGAATGGAATTACCTGCAATAGGAAAGCGAAAGATCCAAGGCCAGTAACACTGCATCTTTTAATCTTACCAAATCAATACATTGACCATTTCATTTAACAGGTTGCACAACAGTTCTTTTCAATAATTGGAAAAAATATCTGCTCGGAAGTAATTTTGATCCAATATTTATAGCACTTAGAGACCATCTCAAACGATACAAAGGAAAATAATGTAATCATTGATTAGCAAAATTAATTTGGTTTCAGCTTCATTTTACAACTATCGTTTAATGGTAGTAAATCCTATCACTTTTAAATAGTTTTAAATGCTATCACAACACTTGCAATTGTGACTGCATTATTTGTAAAATTATTTTTGATAAATAGAGTTCAACTATTTGGATTATCAATTAATTACATTTTAAAATTAAGGTTAAATTATACATATTGGACACAAAGCAACTATACTGGTAAAGGAATAAAGCACATATCTGTTTAGACTTAAGAGTACTATTTCCATCAAAAAGGACAACTATATGGTACTGCTCTCTCCATAGTATGGTTTCCCAGCCTGGAGTCTGTGGACCTTTTGGTTAAACTTAAGGGTCTGTGGCATAAGAAAGTTTGGGGATCCCTGCTCTGTAGGATGAACAAGCCCAGGATATATCTTTTTAAGCAACCAGATTTGAGGAACTAGAAAGTATCAAAATAGCCAATTTGATGTCAGAGCAGATAAAATAAGTAAAATAAAGAGAGTCAAACAAAATAATTAGCCTAAAGAGAAATACAGAAGAAGGTGGTCAAGAATAGAAGCTGATTTTAAAAATATACGTTTTTAATTATTTTTTAAACTTTGTTAAAGAGATAAAAGATTGTGCAGTTGGGATGGTTAATCCCTATCGCCAAAGTAGTTTCTTGGCAGTAATTGTGACTTGGCACCACCAACCCTTCTTAAAAGGATTACTTAGGCTGCAAACGATAAGCCCTAATCTTCTGCAGTGAATGGTTTTCTAAAGTACAGAGGCTTCATGGCGTTCAATATATTTGAATGAGGAAACTCACGGCAGTGCAGCACCAAGGAAACAAAAGTTGCCACAGTTGTCATGTGTCTGTCACGTGCATGAGCTGGTGCCCAGACTGTATATAAAAAGCCACAAATGTTGCTAATTTGAGAATAAATCCAAACTCAGCAATACTCTATATGTCAAATCTTACAACAGGCTCAGCTCACCCCCTTCAATTAAAGTGAACATCCTTGAATATGTTCAGCAATTATTAAATTAAAGTTACTTATCTTCATTGTTCTAATAAAGTAAATTAGAAGAGATAAATAACAAATCCTAAATTCTTTCTTGGAAAATTATATAGCTTATGTTATTCACTTAGCAAAGGATGAGTGACATTCCCTGCCGATCACCCTAAATCCTAACTGTAATTATTGCATACTATATCATTAAAATCCACCCCCCCCCCCCCCCACCACCGCCCTTTCTCAGTTGTCCTTAGTGGAGACCAATTCAATAAGTGTTCACAACTCACTGAAATTTCAAAAGACTGCAACAGTAAGAACAGTACTTCACCAGGATACTGTCAAAGCCAAAACACCTATGGCACAGATCCCCAAAGCTGGTCTGGATACTCTAGGAGAACACCTGACTCTACTCCCCTATCTTGCTCAGCACTGAAGAGAGGAATCTATATTTTGGACTGTCTTTTACCGGACTTGACTGTGATGTCCTAGGTAACAATCACACCATACATTCTTGTCATGGTAAGTGTTTGCTGCCTTTGCTGAAAGATCATTCAAGCTTCAGTGAGCATGTCGATGATGATTTGCAGCCATCCTCTGAACAGGCAAAAACACAAGCATGCCTTCACATTGCAGCTCAATTACTGAAGTTTCTGTGACCTTAGCTCTGCACCATCGTTTGAGCAACTTCCCATTAATTCTGAAGATTATCTCCATACTTGTGGGAAGTTTGTTAGATGTGAGGCACAACACTATGGAAAGTATATCATGCACATATATCGGTCAGTAAAGTGCTTAAGTGCCAGGGTAGTATTTGTTGTGCTCATTGTTCTGGTGTGGGACTTGAACTCTCAACCTTCTGACTCAGTGACATGAGTGCAACCATTGTAGCAAAGCTATAGTAGAAATTATGAAGAATTTAAACTTGCATATTGATTTACTTCAAAAATTCAAAACCTAGCAACAAATCTGGATTGAAACAAGGTTCTCAAAGCCCAAGGACAAATTGACAAAATCATTGTAAAGTCTTGTGAAAGATACACGGATGTTTAAGTACTAAACGACAAGGACATCTTCTGCTAAAGGACCAGACAATTCTGAAGCCGTAACTAGTGCCAAATCAAATAGGCTTTCAAAGTATTAAAGCAAGAATGCGGCCGAACAAAGCCATTCACTAGACCTAATCTGGTTTACGGCTGAGGATTCAGATAATTTAGTGAGATAGCTCATCTGAAAAATGTTCACTTCTGAAATTAAAAAGTGTGGAGTAATTATGACATTATAAATGGTAGAATTAACAACTCCTGGAAATTTTGTAGCTTGTTGATTAGAACTGAGGGTATGATGGTGTTGAATGTTGAGCTATAATCTATACACAGACACCTGACATAGGTTTTGCTATTGTTCCTGTGATCTAAGGCTGAGTGAAAAGACAATAAGATTGCATCCACTGTAGACCTTTTGTGGCCATAGGCAAGCTGCAGTGGGTCCAGGTCCTTGCTTAGGCAGCAGTTGATTCTGGCCATACCCAACCTGTTAAAACACTTCATAACACTGGATCTGAGTGCAACTGGGTGATAGTTGTTGAGGCTGCTCACCCTGCTCTTCTTGGGCACAGGTATAATTGTTGAACTTTTAAAAAAGTTGGGAACTTCTGACTGCAGCAGTGAGAAGCTGAAGGTGTCTTAGACGTCTTTAAACTCTCCAGCCAGTTGGTTGGCAGAGGTTTTCAGATTTCTACCAGGTACATCACGATGCCTTGTGAGGGTTCACCCTCTTGAAAGATGTTCGGACAGCAGCCTCTGAGCCAGAGATCACAAGGTCACCAGGTGTTGCAGGGATTGACATGGATATAGTTTTATTGTCCTTTTTGAAGCATGCATAAAACGCGTTGAGCTCATCTGGGAGAGAATCATCACAGCCATTCATGATCATACCCAGACTTCTTGTATAGTTCTGCCACAGATCTGGCCCTCAGCAGATTGTGAATCCCCTAGTTCATTCTCGGATTTTTGGTTTGGACATGTCAGGTATGTTCTCGAAGGTGCACCCTCATCCACTCGGGGTTTCGATGAAGTCAATGACAGTTGTGGCATATTCATTTAGATTTTAAGATGAATCCGTGAATATTGTCCACTCCACTGATTCAAAACAGTCCTGTAAGTGGTCCTCTCCCTCCCTTGACCATACCTTTGTGGTCCTCCTCATTTGTGCTGCAGTCTTCTGTCTCTGCCCATATACCAGAAGTAGAAGTACAGCCAGATGATCGGACATTCCAAAGTGCGGGCATGGAATGGCACAGTAAGCCTTCTTGATGGGGGTTTAACAGTGGTCAAATGTTTTGGCTTTTCTGATTCTGCAGATGACATGTTGGCGGTAGTTGGTCAGAGACATCCTCAAGCTGGCTTGCTTGAGGTCCCCCACAATGATAGGGAATGCATCAGCGTGTGCTGTTTCGTGACTGCTAATCACAGTGCTCAGCCTGCCTGATATTGTCCAGGGGTGGAATATGCACTGATACCAGGATGACGGTGGATAACTCCCTCAGCAAGAACGACAACAATGGAAAACTCCCTCAGTGGTAGATGAAGAATGCAGAACATGGAACAGTACAGCATTGGATAAGCCATTCAGCCCATGATGTTGTGATCTTAATGCCAATGTAAATGTCCTCCTCCTGTGTTTTATCCACATCGCTCCATTCCTTTCATATTCATGTGTCTATCGAAAAGTCTCTTAAACTCCGCTGGACTGCCTGATTTCGCAACAACCCTGGTAACCCATTCCAGGCACTTCTGCGTCAAAATCTGCCCCTCACATTGGCTTTAAACTCCCCCCTCTAACTATAAAAGCATGTCTTCTGGTGGTTGACGTCTCTACCCCCAGGAGCAGATTCTGACTGTGTACCTTACCTATGCCTCCCATAATTTTAAAAACCTTCATTAAATCTCCCCTCAACTTCCATCATTATGCAGAGAATAACCCAAGGTTGTCCAATCTTTCCCTATAGTCATACCCTCTAATTCAGGCAGCGTCCTAATAAAACTCTTCTGCACCTTCTCCACAGTCTCTACGCCCTTCCTATAATGTGGTGACCAGAACTGCATGCAATACTTCAAGTATAGTTGGACTAAAGTACTATATAGCTGCAGAATGACTTCCTTACTCTAATAATCAAAACCCCTACAAATGAAGGAAACCATGCCAGCTGCTTTCCTTACATTATCTACTTGCACAGCCCTAAGGTACCTCCATACTCAACACTTTTGAATGACCAACCATTAACTGTACACTCTCTCCTTTCATTTGACCTCCAAAAGTGCAACAACTCACACTTGCTTGGATTAAGTTCCTCCTGTCACTTCTCTGCCCATTGGTAAGTTACCTATACCTTTGATAGTCTTTTACACTGTCCATATCTCACCTATCTTGGTGTCATTCGCAAACTTGATCATTCAAATCACTGGTATATTTTATAAGCAAGTGATGCCCAGCACTGATCCTTGTGGAACACCACTGGTTATGGAGTTCCAGCCAGATTAACAGCCTTCCACCTGCATTCTTTGTCTTTGTCTTCGATGGGTAAGTCAGTTCTGAATCCAAACTTGCAACTTTATGTTCTGAATTAACCTACCATGAGGAACCCTATCAAATGCCTCTCTAAAGTCCATTAAATAACATCCTTATCCTCATCAAGATCCATTATCATCTCCTCAAAACAAAACTCCATCAGGTTGGTAAGGTATGACCTACCTTGCACAAAGTCATGCTGACTCTTCCTGAGCAGGCCATGCCTCATAAATTTGATTGAGTCTTTTGAGGAGATGTAAAGGCACCTTGATGAAGTTAAGGCCCTAGATGCTACTTACATGGACTTTAGTGAAGCATTTTTAGGGGGCGGGTGAGGTTTGGGCCTGAAGTCCCACTCACGCAGGGAAAGTGTACGCGTAATACATCGCCTCTCCTTTCCCCGTGTAGTGATCGCCACATGGTCACTGTCTGGCCTGCTAGGCAGGAGGCCACTGCAAATGGCCTCTCCTACATTACTGCATCCGTAGCAACACCTTCTCGTCGGTGCCCCCCGTTTCCAACGAGCTTTCTATGTCATGGCGTGACCAAGTGTCTGGCAGTATAACTGGATGGGTAGGCTGGGCTCGTTAGCCTTGGTTGGCAGCCAGCCTAAAAGAAGACAACTCTGAATCCAAACTCGGGCAGGTGGAGCTCGTTAGCCTTGTCAGGCCATCCACCTCGGAGAAGGACACTCCGACGTAAATCCTACGACTCGAGGACCTCGCTGTCACCGTCCCGGCTTGCTAGGCTATGGCAGATGAACGCCGGGTGTAAAGGGTGGGGCCAGAACAGAGCACATGGTACTCCACCTAAAATACCATTGCGCAGGCTGAAGGACACGCCCACATCTACGACCATCCTCCCCGACCATTCATCAAGCCCTGCAGCGACGGGAAAGGGGCGAAAACGGCAGGTGGAAGATGACACTGGAAGCCACAGTTCTGATCCTGCATGCAGGCGGTTCAGGTGTATGGGTCATCTGATATTGACCCCGGAGACGACTATATCATTCAGCAGCACCCTGAATGTCCAAGCAGCCTTCTCTAGGGACAGCACTGTTTGTTCCACACGGAGAGGGGCCTAGAAAAGATGGCCTATCCAAAGCTCATTTCTATTTCCCCCAGTTAGCTAGCCGCGGTCAACTGGCATCCTCAAATGCAGTCGAACAACAACAAAAAAGAAAATTTGCACACCTGCCTCACAAGGAGCCCAAGGACTAAAGCTCGCATGCTGGAACATCAGAACCATGCTTGATACAGCAGACAGTGGTCGCCCAGAATGACGATACGGTCTAGTGGAGCATGAACTTTTAAGACTGAATGTCAATATCGCTGCTCTCAGTGAAGTCTGCTTCCCAGAGGAAGGCAACCTTCAAGAACATGGCGCTGGCTACACCCTCTACTGGTCAAGTAAGCCAGAGACTGAGAGACGCCTTTCTGGCGTTGGTTTTATGGTCAGGAACTCCATTGTCTCCAAACTTGAAAAATTCTAACGGGTCACTCCGACCGCATCATCTCCATGCGCCTCCCACTTTGAACCAAGAAAATGCCACACTCTTCAGTGTGTACGCCCCCACTCTTCAAGCAGATCCTGCAGAAAAGGACAAGTTTTACACTGATCTGCGCAACCTCGTACAGAACGCCCTACTTGGCAAACATGGCATTGCAAACTGCAACGACAACGGGCGCCTTCTGTTAGAGTTTTGTGCGGAGCAGCAACTCACCATCACTAACACCATTTTCCAGCAGAAAGACAGTCTGAAGACAACCTGGATGCATCCTTGGTCCAAGCATTGGCACCTCATATGACTACATCTTGGTGCGCCAGAGAGACCTTCGGAATGTCTTACTCACCCGAGTGATGCCCAGCGCAGAGTGTCATATGGACCATCGTCTTGTCCGCTGCAAATTCAGTCTCCATTTTGTTACGTACCCCGTAACTGGGTTGCCAAACCAGCAGAAATGGAACACGTGTTGGAGTCTGTGATTACTAGGAACTAATAAAGTTTTATTAAAGAAATAAGTAATGCAGCACACTAATCGCAAGGATATAAATGTAACAGGGTAGCAGTAATAGTATACACATATACACAGAAATAGGGTAATAGGAATCAACCAAGCTCTATTGCAGTCTAGGGGTAAAATGATAAGTGAAGCAGAGTTCAGTTCAGTCTAGTGCAGTGCTTTAGAGCCAACAGGAGCACCACAGACACGGTATTTGTTCTCAGGCAGCTCCAAGAGAAATGTAGGGAACAGAACAAGGGATTGTACGTGACGTTTGTCGACCTCACCAAAGCGTTTGACACTGTGAGCAGGGAAGGTTTGTGGCCAATCATGGAACGACTGGGATGCCCCCCAAAGTTCCTCAGCATGGTCATCCAGCTACATGAAGATCAGAGTGGCCAAGTCAGACACAACAACGACCTCTCAGAACCCTTCCCAATAGGCAAAAGTAAAGCACGGTTGCATCCTCATGCTGACACTCTTCACCATCTTCTTCAGCATGATGCTCGAAAGGGCCACAGAAGACCTTGATGACGAAGACGGTGTTTACATTCAATACCACATCGATGGCAGCCTGTTCAACCTGAGGCGATTACAGTCCCACACCAAGACATTGGAGCAACTCATCCAAGAGCTACTCTTCGCCGACGATGCTGCCCTTGTTGCCCACACAGAGACAGCCCTGCAGCGTATAACATCCTGCTTCGCAGAGGCTGCCAAGCTCTTTGGACTGGAAGTCAGCTTGAAGAAGACAGAAGTTCTCCATCGGCCTGCACCTCAGGAAGATTACCACCCTCCCCGCACCACCATTGGTAAGGTAGAGCTGAAGACAGTCCTCCAGTTCAGCTACCTGGGGTGCACCATCTCGTCAGATGCCAAGATCAACAAAGAGATTGACAACAGACTGGCAAAGGCAAACAGCGCATTCGGCAGGCTGTACAAAAGAGTCTGGAACAACACGCATTTGAAGAAAGGCACAAAGATCAGTGTGTACAGAGCCGTTGTACTGACCACCCTCCTGTACGGCTCCGAGTCGTGGGTCACCTACCATCACCACCTACAACTCCTTGAGCGTTTCCACCAGCACTGCCTCCGCACCATCCTCAACATCCACGGGAATGACTTCGTCACTAACATTGAAGTCCTCGACAGGTGGAGGTCACCAGCATCAAGGCCATGCTGTTGAAGACATAGCTGTGCTGGACAGGGCACGTCTCCAGGATGGAGGATCATCGCCTGCCCAAGATTTTACTGTGTGGCGAACTCTCCACTGGCCACCGTGACAGAGGGGCAGCGAAGAAGAGGTACCAGGACTCTCTAGAGAAATCCCTTGGTGCCTGTCACATTGACCATCGCCAGTGGTCTAATCTGGTCTCCAATCGCGAGGCCCGGCGACACACCATTCACCAGTCTGTCTCCTCCTTCGAGAACGCACGCAGGGCTGGCATTGAGGACAAAAGGAGAAGGAGGAAGAACCGTGACACAGCAGCACCAAACCCAGAACAGAATTTCCCCTGCAGTCGCTGTGGCCGGACCTGCCTGTCCTGTATTGGCCACGTCAGCCACCAGCGAGCCTGCAGCAGACGTGGGCAGCCCCCTTCCTAAATCTTTGTTCATGAAACCAACCTATGAAGATGAATGAAGTGAAGCATTTGATAAAGTCTCTCATGGTAGGTAAAATGACCTACCCCACCACATAATACCATGTTGTATGTCCCAAAGCAGTCCATACCTTTCCAAAAGTGCACAAATCTTATCCTTTAGTATTCTCTCGATTAGCTTTGCTACGTGAGGCTCACTGGTCTACAATTACCTGGATTATCATTGCTTCCTTTCTCAAATGAAGGTTATTAAGACCATAAGATCATAAGATTTAGGAGCAGGATTAGGTTATTTGGTCCATCGAGTCTGCTCTGACATTTCGTCAAGGCTGATACAATTTTCCTCTGAGCCCCAACCTCCTGCTTTCTCCCCGTATTGGTCATGCCCTGACCAATCAAGAATCTATCAACTCTGCCTTATAACTACATAAAGACTTGGCGTCCACAGCTGCCTGTGGCAACGAATTCCACAGATTCACCACCCTCTGGCTAAAGAAATTCCTCCTCATCTCCATTCTATAAGGATGCTGCTCTATTCTGAGTCTGTGTCCTCTGGTCTTAGACTCTCCCACCACAGGAAACATCCTCTCCACATCCACTCTATCAAGGCCTTTCACCATTCAATAGGTTTCAATTAGATCACCCCTCATTCTTCTGAATTCCAGTGAATACAGGCCCAGAGCCATCAAACGCTTTTCATATGACAAGCCATTCAATCCTGGAATAATTTTTGTGAGTCTCCTTTGAACTGTCTCTGGTTTCAGCACATCCCTTCTAAGATAAAGGGCCCGTAACTGCTCACAATACTCCAAGTGAGGCCTCATCACTGCTTTATAAAGTCTCAACATTACATCCTTGCTTTTATATTCTAGCCCTCTTGAAATCAATACTAACATTGCATTTGCCTTCCTTACCACAAAATCAATCTGCAAATTAACCTTTAGGGAATCCTGCATGAGGTCTCCCAAGTCCTGTTGTGCCTCAGTTTTTTGTTGTATTTTTTCTCCACTTAGGAAATAGTCAACCCTTTGATTTCTTCTACCAAAGCGCATGACCATTCACCTCCCAGCACTGTATTCCATCTACCACTTCTTTGTTGATTTTCCTAATCTATCTAAGTCCTTCTGAAGCCTCCCTACTTCCTCAAAACTGCCTGGCGCTCCACCTATCTTCATATCGTCTGCAAACTTTGCAACAAAGCCATTAATTCTATCATCCAAATCATTGACATAAAACGTAAAAAGAATCGGTTCCAACACAGACCACTAGTCACCAGCAGCCAGCCAAAAAAGGCTCCCTTTGTTCCCACTCTTTGGCTCCTGCCAATCAGCCACAATCAGCTTTATCCACGCTAGAATCTTTCCTGTAATACCATGGACTCATAGTAGTTAAGCAACCTCATGTACGGCACTTCCTCAAAGGCCTTCTGAAAATCCAAGTACACAACATCAACCGATTCTCCTTTTTCTATCCTGTATCTCATTTTTTCAAAGAATTCCAACAGATTTGCCAAGCAACATTTTCCCTTAAGAAAAACCAAGCTGACTATGGCCTATTTTACCATGTGCCTCCAAGTACCCTGAGACTTCATCCTTAACAATCATCTCCACCATCTTCCCAACCACTGAGGTGAGACTAACTGGCCTGTAATTTCCTTTCTTCTGCCTCTCTCCCTTCTTGAAGAATGGAGTGACATTTATAATAATATTTGGTACTATCCAGTCCTTCGGGACTTTGCCTGTTGCTAATGAGGACACAGTGATCTTTGTCAAAGCCCCAGCAATTACCTCATTTATTTCAATATTCTGGGACAAATACCATTGGGCACTAAGGAATAACCCATTTTAATGCTTTTCAGAAGACCCAGCACTAACTCCACCTTAATCTCAAAATACCCTGTACATTAACATGCACCACTCTGTCTCCACTCTCCTATTGATCCCTCGCCGCAGTAAACACTGATGCAAAGTAAACATTTAACACCTCAGCTGCTTGCTCTGATTTCAAGCACATATTCCCTCCTTTATCCTTGAATGTATCTACCCATTCCTTAGTTACCCTCTTTTTCTTAATGTAAGTGTAAAACACCTTGGGATCCTGCTCGCTAAGAATATTTCATGGCCCTTTTAGACTTATCTAAACACCTGCTTCAGCGCTTTCCTGTTGTCATTATATTCCACAAAGCCCCAGCTTTCTAAACCTAATGTACCATATGCTTTCTTTATCTCAGGTCATCCAGGATTCCTTACTTTACTATCCTTGTCCTTACCAGAATATGCTGATCCTGAATTTTAATCAGATAGTCTTTAAGCAGACATGAATTTGTCCAGCAACAGCTGCTCTCAATCCCCTGAGCTCTTGTGTTATCCTATCGTAATCTGCCTTCCCCTGTGTATTACCTCCTTACAAGATCCAATTTTATCCTTACTCCTAACAATCTTAACACATAATGAACTATGCCAATATTCCCAAAATGTTCATCCACCACCAGGACTGTCAGCTGCCATGTCTCTTTTCCCAATGTAATCAAGTAAGCAATCTGTCTGTCTGTCTAGGTACCATATCCAATGTGGACTTCGGTGATCATGGCTTTCCATATAGATCTATCCTTCGATTTTTGGATGACTTCCATTTCCTCGGTGTGTAGCCAACTAGCTATGCTTTTGATGTACATAAGCCAAGCTCTTCCTCTGGGTTTACTCCTCTCAGTCTTTCCAGAGAGTATGACTCTCAAGTCAGTGACTCTCAGTCAGTGCTGGAGATCGAGAGGATTGAATCAGGGAACAGACGTGGGGAGACAGGGATAAGGAGTGAGTAAGAAAGAGACGGTCAGAGAGGGCTGGGGTGTGGTGTCTAATGGGAGTGGGGCAGAGGCTGGTCAAGAGGGATGGGTGAGTTAGGGGGTGTAGAGAGGGGGTGGGGAGAGAAAGTAATAAATTCGTCAAATACTTAGATTTCGATACCTGGCATCATTGCTTTCCAATGCTGCCATTTCGAGAATGTGTTGTCTCTGGGAAAGTGCCTGCCAAGGAGCTGGTGAAAAGGAGCCACAATCTGAAGGAAAGAAACAGAATGCTGGAACAGTTCAGCTTCTGCAGAGGCAAAAGGACTAGGGTAATGTTTCAGGCTGAGACCCAGAGTTCTGTCTTTTTGTTCCAGGTTCCAGTATGTGCAACCACTTTTGTATTAAGCAACAACTCTTAAACATTTTATAATGCTAACAGACAATTTTAATTAATTAATTAGTTAGTGATAAAGTGTGGAACAGGCCCTTCTGGTCCAACGAGCTGAACCGTCTAGCAACCCACCTATTGAGCCCTAACCTAATTACAGGCCAATTTACAATGACCAACTGGACTGTGAGTGGAAACTGGAGCACCCAGAGGAAACCCACGTGCTCACGGGAAGAAAGTTCAAACTTTCTTACACAGGGTGTCAGAATTAAACTACAGTGCTTCAGGCTGTAATATCATCATGCTAACTGCTACGCCACGGTGGCACGCTATAAACACTTTGGCTATTATCTGATAAAAGATTGAATTGCCTTTTTTTCCGCTAATTCGCCCATTAATGTGTACAAAGTACATAAAGTTTTACTAATGAGATACATAATGCTGATTCTCCATTGTCAGATAAGTTTTGGAATTAATTTAGTCATGTTTCTTGCTATGAAAATTGCAAAATCAGTTCAACGTTTCTTTTATCCGGTAGTATAATTTAAATGTATTGTCAATCTTTTCTCAAAGTTCACAGTTCAAAGTAAATTCATTATCAAAGTATGTATATGTTACCATGTACTATCTTTAGATTCATTTTTTGCAGGCATTTACCAGACAAAATACAATAGAATTTCACAAAAATCTAAACATAATCAAAGACTGAAAAAAGCAATGTGCAAAAGAATTCAAATTGTAAATTAAAATAATACTGAAAACATGAGTTGTAAAGGGTCCATGAAAGTTAGCTTATAGTTCATCGAATCAGTTCAGAGCAGTGGTGAATGAAGTTATCCACGCTAGTTCAGGAACATGATGTTTGTAGAGTAATGACTTTTTCTGAAGCTGGTGGTGTGGGGCCTTTGGTTTCCATACCTCTTGCCCAGTGGTAGCAACAAGAAGAAGGCGTGGCCTGGATGGTGGGGATTTTTGATGATGGATGTTGCTTTCACATAGCAGTGCTACATGAAAGTGTACTCAGTGGTGGAGAAGTCTTTGCCTGTGATGGACTGGGCTCTATCCATTATTTTCTGTAGTCTTCTCCATTCTTTGATATTGATGTTTCCATACCATGCTGTCATGCAACCAGTTAGGGTACTCTCCACTGTGCATTTATAGAAGTTTGTCAAAGTTTTTGGCGACTACCAAATCTATGCAAAGTTTGGAGAAACTAGAGGTGCTGTTGAGCCCTCTTTGAGGTGACACCTATCTTGTGTGCTTGCACTCCTTAAAGCACCTTTGGGGAATTTTGCTATGTTGGAGCATGATATTGATGCATGGTGCTTTACTAGAACATGTGCACATAAATGTTGCTAGGGCATTACCCAGTTCAATGCTGCACACCTCATTGATATACCTGTATCAATTAGTTTAATGCCTCAGAAGATCAAACCTTGATCCTTCTGAAGATTGCACTGGCAGAGATGACTAAATGGTTGAGGCGTGGATAGCTTCATTCACCACTAGTCTGACCTGATTCTATGATCCACAGGCTCACTTTCAAGGACTCCTTACAACTCGTTCTCAGTATTATTTTTATTTGCAGAGTTTGTCTTCCTTTGCACATTGATTGCTCGTCAGTCTTTGTCTGTTTATGCATAGCTTTTTGTAAATTTCTATGGTATTTCCCCACAGAATTTTTTCCTCTGCTCTTTCTCCACTACTCTGCTAATTAGTACCTTTCAAGTATTTTTATAAATCCCTTTTATAGTTGCCCTTGAATCTGTTTCTACATTTCCTATGGTGCAGTCCAGATCATAGCAACTCACCCCTATTTGCTAACTCAACACACTTCTCTGTTGCAATGCAGTAAATGATACATGGCACCAAATTAAATGTCAAGGTCTAGTGATGATCATCAATGTTTGTTTTGCTCTCTTGATTAATGGCACCATAAGAATGTCGCCATTAAATTGCAGAGGCATTGAAATTATAATGTGTGAATATCAATGGACTTTTAATGTGCTTGTATGAAGTTCCTTTGGCTAGCATTTTAATGGAGTAATAATTTGTTTATTTTAAATAGGGTTAGGTTAATGTCTCCTCTAAAATGGAGAGGAAAAGAATTTCACATCAACATATTAGGAGTAAAACAATTAACATATGATAATATATAGTTATTGATATATTATATATTATTGAATATAATATATTACTATAGAAACCATAGAAAAACTACAGCACAGAAACAGGCCTTTTGGCCCTTCTTGGCTGTGCCAAACCATTTTCTGCCTAGTCCCACTGACCTGCACACGGACCATATCCCTCCATACACCTCCCATGCATGTATCTGCTATATTTAATATTATTTTTGTGGATCATTTTCTTTTCAGTTACTAACATTTCATGAACTGGGTAGTATTTGTATGGTCATTATTTGACCTTGACCCAATTCATTTGCTAAATGTTTGCACAGTTACTGTACTTGCATGGAAGATTGTGTTTTTTGTAAATCACCATTGCCAGAAAAAAGGTACAGAAATAACTGAAAGAATATTAACAAATGAAACAAACATATATGAATGAAAAAGTATATACACATCTAGTGTGTTAGTGTTTTCTATTACTCGGTTTGTCACATTCTTACTCATATTGGAAATTGTTAGGTCTGTTTTGTCTTGCTAAGATCCATCCCATTCCAGAGATTTCAGTGCAAGATTCAAGGCTTGTGGAAAAACCTTTGTGGTCATACATTGAAAAACAATGGAGTTATCCATGGTGTCATTTTTAATTATTTGCTCAATATTAAATATTTGTTTGTGGGAGTTTCCTGCCTGTCAATTGGCTGCATATTTGTTACAATATAAGGGTGGCAACACTTCAAAAGTATTTCATTATTTGGAAAACACTGGAACATTCTGAAAGGGATGTAAAAATTGACATATAAATGTATTTTTTTTTCTTTTCTTTCTAGTAGTCACAGCTGTAGAATCATGTTAACTGTGCTGGATAAATTACTGACCGTCATTATTAAAAACTAATGTAACAAATATTTTCAGATCTCTTCTCTTATATTCTCTCTGGGAAAATAAAACTAATACTATCATTTATGGAAACACGAGGAAATCTGCAGATGCTGGAAATTCAAGCAACACACACAAACTACTGGTGGAACGCAGCAGGCCAGGCAGCATCTATTGGAAGAGGTACCATCGACGTTTTGGGCCGAGACCCTTCGTCAGGACTAACTGAAAGAAGAGATAGTAAGAGATTTGAAAGTGGGAGGGGGAGGGGGAGATCGGAAATGATAGGAGAAAACAGGAGGAGGAGGGATGGAGCTAAGAGCTAGAAAGTTGATTGGCAAAAGGGATACAAGGCTGGAGAAGGGAGAGGATCATGGGATGGGAAGCCTAGGGAGAAAGAAAGGGGGAGGGGTGCCCAGAGGAAGATGGAGAGCAGGCAAGGAGTTATCATGAGAGGGGCAGAGGGAGAACAAAGAGAGAGAGAAAAAGGAAAAAATAAAAATAAACAAATAAATAATAAATACATAAATAAGGGACAGGGTGAGAAGGGGAGGAGGGGCATTAATGGAAGTTAGAGAAGTCAATGTTTATGCCATCAGGTTGGAGGATACCCAGACAGAATATCATTTATGGAATCACTTCTACCACTGCCACAAAGTGCTCCTTCTCTCACATTTAATCAAACCATAAATGACATACTGTACTGAGAATGAGATACATTCTTATATTCTTCCAGTTTTCTGGTTCATACAGCACCGTCAGGTCAGGAAAGTGTTTAGAGCCTACATCTACAACAGTGATGTCCAATACAGTCATAATGTATAATCAAAGACAGATCTGCAAAGTATGTAATTTTTCAGATCTATAATTCTTATTGATTAACCAATAACATAGAAAGTTCACCTCTTATCTCATAACATAATACTACTGAGCAAGCCATTGTCAAACAGTGGCTCAACAATGTTCTCAGATTGTGGATGGAAATACAACTGGGCTACTGGACTAGACTTGACTGTACATCTCAAGTTGAGGTTAGGTGTGCATTCTGATAAACCATACAGGTTCATTTTGGTATTAGGCCCACTATTAGGATGAATAGTATTATCACATGCAGTCAGTGACCTCTTTAATAGGTGCCTTCTGTACCTAATAAAGTGGCCACTGAGTTCATAGTCTTCTGCTGCTGTAGCCCATCTACTTCAAGATCCAATGGTTTGTCCATTCAGAGATGATCTTGTGCACACCACTATTGTAAAGCATGGTTATTTGAGATATTGTTGCTTTCCTGTCAGCTTCAACCAATCTGCTCATTCTCTTTTGACCTTGCTCATTTTCACCCACAGAACTGCCTCTAACTGGATTTTTTTTTATTTTTCACACCATTCTCTGTAAACCCTAGAAAATGCTGAGTGTGAAAATCTCAGGAGATCAGTAGTTTTGGAGATACTCAAACACCCCATCTGGGACCAACAATCATTCCATGGCCAGTCATTTATATCACATTTCTTCCCCATTCTGATGTTTGGTCTGAACAACAACTGAATCTCTTGACCATCTCTGCATGCTTTTATGCAACGAGTTGCTGCCACATGATCAGCCAATGAGATATCTGCGTTAACGAGCAGGTTTACCTAATAAAGTAGCCACCGAGTGCGGATGTTCTGTTCTTAATCAACAGCAATCCAGGTGAAACCGTCAGCATCTGTTTTCTCCACCTTTTTGCATAGTCATATTTACTGATGTACTGATTTACTGATACCACTGTTGTCCGACAAACCACAATAACAATGAGTCAGCTTACCGGACCATGAAACGATGCCTGGTTGAGTGGTGCCGCAACAACAATCTTTCCCTTGATGTACGAAAACTAAAGGGCTGATTGTTATCTTCAAAAAGGGAAAGAAGGACAAATATGTGCCAGTCCACCCTGGAGGAATAGTGTTGGAGAGAGGAAACAGCTTTAAATTCCTGGGCTTTAATATATCAGACAATTTGTCCTGAGCCCACATATCGATGAAATTTCAAGGAGGGCACATTAGCATCTTTGCTTTCTTAGGAGGCTCAGGAGGTTTGGCTTGTCACCAAATATGAACAAACTTCTACAGGTGTATGGTTGAAAGTACCCTGACTGGTTGCAGCATGGTCTGCACAACAATTTGAAAGTGCAGGAACGTAAAAAGCTGCAGAGGACAGTGAGATATCACAGACATGTCCCTCCCCACGATCAGTAGCATGTAGGTGCTGCTTCAAGAAATCAACATCCATTAGCGCAGCTACCTCCAGGCAGGAAGTACGGAAGCTTATGACCCGCTACACCAGGTTCAAGAATCACTGCTTCCCTTCAATCATTTGATTCCTAGATCAACTGGTAAAACCTGCTAATTGTGACCTTTCTTGTAAAAAATGTGCATAAGTTATGTTTAATTTATGTTTTTCTTTTGAATGCTACTTATGCGATGCTATGTGCCTGTGATGCTGCTGAGAGTAAAATTTTCATTACACTTGTGTATACATGTAATTCTGCATATGACAATAAACTCAGCTTTAACTTTAAAATATCACCTGCTTAATTTGGATTGGGTTAGCTCTTGCTTCTGATTTGAAATGGCCATTTACAGTTGGGACTGAGATCCGGTTTTAACAGGATCCCTGAGGAGATATCATTATAGACAAGTAAACTGTATAATACATATGTGTGTGTATCCCGACCAGTTTTCAGGTATAATGGTGCTGATCCTCATTGATCTTTACTAAAATTACAGTGTTCTTGTAAATCTGTGGAATCCCTTAAAGAAACATTTCCTTGGTAATATTTTCACACATGACCAAGAATCACAAACTACTACATCTCTGGCACCAATTATCCTGAGACCTTATACTATCATACAATTAAAACAATTTTGTTCACTTTCTAAATTGTCTACCCTACCACTGTCTCTCAAAATTAAATATGCTTCTAACAGATGGCCCGTCAACCTCTGATACTCCAGACAGAACAATCCCCAAGATTGTCCACCTTCTTATAGCTCACACACTCTAACCCAGGCAACATCCTGATGAACCACTTCTGCATCTTCTCCAAAGCCTTGACATCCATCCATCCATCCATCCAACCAGAATGGCATGCAATACATTGAAGTGGTCAAACCAGAAGGAAAACTGTAATATTATTCTAACAAGCAGAATTCTATGATTAACATTTTATCAGGTTTCAAGATGATGGATCATTTACACAATGAATGAATTAATTCCATTTACACAAATATATTAGGATAGCATTGTGTTTAAGAGTGTGTTGCAAAGCAAAATGAACCTGTATTAACTTAAAATTAAAGCCAAAAGTCTATATGGTTTGGAGAATATGTATCTGAGACAAATCTGGGACTATCACAGGTATATTTTCAGAAGTTGATTGACCATCTTATCTTGAGCATCTTTAGCCTCAGGGATTTGATCTGCATGTACATTATGGTTATTACATTTTTATTAATTGGAGCTCAACTTTCATGGAATATGCCCTTGGAGAGCTGGAACTCTTTTTGCTTGACACATGGACAGGAAGACATTAGAGATATTGTCTATCTTATCCTCAGATCAGAATTAACTGAGAAGAAGGGAAATGTCATAATTCTAAATAAAAGACTGCATAATATAATTCTATGCCGAGATATTAAAGCAAAAATGCAAAGTCATTTGATGAAGAAATAGTCCAAAGACTGACCAAAAACATAGACCAATACATATATGAATTATACTTTGCATCTATTACTTTTGAAAATCTCAATGTATAAGAGTTTAGGGACACAAGAGATTGCAGATGCTGGAAATCTGGAGGACACACAAAAAGCTGGTGGAACATAATGGGTCATGCAGCATCTGGATAGAACGATGGACCTTTAGGGTCGAGACCCTTCAACAAGACTGGAAAGAAAGTGGAGAGGTAGCCTGGAGATGGATCGGTTGGGAGGAAGGAACAGAAAGTGGTGTGGGGAAAATGTGACTGACAGTTGGATACTGTTGGAAATGGCTGAAATTGTGGAGGATGACGTGTTGGATATGCTAAATTGTGGATAATGGGAGAGTTCTAGGGGAAAACTATTTTTATTAATCCTGTGTGGGTGGGGGGGAATGGGGTAAGGCCAGCCATACTGGAATTAAAGAAATATAGGTAAGATCTGTATTGATAACAGTGGGGCAACCCCCATTTTCTAAAAAAAGGAAGGCATATCTGATGTTCTGGGGTGGAAAATTTTATCAGCAGAAGAGAAGCAATGACGGAGTGTGTAGTCAAGGTAACAGGGGGAGTCAATGGACTTATAGAAGATGCCAGTGGATAGTCTGTCTCCTTAAGTGGAAACAGAGCGATCAAGAATGGGCAGAGATGTATTCAAAATAGACCGAGTGAATTTGAGGGCAGGTAGAAGTTGGTGGTGAAAGCGATGAAATTGATAAATTTCGCATGAGTGCAGGAGGCAGAACCAATGCAGTTATCTATGTAGCAGAAGAAGAGTTGGGGGAACTGCCAGTGTAGTTATGGAGCACGGGCTCGTCTACATAGCCAATGAATAGTCAGGCGTAGCTGGGACGCATGTATGTGCCCATCACTGCACAGTTGATCTGGACTTTCCAATCACTTATGCCTATAAATATGCTAAACATTGCATCAGCCCCTACAGTTCCTCCCACTCCACCATTCTGGGCCTTAAACAGTCCTTCAAGGTGAGGCAGCACTTCACATGTGACTCCTTTGGGATCATTTATTTCATTCAGTATTCTTGGTAAAGTCTCCCCTATACAGAATGAGGGAGCACTTTGTTCAGCATCTTCACTCCATTTGCCATACCAGCCAGGATCTCCTGATAGATAGCCATTTTATTTCCACTTGCCATTCCCATATTGACATGTCTATCTATGGCCTCCTCTAATGTCAAATTGAGGTTTGACAAAGATTAGAGGATTAGAACTTCATATTCCACCTTGGTAGTCTTCAACCTGAAGGTACCAACATCAATTTCTCTAATTTCCAGTAAACACTCCCCTGTGACCCTTTATCCTTTATCTCCCGAGGCTTCATCACTCCATCTCCATCCCTTCCCTCTCCCTCGACCTATCACCAATGCATTCCTCTCTCCACCTCTATTCCATGTCTCTCCTATCAGATTCCATCTTCTTTGGCCCTTGTCATGTCTACCTATCACTTCCCAGCTTCTTGTAATGTTCTTCCTCTTCCCCTTGTCACACCTGCCTATCATCACACCCTCCTCACCCCTTGATCCACCCCTTCCCCTAACTTTCTTGTACTGGCTATCTCCCTTCTTTCCTGTCCTGATGAAGGGTTTTGACCCAATACATTGGCTGTCCATTTCCCATCATAGTTGTTCTCTGACCAGATGAGTTCCTCCAGCTCTTTGTGTGTTGCTAAAAATTTAGATTTAAACGTACTCTATTGCTTTCTATATTACAAGGCAATTTAGTATGTATCCGACTTTGCTTCAGCAAGTACTTCAGTATTTTATTTAAAAAGATCTGAAAACAACCTTGAAATGCAGTTTCCATTCGTCTGTTTCACATTTAGGTTACACCATTGTGTATTTATATGTCAGACTATAGGGCTGCACACACAGGTAATACACATGGACCCAATTTAAAGTAATCAGCTCTATTGAGCCCATTAGAATATTTAATACATTTACAAGGACATTGCATATGGAAGAATATATTTACAATTTAGCATACAAATCTGTTTCCCAGGTAGAATAATATAATTGCTTAACTGGCTTTCATTTTTTATTCTTAATTTTTCCTTCTCATTTAATAATGCTGTTCGAATAATTTCTGATTTCTGTGGAGTTAACATAATTGCAACCAACAAAATGGATACATAAAAAGGAAGTCTCACCACCAGTATTTCTAAAGATAAAAATACCTTGTAGAGCAGTAATTAATTATAACCTTTTGCCTTTGCTATGGGCAACAGTCATATCTGACAACATTGTTAACAAATCTGGCTGAGCCCCAGAATACTAAAGACTTAAATTAACAGGAACAGCTCAGATGGAATTGTATCAATAATATATGTTACTTCAGTGAATTCACATACAGAAAATAATTTATGTTTCACACTGCTTAACTCAGCAACCCATCTGAGATCATCCCTATTGATGTTGCTGTCTCCAAGACTGTAAAAAAAATTGAAATTAATATGGGATTTGATCACGGTGTTTTAGACCACAAATATTATCTACCATTGGAAGATTAAATAGTTTGCCTTTCTGAAAACTAGCCACCCATAATTATATGATAAACATTATGTGAAGAAAGTATCCAATTGGAATAAGTATGAATTTGCAATAAAAAGCAGTACCTAACGTATTGATAATAAGGACAGAAATTGATTACTTTCTACCGGAGAGTCAGGTACTGTATACATTTGTATTCAAGAAGTTTCATTGAGTAGATTAGACTCATCCTTGAACAGGTCATTAAATAAAACTTTTGCAACAGTTATTGTTACTTTTGCTTTGGGAAGGATGAAGAGGAAATTTAACAAGGTCACCCTGAAATAGAGAGAAGATGTATGAATACACAGTATAAATCAATGCAATCCAGTAATCTATTTTCAATTTCTGTAATATTAGGTAGATGTTTTCAGATAAAGAATCACTGAACAACTGTTAAATCTTTCTTAAGTTATTGAAATAACTTGATTTTGGACAAATTTAGACTGCCTTAGACTTTAACATGTCCCATAGCACCAGATTTCATCTCCTTTGAAGGAAATGGATTGAATAGATTGTTTCACAAGGGGCCAGCATAGTGGCATAGTGGTTAGCACAACGCTTTACAGTACCAGCGACCCGGGTTCAATTCCTGATGCTGACTGTCAGGAGTTTGTATGCTCTGCCTGTGACCGCATGGATTTCCTCCAGATGTTCCAGTTTCCTCCCAGAGTCCAAAGACATACCAGTTGGTAGGTTAATTGGTCATTGTAAATTGTCCCGTGATTAGGCTAGAATTAAATTGGGGGATTGTCGGGCAGCTTACAAATCTGTTTCCCAGGTAGAATAATATAATTAAATTGGGGGATTGTCAGGCAGCATGGCTTGAAGGATTGAAAGGGCCTATTCTCACTGTATCTCAATAAATAAATTGATGTGGGCTCAATGGAGTGAAATGGCTGCCACCACATTATAATGATTCAACAATTCTATGATCAAAGGGGTTAAAATTACAATTTTCATTCACTTAAGAAACAAACGTATCTTAGATACTATTGTAGAAAGTGTATGTTGTTTCTTTAACATTCTAGTTGTAAATGATTATTCTTAATTTTGAGGATTAGACCTGGTTCAAGGAAAACTGAGGAAAGGAGACATCAGTGGAGAAGGGTTACACCACAAATGTGTATCTTACACCGCAAATCAACTATGCTGTCTCTTGTAAGACAATAAAGCCAACCTTGATCATTAACCACAGTTTCCAGCAGAGGTAAATGGACAGCAGTTTCAAGTAGAGAGCTTGGGTCATTTTATTTCTCCTCCCAAACCATCAGTGCTAAAATTAATTGTTATTACACAGCTGAAATTAAAAAGCTCACCTTAGATTAAAATGCCACATTTGAGATAACGCATAATGACACCCAAGGAACTCAGCAGCTCAGGCAGCATCAATGGAGGGAAATGGGCAGCTGACATTTCAGGTCAAGGCCCTTCATCTGGACTAGAAAAAGAGAAATGAGATAGCCAGGATAAAAAAAAGGTTGAATAAGAGCTTGCAGGTGATAAGGTGGGTCCAGATGGAGGTGTTACAGGCAGCTAAAGGAGGGAGGAAAATATGAATGGTGTCTGAAGTTGGGAGGTGATAGGTGGAAATGACAAAGGGCTAAAGAAGATGGAATATGATAGGAGGGGATGGAGGAGAATGGAATAAAGAGAGGGAAGTAGGAAGGAGAACCAATGAGAGGAGTGTGTGGGTAATAGGCAGATGGAGAAAGTAGGAGAGGGGAAACAGGTAAGATGATGAGGGCCAATTGGATCAGACCATAAGACCATAACACAAAGGAGCAGAATTGGACCATTTGATCTACCAAGTCTGTTCTGTCACTCCTCAATGGCTGATAATTTTTCTTCTCAACCCAATTCTCTTGCCTTCTCCCCATAACCTTTGACACCCTTACTAATCTAGAATTTATCAACTTCTACTTTAAGTATACCCAATGACTTGGCCTCCATGGCCATCCGTGGCAATGAATTTCATAGATTCGGCACTCTCTGGCTAAAGAAATTCTTCCTCGTCTCTGTCCTAAAGAGATAACCTTGTATTTTGGGGCCACGCCCTCTAGTCCTGGACTCTCCCACTTTTGGAAACATCCTCTCCATATCCACTCTATCTAGGCTTTTCGATATATGATAGGTTTGAATGAGATTCCTCTCTTTCTTCTGGAAGAGAAAGAAAAGAATAAAGTGTGGAAAAGGGGCAGCAAAGAACAGTTACCAGAAGGTTGAGAATTTGATGTTCATGACATCAGGCTGGAAACTACCTAGTGAACTATAAGGTGCTCTTCCTCTAATCTGCTTTCAGCCTTGACCAGTCAGTGAAGGAGATCATCGAGAAACAAGATGGCATGGGAAAAGGATGTGGAATTAAAAAGGCTGGCCACTGGGAGATTCCAGCTGGCATGACAGATGGAACAAAAGTGCTTGACAAAGCAGTTCCCCAATCAGTCTGTCTGCTTTGGGGATATTGTGTACAATTCCGGTCCCACCCACGAGGAAGGATGTATGTGACTGTGCTGAGGAGAGTACAGAGGAGATTGCGGATCTAATTCCAATACCTGGATTGGGGTAGAGTCATGGGGAGAGATTGGATTGGCTGGGCTTGTTTTCCCTACAGTGAAGGAAGCTAAGAGGTGAACTGACAGGAATGTGTTAGATTATTCTATGCACAGATAGTTCAGATAGTCAAAATCTTTTCCCTGTGGTAGTATTATCAAAAGCATGTGGGCATAAGTTTAGGGTGAGAGGTAGGAGGGAATCCAAGGGCCACATTTTTTTACACAGATAGTCTTTGTATTTGGAACATTCTGCCAGAGGAGTAAGAGGTATCAGACATAATCATTAGACTTAACAGGCACTTAGACAGACAATTAGAAAGGCAAAGCACATAAGGGTGTAGTCTTCATGCAGGAAAATTAGTTAGTTCATAATGTAATGTTTTTATTTACTTTGTGATACAGCACAGTCACAGGCCTTCCAGCCCAACGAGCCCATGTCCCCCACCCCAATTACCCTCATGTAACCATTTATCCTACCAATCTGTGCGTCTTTAGAACATGAGAGGAAAGCAGATCACCCAGAGGAAACCCATGCAGTCATGGGGAGAACGTACAGACTCCATAGGGATAGTGGTGGGAATTGAACCAAGCCGCTAGTGCTGTAATAGTGTTACACTAACTGCTACACTAGAATGGGGTTAGTATAGATGGGCAAAGAGCTGAGCATCAATGTGATGGGCTGAATGGTCTGATTCTGTGGAGTACAAATCAATTACACCACTTAGCTTAAAGAGGTAATGGCTTTACAATTAAATCACTGCACCTTTGAGCCCAGCAGCAGACAGACCATTGAGGAAAGTGAGTGTGGCAATTTCCATACCCGACTGAAAAATTTTCTCAAATGTAGAAGGTTGGCCAAGGGAAAGATTCATTCAACACCATATTCTTTGTTGAATCCAGTATAGTCGAGAAAAGTAAGTCCTAGAGAGTAAGTACTCTGAAAAATTCAAAATCATACTTGTTAAGTATAGTGTGGAGGCCTATCACTCCACAGCTGGAAGGTTTACTGGTTAGGTTCATTTGGCATTGTGAACTGTCCCATGATTAGGTTCGGGTTAAATCAGGGTTGTCAGGGGTCACTGGGACAGCATGGCTCGAAGGGCCAGAGGGGCCTATTCTACTTTGCATCACTAAATGAAAATAAAATAAAACCTGTACATAACAGCAGAAGATACATTGTTCACCAACTGCATTTGGTTAGCCAGGTGAAAAACTGCATTGTTTCCTCAGACGAGCTTTAAATATCCCATGGTATTACTCTGCAACAGAACTAGGGAGATGTCCCAAGTTTCATGGCCAATGTTTGCCCCTTGGTGTTATCAAACAACCAATGGCCTGTCATTATCATGTTGCTGTTGGTATGAGTTTGCTCTGCATGAGAACAGCAAGTTGGTTCGCATGTAATAATTAGTATTTCTTGCTTTGGAAGGTCCTGAAAAAAAAGTGAAAGGTGCTACGTAAATGATGGGCGTCCAAGGTCTGTGACACTCATTCCAGAAGAGTTCCTTTGCTCCTGAGATGGAAACGGTTCAAACAGGCCAACACTGGCCCACACTGGGGATTTTTCCAACATTGTCTAGAATCTTTCTATTACCATAAGAAAATGGCTGACATCTTCCCATGCTCTCCTCTTGATGAAATCCAGGCAACTGAGCACTTCAGCTCCATTCAGGTGGATGGATATGAAGCTTCCCTTCGATTAACCAAGAACGTTTTGGAATGTTTTTATCTGATTAAATATCTGAGTACAGAAATGGATTGAGACTGATTGCTTCAGTATAAATGCAGCCTATTCCAGAACTAGCCAAAAGCAGCAAAGAGTAATGGACGTTCATGGTTCAAAAATGAAAGCTTTAGATGGGAATGAAAATTCTTGAGATTGCCAAAAAAATGAGAAAACATGTATAAATTGGTCATCTGCTAGGTATAAGTTATTGTGGATCTGAGTCCTGATAAGACTATATTTTAAATCCATGGTTGTAATCTGTTAATTAATGGAAAAATATTTATCATTGAATTTTTACAGGTGTATCAATATAAAATTGTTAAATGTGAGGTTGAACATCTGAGAGTATAACAGGGACCTGATGAATCACTAATAATTTGTTTTTGTGAAGGTTGAAATTAAGAATATTGATGAACAGGATAAATTCTAATTGGATAAAACTGAGATCAGAGGTACGTTAATAAAAAAAACACACTTGACAGAGATGTTTCAGCTTTGCCTTGTAGCAGATGACTAAAATTGAACTAAGCTGAACATCCCAAAACAAGAAGTAATTTAATTGATAGGCTTCAGAGCCTTTCTAAAGAGTGCTAATATAGAACTATTGAAGTGCTTCGAAACAAGAAACACAAAAGCTATTTGACATACAAAACTTTTATCAAAGTTTAAAGTATATGAAATTTGCAAGCAATCCGTCCAAATCTTCAGTAACATTAACCTTGGATTATAGTCTCGTCTCATAACATCTGCAGAACACTCATTAGACTAATACATGAAAAACACCAGGCTTTTTTTTAACTACTATGGTGGTATTGGTGATATTCTAATCTGGAGATAAATTTCTGCTTTGAGAGAATTTTTGAAGATCATGAGGAGTTTCCTCACTTGTTTCTTGCTTTGTTTTTTGCAGCAGGCCATAAGCCATCAAGACTGAGAGATACTCTTCAGTAAGGAAGATTGAGGCAATAAAAATATATGGTGTAGATTAAATAAGATAATTTACAAACATTTCTTACGTCCAATTACGCTGTACTAAGGAGTCATTTACCACAAGAGTTCATAACACAAATAAACAGTAATCATAATCTTGCACCCATGACTTTAAAGCAGCTATCTAAGTAAATTCCTAAATATTGATATAATGCAATACTCATAGAGCACAGTGTGGTATTTGTTGGGATCAGTATCTAGAGTAAACAGATTAAAGGCAAGAGATGTTGAACAGACAACAGAAGACACTCCTTTACAGATATGGTTGCGCAGTTGTAAATTGGGAGAGAAATAAAGGATTATGAGGTGGAGGAAATATATGGATTTGCTCTACTGCCCATTTGTAGAATTAACTTTAATTTCAAGTCTTCATTCTGTAGCTTCGGTATAATGGTACATAATCTATTTTGATGAGGTGAGAATGATAAGGTCTCTGTATCTCCGGGTCAGGAAGAGAGAACATTCCCATTTTAATTACCATCAAGTAACCGAGCTCAGCCTTAGATATGGGGCTTCAGGTAGCTGAACTATTTGTTAATCTTGCCTTGTTTATCAAGAAGACAAAATCGACTGCACTGGAAAGTTATATGCATCTTCTATGTACTAATGAATTTCATTCGTGATTTAATTGAGCCACAGAGGCATTCCTACAGTTTATAGAATTGTAAATTGTAAAAGTTTAAACTTTTTTAAACCAAGTGAACACATTATTGTGGGTTGGCTATTCATTTACTTAACCGGTTTAGATTCAAACATACAAAATGCACCGGGCTTTGAAAACCTAAAATATATTTGTGGTCGAAAATCAAGACAAAAGCCAGATTTAAGCATCCATATTTTTGCAAGAACAATAGATAATGAACATGTCGCAGGGGATCTGGATTTGTCTTCTCGGATTTCAGACCAAATTAGAGAGACGGCTGCGTGGTTTACAAACTTTGATCATCGCGGTTAAATATTGTAATGTTCCGTTGACTAAAAATTTTGGTGAAGGAATAAGAATGTTCAGGGAATTCAACTTAAATAGTTTTAAAGTTCGAAGTCCATAGCAAATTTATTATCAAAACCTGAGATTCATTACTTGGGATATTTTGATGTCATAAACAAATTCCTAGACATTATACGATGCCTGTGCTGTCGAATTCTAATGTATTCTGCATGATCAGGGGATCAGGCAGAATTAATTGTGGGCATGTTTGTTAGATATGCATCGAATAATTAAGCTATGTTAAAGAAAGATCTGTTAAACAGCGCGATGATTGTTAGCCAATTTCCACCATTTAACGAAACATTAAATAACATTGGCGGGGAGAAAAGCTAGCACCCGACACTGAACCTGCACCTTTAAAATTTGGTTTACATTGAAAACCTTGTTATTCAAATTCCAAATGGCATTTAAAAGTAACTGTATTAATGCGTTTCCTCGCAACTTTGTTAGAAGTTCCCTTTTCAGTCCCCTGTGTATGTGTTCTCAACAGTTTCTTTTTGGCCTTCCTACAGGAGAAAGGAGAAAACGTTATTTGAGTTTATGTTCAGACATACGTTGGTTTTATCTCCAAGTCTCACTCATAAACAAACGTAAAACGAATTCACTTCGGGGAAAAAAATATTTAAGGGACATTATTACAACCTTGTAGTTTGTTAATACGAGGCAGGCCTAATGGTAGAACGACTATTGACTTAAATGAGCTTTATATTCCTATTGATTGAGACCCATTGGGTTAGTCACAGAAACTTCAGGTGAACATTCGTTTTCTCCAGATTCCATACGTCTACGGCTCAGACAACACGTATGCTCTAGTTTCATACATTGTCACATATATAAATGCTAAAAGCAGGTCATTCAGCCTCTACACAGTCTGATATTAAAACAAAAGCGGCAAGTTATTTCAATTGCAACGGAACACATGTTTATTCCAAAAGTTTAAAGGGATCTTAGTTTTTAAAAAATCCAACACACCAATACACGCCTAGAGATTTTTTTTAATTGAACGTAGATTATTTGTAAGGGCAGTTTACTATTTTACAAAGTGATTTTTTTATCTAACGTTCTTTTAACCATGGGTCCACGGTAATGGAGGAAAATCCTCAGGCAGAAGGCGATTACTTTGGGAAGTTTATGGTATTTTTTATTTATTTCCCATACTGTTCACCGATCTTATACTGCAATGGTACTTTCTGTTTCAGAAACGAAAATCCAGTTTATATTTCGGCCCAATTTATTAATCAAAAATACAGCTCTAGTAATGCAAATCATTTGTTTTCGCGAAATTCAAAATTTTAATCGTTGCTATCGGCTCAGAAGTAGTTTGACAGCAGTCGTACTATTACAGAAACCCGAATAAAAGAGATTTATTTCACTCCTAGACTACGCAATCCTACGTTAATGGAATACACCCAGTCATTTGCTAAATTTCCGCGCTGTTTAATTTTGGGTATGATTGAGAGAATTGATTGTAATTTCAATAATTGACTACCCTGTTCATTGACCAAGTTGCTTGTTTGTGGTCCTTTCAAAATTTCTCACAAATTTCAGCCTTGAAGTGGTGCTTATCTTCGTGTTGTGCGGCTTCATTATAGACAAAGTATCAAAGCTACCGTTTGCGTATTAATAACATTTATAGTAAACTATAGAGCGGCGTCGCTTAGAGACTTTTGCGCAGGAAAAGGAATTCTTTATTTAGAAGATCATATACCTGGAGAAGAAGGGAAATCGTTCAGAATGGAACCGCCTTATAATAACACTAGAACTTACCCATGGGCAATATTCCTGACAATTCGTTGCCCAGGCCAGGGCGTCCTATATGCAAACATGATGACACCAACCAGTCAGGGATTATTAGCTAGGTGTCCAGTCTTTTTCTCCCAAACTCTCATTCACCGTGGAAACATGATCTGCTTACCATGCAGCGAGTTCCAATTGCAGAAAGTGAGGCCCGCAGTGGTTTTTTCAGCTCCCCTCTTAGACGGGCAAAGCTTGGCGCTGTTTGAGAATAGTCCCATGTGCACTAGTCTGTGCGGCACCGCTTGTATTAAAATCGAGGTGCATAGTTCCAGGATTAGTGGCAACTTTTATTGACAAAGTCTCCTTTTTCCTAACCTCTCGAGTGGCAGCAAAGTCATTGAGTCTGAACGGTCTCCTCGTCTAAACGTATAGTCTGCAGGAATGAAGGATCAAACAGTACCTAAGCAGAAATAAGTACTTCATTCTGCAACACTGCTAATAAAGAGGCATGAGTCTCCCCGTGCACAGGGCGAGAATTATTAAACACTAATCCAGGGAAAGATAGTAAAAAAAAATAATGATTTGTTACGGCGGTTGTATGAGCTTCAAGCTCTGCAAATATTTTACAAGAAATAGTTTCTAAACAAAAATCTATCGATTGAAGTAGAAAAGTGATTGCTGAATGGCTAGCGTTTAAATTTCCAAACTTTTTTTAATGAAAAAAAACAGATTTCTGTTGGATTTGGATGCTTGGAGAGAACACTTCTCTTCAATTGTGCCTTCCCAATTTGAATCCCAATATTGTCAACCGGGCTCTGAAGTCTAAGACAGGGGTTCCCAACCCGGGGTCCACAGACACTTAGGTTAATAGTGGGGTCTATGGCATAGAAAAGGTTGGGATTCCCTGGTCTAGGAGAAGAAGGAAATTAATTGTTGTTTTTTGTTGACGCCCCGAGTTCGCAAAGCTGGCAGCCAAGCAGTTGCACTACCATATGAATGACTAATATATTTTTTTAAAACTTCATCAAAATGCCCACTTTACCTTTACTTACAATCTTTAAAATTTGAATTATAAAAGATTTATAAAACACACTGTATTAAATATAGGGTGGGAAAGCGATTTCTGTCGCTTCGGAAATTACAGCGTATTTGGCCATCTCATCGGGCTGGACTTTCATATCTGTGCACTTTACATTAAGGGCAGCTTCCATGGCCAGCATTTAAAGGTATCAATACAATACCCGGCCTGGTATTTTTTTCATTTTAATACTGCATTGTTAAAGCTGCCATCCTTCTAAGGTCAGTAAAATACACTTCAATTATCAGCTCCTGTTTTAATCTTTCTTATTTTCCTTTGGTCTCTCCTTACAGATTTCCCCGGATAGGTTGGAACTCAGTGAATGAAAATCAAAAAATATACTAAATGCTATTTAAGAGAAGTGTTTATTTCCAAAACAAAAATGCATGGCGTAAGGAAAACAAAATACAGCGTATTCTCCTGTTAGAATTTACTAATTAATTTCTAAAGATTTGTAGCTGACATTACACTATGCCTTTTAATTTCCCTTTATTCCAATCAAATTAAAATGGGGAGCTGCGACAATCATCTTAGCATTGTTTTGGGTTGAAGCGGCTGGTCATGTTGGAAGGAAGGTCTCTCTTTCGCTTCACAATGAAATACCATTCTGCGCCCTCAGTTCGAAAGGATTCTGATACAATATTCTCACAGGTGTAAAACAAAACACGGGGGTAGGATGCCATCTCGGCTATTATTTCGAATGTGTTGGAAGGTAGGTTGAGTACAATAAAACAACCACAAAATACTCACAACTTCAGGGTCTGAATATTCGTCCATTCTTTCGACACATCGGATCTACGTACTTTGGGCTGATTTATAAGTACCCCCCAGCTGCAAGAAAATGATGCTTAAGATGCATAAATTAGGTTGTTATACAAAAGAGAACAACCTTCATTCTCTCTCTTTGACTGCGCCCCGGCGCCTTTTTTTCTTGGAGCGAAGAGGCTCTTTTAGTTAAGACGCAGTGTAGTATTCAATCTCTGAGTGCAGGCCAGAAGACCAACTAATAGGAGGTAACAAACTCCCGTTTTTCAAGAAAATTGGATACGTGCTAATGAGAAAAGCTCAATTACTGTATGTGAAAGTTCGCAATTTTATGTTACTCAGTGGAACGTCATGATTGTGTTAATCAGATTTATATCAAAGGTGTTGCATTAGAGCCCAGAAGCGCTCAGAAAGTATTTAATCAAGTTTTTTTGCTGGCATCACGTTTATCTTAATATGGACCCATCTACATTTACCTCAATTATCTCGGTAAAGATGTCAAGCGCTATTGTTTGCTCGTTTGGACCGACGCTCCTCCCCCAGGGCTCTGTCGTAAACCTGGCGCCTGGCTAAAGTAAACCGAAGATAAGAGGAATCGGGGCTCGCCTCCTCCAAACCGATCAATCGGATCTCAGGCGGACTGCAAACCCCTCTTACGTCGTCAGCCACAAGAGGAGCGAGAGAGGGAGAGCGTACACAGCGCACGGGTTGATCCTCTCGACAATTTTTTACCTGCTCGCTCGCACGCTCAACCATGTCGTTGAGCCCAAAGCACACAACGCCTTTTTCAGTGACAGACATCCTGAGCCCGATCGAGGAGACCTACAAGAAGTTCAGCGGCATGGAAGGTGCTGGCAACCTTGCAGCTCCTCTGGGAGGTTACCGCCAGCCTCAGGTCTCTCAGGCGACCATGCAGCAGCACACCATGGGACACAACGCCACGGTGGCGACCACCTATCACATGCCACACGGCGTCTCCCAGTTCTCTCACAGTGCCATGGGAGGCTACTGTAACGGGAGCATTGGCAACATGGGGGATCTTCCGTCTTACCAGGACACCATGAGGAATGGCGCCGCAGCTACTGGCTGGTATGGATCAAATCCCGATCCCAGATACTCAACAAGTAAGACTCTATGGAAGCTAAGTTTTTTTAATAATGTGGCAACGATTTTTATCTTAATTATGTGGCAGAGTTTTCAAAGTAATTTTCTTTTAAAACAGAAGAATATAACGAGAAAGATTGGAGGTGCTTCGGTGCAACACGTCCATTTCTCTGGCAGGTTATCTTTCCCGTAAGATATGATATGATTTTGATTAGATATCTAGCAAAAGTTACCAAACAACAACCGAAATGGCAGTTTAAGTTATGTCAAGAAACACTCCGTGGCCGAGAGTTTGCGGCGACCAACACAAGGTCTGCAGAGAATGATTTTGTAACTGGCAAGAGTGGTTTAGTGTCCTTTGTCTAATGATAAGAACCAGACTATCTTTGTTTTTGTTGAGCTGTAGATTCCACTTAATGTTTTACGGTTAACTGCTGTTCAATATTTACTCTTCTGCGTTTTATAATTTGAGCAGAAAATTAAAGCATTATTGATGTGAATCTTCCCTCATTGTTCCACTATAGTATAACTTAATGTATTATTTGTTGACCGTGTTAAGATTCCTGCTTTATAACCAGAGCACTTTCATTATAAACATTTGTCTAGTTTCTCGCTTCATGGGAACGTCCTCTGGAATGAATATGGCGGGAATGGGAGCTTTAACTGGAATGGCAGACGCCGCCAAACCAATGGCACCTTTACACGCTACGCCCAGGAGGAAAAGAAGGGTGCTGTTTTCTCAGGCCCAAGTCTACGAATTGGAACGTCGCTTCAAACAGCAGAAGTATCTGTCCGCTCCAGAAAGGGAGCATCTAGCCAGCATGATCCACCTGACACCAACGCAAGTAAAGATCTGGTTTCAGAACCACCGCTACAAGATGAAACGCCAGGCCAAGGACAAGGCTACCCAACAGATGCAGCAGGAGAACAACCTGTGCCAACAGCAGCAGTCTCCCAGGAGAGTGGCCGTGCCAGTTCTTGTCAAAGACGGTAAACCGTGCCAGAATGGCTCGAGTACTCCGGCTGCCAACCAACAGCAACAGCAGCAACAGAGTACGAACGGAATCCTTCCGGTCGCCACCACGACCATCTCGCAACAGCAACAGAGTCAACAAGTGAATTCGCTCGCTCAGGCTCAAGACCTGGGCCAGGTATCGCCAAATCCGACGTCCCTCCACAGTTCGGTTACTAATATGTCCCAAATGGACTCAGGTACTGCGGACTACACGGGGAGTATGGTAAATCCCAGCCTGCTCTACGGCAGGACCTGGTAGACCCCTCCGCGCGTTACAAACGTTCGAGCTGGAGAATGGTGAGACACTCTGTTTAAAATATTTGAAATGGCAAACTTTGCCACAAGTCCTCAAAACTTTTTTTTTCCTTCCCGGATATGAGAACGGCTTATGGACTCAAAGTTGAAGATAAGTAGACCGGAAACAGCAATGGGCTTTGGAAACTGATGGCTATAAAAAAAAAGGGCCAGTTAATTTCAAACAGTATCTGTGACCTTTCGGAACGCTTAGACAGCCATGTCAATTGCAGTCTCAGGTTGCTGAGACGGATTGTAAACCTTGTTCCAATTTCGGGTGAGTTGGCTTCGGAGAAGCAGTGAGACTGCAGGTATATATATATATATATATATATATATATATATATAAATATACACCCATCTGAAAGGTGTCCCAAGAAAATTAATACATTTGCAAATACGTGGTGAATTAACTGTACAATCTTGTAAATCAACCTCTGGAGTTTCCAGTCCGTTCAAAGTAGTAGTTTCAGGGCTGAGTATAGACACCGCTGTATTTTACTGCTGGTGACACTTCTAGTTTCGCGAATTTAAAATACAGACTTCTGGTGTAAATTTTTTTTTAAATAGTCAAGTTTAACGGCGAGAGAAAAAAACTTTCACGTATAAATAACAAATAAATTTAATTGATGTCCTTGAGGGTGATTTCATTCGGTTTTTATTGATAGCAAATTGAATTGTAACTTATGATAGGTATGATATAGCATCAATAACCAAGATAATAATGTTCGTATGTATTCCGGTGGGGTAAGAGGAGACCAGGCATAAATAGCACCACAAGGAAAAGAATCTTTTGCTATAATTTTGCCCCGCTATCCGCCTAGATCGTAAACAAAATATGGATGTGAACTGGGCGGATGTTTTCATCTCCAAGTAGAGTTGATAGTAGGTTCGTGCGCTCGAGATTTATCTAACTCTCGTCTTTAACTGGCACGTTGAACGCAGTCCTTGTGGATACAAGTAACAAGCTAAGTCGTCCTTCTTAGTAAATATCATAACACGCGCACTGGCCTGGCTTTATTGTCAACGAGTTCTAATGCGAGTTTCACGTCTTTTTCATTGGCTGTTTTGAATCATGCATCTGACGCTAGAAAAGTAATTGTGTCCTAAGAAAACTTATTTTATAGCGCTGATATTTATTTATTTCAGTTAAAGACGAGAAATGAAGGTCCACGAACAAGGGATGGCTTGATTTGATTATCTTGTTATTTATAATTCAGTGAGCTTTTAAAGGAAACTGATGTAAAATCTACACTTTATTATCAACGCTGTCATGACGGTGTTGGTTGACTATTGTAACTGATAACAATTTCAATGGGACATGTCAAATATTTTTGTTCTATTATTTATTATAATAGGCGTTTATCAATTTATAAGATCGTGTGCATCACAGGTTAAAGACATACTGATACAATCGTTATAATGCAAATAATTATGCTTCTGTATCAATTGTAAAAGGGATGAGAGAGAAATCGGTAACTACACACAGTGGTCTCACGTCAAAAATGTTGCAATATTGATTGATTAGAACCAAATTAAAAGTTGTTGTAATTATCCTCACATCCAGCGAGATTCTTTTCCAATGTAACGTTGCAACGTTAAGTGTGCTGGTCCGGGGAATCCACAGCTCTATCCTGTGAGTTAATTGAGAACACGGGCCTAATATGTATTAATACCGTAGCCCAATGCGTAGGGGGAGTGAAAATTCCCATTTCCACAGGGGAATGAATATAACTCGAGAAATGAGTGTTGTCTCTTTAGATTCAACAAGGGCTCAATAATAACATCCCTAGTTGTTGACCTGTGTTCTCTAAGCCTTCATTGGGTTCACCCAATACCTCTGAAACCGAGCTAGTTCGGGGTTGTTCATAAAGCTGGTATCTAATAGGTATTAAAAGAGGCTTGGGGTTGGGGGCTGGATAGCGGTGAGAAAACTTTCGCCACTGGAAATCATAAACAAAAAATTAAATAAATCGTCAATCTTTACTATTTGCCCCTAAATTATCTCGAATTTTATTATGCAAATTATTTCTTATATGTCAAATAAACGAGCGATCCAGGCCATTACGCTTCACAGTTATTGATGAGGGCTTCCAGTCGGCATCATTACAGTGCAACGCAATTGTTCACGTTATAAATTCAAAGTATAGATATTACAATGTATTTCTGAAGCTGCTCAGTTACTGAACCGAACCAACGTTGTGCTTAGCGTTTAATAGCACGGTGGACTGCTTCTAGTAATCATCTTCGACCATATCTCTTCGAGCAGACAAATCCAGATGATTTCCTCCGACTAATATTTATTTTCCTGGAATTAGTTATGAGTCAATTTCGTGTTATTCTTGAAAAATCATTTGCATTACTCAAAGCACTGTCACGTTAAAATTAGTCTATTTCCCTGACTGCATAATTTGAAAGTTTTTCCAGCACTGTCATATTAAAATTAGTCTATTTTCCTGACAGCATAATTTGAAAGTTTTTCTTCCTTTGCGTTTTATATTTTATCCATTGCGTTACGCTAGGCGGCTTTTGACGCTTTAAAAAAACACATACTTTTTGCATATCTCCAATGTACTTACTAGCTATAGTTACAGTTTATTTTGTGAAGAGATTTCTATTACACATATGCTTGGTATCTTGGAACAACGAACCTTGCTTCAAAAGAAGGGTGATTCGTGTTTCCTGTTCAGCCTAATATACATTCAAATTAAATTTCCAAACGCTTTTGTGTTTGAAGACAAAATGGAGAGTACCGGTCCTTAACCTTTACAGCGGCGCAGAGGTGTCAGGGGAACAATCCCACAGCGTTCAGTTCCCGATGGATCATTATTGTGCTTATGTTTGTGCGCAGCAATACATACATGTTTCATCAACTGTGCCTTTTTTCTGTGCAGTTATTGCTACTTGGCGCGCCAGCCGTGCACAGGCTCCCGCTAGAACTCAGGTTGCAGCGGGAAGTGTATTGGAAGTGAAGTTCTCTACTAAAGGAGGCGGTGAATAGGCTTCACTGGATTCTGGGGGTGGGGCAGGTCGCCCAGTGCCGCAGGGACTGGCTTCAGGTGAACATTGGAAAAAGTTCAGAGAGTTGACTGTTCAGTTCCTTTCAATCGATTTACAAATGATTTCGTTTGTATTTATGAAATTGCCAGATTTAAAATATTGTTTTGCACCCCCCAATTTGTTCTATTCACAGAAACAACATTTTAGGTCGCATTTGATCAGCCGAGGCAATTCTGGACTTGAAATTAATCTTCTGTTTTTGAGGAAAAAACGATTTTGTCAGTTGCATTAAATCGTAGCGGGTACGACAACATGCTTGTCATTGTATTTATTTGATGGTGAAACGGATTGTGTTTCTGTCTTTTCAAACTATTTCCGAGGGAGAAAAAGAAGCCGCATAACCTTTATAAAAACCTGAGGCAGAATCTCGCCCCTTTCTCAAATATACCCTCACCTGCCCAGCTCAGAAAAAAACAAGTGAAGTATACCAATGTCTGCAGGCTCGAGTACTCCAACACAATATATTGGGAAAAACACACGTGAGTGTAAGAGGTTTGAAGTGTCAACCTGCCAGAAGGAAGTGGCAGTCATTCGGGTTTTGTCCAGCTGCGGTGAAACCTACTCGCGTCAACCCAGACTTCCTTCATTGAATCCTGCTGGAATATTCAAAACCAAGCAAATATTCTTAAAAGTAGAATGGCAACTCAGTTTGGTTTCTTCGTTTGCGAGCGGCAGGAACTACTCCTCCCCACCCACGCAGTAGTGGTCTAGTATTGTTTGACAAGATTGTCCCGAAGTTTTATAACTAGTTTCAATTGCCGCGATTCGTTCTTTCAGGTATTAACCCTTCCCATCCCACTCAAATTTGACTACCGCATGGGGGGTGCGGGGGAGGGTGGTGGTGGAAGACTACTTTTACGCTGGTGAATTAGACCATTCGGCTCGTCCAGTCTGCTCCGCCATTCGTTCATGGCTCATTTATTTGCTCTCTCAAACCCAGTTTCCAGTCTCCTTCATGCAACATTTGACGCCCTTACAAATCAAGAACTACCAACTCACTTTAAGTATACCCTAAGCCCCAGGTCTGTTTCTGCGAATGATTTCCACAGATCCACCACACTCTGACAGCAGGAATGCCTCACCATCTCTGTTCAAAAGGCTGTGCCTTCTGGTCCTAGACTCTCCCACTGTTGGAAACACCCTCTCCACGTCCACTCTATCTGGACTTTTCAATTTCCTTTGAAGAAGATTTAATGCTTAATTGTGTAGCCCAACGTTCTGCATCATAATCATACAGGTACGTGCTAGACAAAAGTACAAGGGAGTTTATATTAGTCTCATGATTCTGTATAATTTTAAATTGTTCATTGCTCGTCTAATCTCCCTGAATACTGTACAACAATCTAACACATATTTGAGGAATTGTTAATTTTAAAAGGGTCCAGACAGTTCAGGGAAGCTAAGCGCAAACGGCGTTTCTAAACGCTAAATTTTACAACAAATATATCCGAATAACAAATTTAAGGACCATTCGCCGTTTAAGGACCAGCAGAAATTTCTCCTCGAATGTTTAAGTGAAGCATTTAGTACCTATTGACAGGCGAGATATTGAGAGTTGCGAACTATTTTCAGACACGAAAACAAAGTTCCAGTTCTCTCGCTATTAGGAACAAATCGGTTAAGATTCGTCAGCTTATTCAACCGGCTCAAACTTACTGGCTTTCAGGAGAACAACAGACCGGTCGTATTTCATGTTTGGGGTTTCCCGCGCTCTCGTTTGATTATCCAATGAACTAAGTGAGTTTTGCAATGAAAAAGAATACACGCTGAAAACGTAATTGAGCGTGTAAAGAAAACTTTTTAAGTCAACTTTTCACGGTTATTTCTTAGTCAAGTGATAATAGTGAATCGATAGTGTTCTTCCACCCCAGCGCTAGTAATGCAGAATCCAAATGTTCAATGATTTTTTTCTTCAAAATTATGTGTTGCATTGAACTGCTACTGCTAAGTTAACAAATTTCACGTCACGTGCCGGTGATAATAAACCTGATTCTGATTTAAACAAGACATTTCTTATGCAAACAGATAATTAATTGCCTCTGAAATTAAATCATCGTTAATTGGATATGGAATTTCTTGGGGAAAATATTGATTTTATTATGTGCTATTTAATTATGTATTTGTGAGCTTATAGGAAAATAGCTAACAGTTTTTGATTGCAACATGGGGTGGAAAAGTTATTAATAAAGGCTCACTGCAGCGCATGCTTTACGGACATGGACAACGGCTGCATTTTCTCGTCACTGCAAAGCGACTTCTTCCAATAGCGAGAGAACTGGAATTTTGTTTTCATGTCTGAAAATATGCGATTGTTTTCTAAAATTGTTTTTTTTTACAATCCTAAAACTAAATGCTTCCATCAAAATTAAACACTGTTCCTCTTGTAAGCCTAACATCGATTCCATTGGCAGTGTTTAAACGGGAGACTTAAACATTTCCGTTATGATTCCCAGCAATTTCTCCTCGCACGTGAACCATCTCTAATTACCTTATTTCCTACGGGAATGTAAAACCTAGGTCCGTGTTGAAAAGCCAACTAGTCGTCTTCATTATCTAATGTGCGATTGGCCTTCCGGTAACGAGTACCACTCAGAGAATCTCATTTCAGCAGAACAATAACTTGAGTAATGCAAAATCTCTCCACAGAGTACGATAGTTCTGAACAAAAATGGAGTGAGCATCGCCAGATGTGAATGTCCACTTTCTCACTCTTGAGGAACTGTACCCTCGATGTAACCATACTGTCTACAACACGTCCAATTTCATGGCCATCGGTATCACTTACTCAGTGATTTAGCCTCATGATCTCAACAACGAGCCCGGCTTTAGAATGAGGAGATAGTATCGTTTTTCTGCAGCTCTTTCGACCGAGTTCCAGTACTCAACACTTGAATGTGTGAGTAGTTTGCTAATAATACGCGGTACAGTGATTGAAGAATTCATGCCTGTTCTTCTGAGCGTGAAGCGGAAGTTAAAACAAAACTAGAGCGACCAACTAAAAAAAAGTCTGTACCCAGAGCTGCTAAGTGAGACCCTACTCGAAACCCATACTGAAGATGAAATTCAATGGCAAGCCTCCAACTTCAGATACATTTCAGAGACAGCCCATGTATATTAGTCTTTACACTCTTTTCAATACTGTGCGAGTTTTCCTGTAACATTAGCACCAAAGAACATCTACTCAGCAAATTCACTAACTCCGAAGTTTTAACTCAATTTCCTTGTTAACTAAGATTAACACGCCGAAGGTTTAATTGTTTTAAAATATATATTAGAGAAACAAGTCTCTACTACGCCTTCGTTAAACATGTGGCACTTGTTATTTCAAGGGAGTCGGTACAACTCAACCCTAGCCAAAAAAAGAAAAAGAAAACAAAAACTATTTTAGCCAGTCGAGGATACATATGCGTTGAGCATAGAAGACTTAACGCTTCATATTAATAATTGCATTGCCTAAAATTGTATGCTACTAACGGCTTAAACTACATAATGTGCACTTTGCCTTTTGACATGTTTTCTGTGGGATAGTCAATATTATGACTGAAATGATTTATATCCATATTTGGTAATTTACAAAAGTATAAGTGAGGCAAAGATTCATAAGAACATGGAAAGAAGAAAGGGCATTCTAGATCTAGCATCTGCCACCAATTGAAACTCATCATCATGTTTAAAGGTTTGAAATCAAAGCTAAACAGGAACACATTGAGGTGATTTGTATTTTCCTAGCATCTTTGAGATACACCTCAAATCTAGAATTTAACTCTGGGAGAGTGACTCAAGTGATTGCTTAATCAACAACAGTGTATTGGAAAGCTTCCTCCTGCACTGCTTAGGTATTACCAAATCTGCCAATTGGTTCCACATTTCCAGTAGCAAGCAGATTGTCATAAGATCCTGCACAAAAATATAGTTATTATGACAATATTATAACATTGACAAATTATTTTTGACATTCAGAGGTGACTATTAAATGTAAAAATCTTATTCCTTGGGGAATTGCTGTTTGAGAATTTACAAAGCTAACACTGTTCTTTTCTGAATCTGTCAATAAATCCAGGCTTCCTTTTCTTTATTTAATCTGTGCTTTATTTTACATTAATATCCTAACTTACACCACCTGTTCTTTCATTCTACAATTAAATTAGCATTCCTCCAAATTCTTAGGTTAAAAGGATAGCTTTCCTGTTTGAAATCCCAGGTACCCAAGTTTATCCCACCATTACATTTCACATGCAAATTTCAGTTAAAATAGTAATAGTTTAAGCAATTGCAGACAGATGTTCCATTAAAACAAAATCTAATACTTTTAAATTATGTATTCCCCTTCAAAGAATTTAAACTACATTTAGCTAAGAGGTGTGAATTACTTTGTGTGCTGTTTTGTATGGATCATTTAATTTAACCTTTCTTTGAACTTTATTTAAAATTTATTGTGCACCATTCAGCTGTCTCCTGCTGACACTCTTTTGCATCTTCTGTTCTGCCATTTGACATATTTTTCCAGATTTTACTCATTCCTGAAGTATAATTATACCCATATTACATTCAAATGTTGTAGATTCATCAAATTATACAAATTGTAAATGTGGAAATCATGAAACATATACACACACAGTGGCTACCTGCTCATTAATGCAAATATCTAATCAACCAGTGATGTGGCAGCAACTCATTGCAAAAAAAGAGGTTCAGTTGTTGTTCAAGTCAAACACCAGATTAGGGAAGAAATGTGATTTAAGTGACTTTGAAGATGGAACATGGAGGCAGAGGGAGTAGCCTGAGTATCTCAGAAACTGCTGATTCCCCTGGGATTTTCACGCACAACAGTCTCTAGAGTTTACAGAGAATGGTGCAAAAAAAAGGACATACAGTGAGCAGCAGTTCTGTAGGCGAAAAGGCCTTGTTAATGAGAGAGGTCGGGGAGAATAGTCTGACTGATTCAAGCTGACAGGAAGGCAAGAGTAAATTCAATAACCACGTGTTACAGCCATGATGTGCAGAAGAGCATCTCTGAATGCACAACATACCAATCCTTGAAGTGAATGAGCTACAGCAGGAGATCATGAATATACGCTGAGTGGCCACTTTATTAGGTACAGGCGGCACCTAATAAAGTGGCTACTGAGTGTTTGTTGATGTCCAGAAGCTGATATTAAACATGTTCACATTCTAATGAACCCCAAATACCCTGACACTTCACCACTTTTGACCCAAATATTAGTCTTATTTAAATATAATTACCTTCAATTTTAGGACTAAATGGGGAGCTCAACTTATTATAAAAATCTATGTCATGATAAGAAAACAAATGAAAATCTCCATAAATAGAATCATTATCATGTCCTATTTGATGAGAAATTTCTGTTTTGTAACAGCAGTACAAAGACAAAATTATAATAAATTACAAAATAAATAAATAAATAATACAATTTTTAAAAGGAACAATAAAGGTAGTGTTCATGGTCCATTCAGTCATCTGGTGGTGGAGAGGAAGAAGCTGTTTCTGAATCGCTGAGTGAGAGTCTTCAGGCTTCTGTATCTCCTCCCTGCTAGGCAGTAACAGGAAGAAGATGGGTCCCAGATGGTGCGGGTCCTTGGCGATGAATGCTGCCGCCTTGAGGAGGTGGTGGTGGGTTTCCCTGTGACAGAGCTGCAACCTCTTGCAAACTTGTGCTTTGGAGCTTCCAAACCAGGCTGTGATGCAAATTGCCAGAATTCTCTTCACTGTACATCTGTAGAAATTTGTAAGAGTCTTAGTCAAGATAGATATTGACACCCTGGAACTTAAGATTGCTCACGCTTTCTTTCCACTGCTGATCCCTCAATAAAGACCAGTGCATGTTGACTAGTGAGTGTTAACTAAAGCATAGTGCATGCCCTTTGGCCCATGATGTTGTGCAACCCTTTAACCTCCTGTAAGATCAAACTAACCCCTCCATCCGGCATTACCCTCTATTTTTCTTTCATCCATGTGCCTACCTAAAAGTTTCTTCAATGTCTCTAATGTATCAACCTCTACCACCACTTCTGGCAGCGCATTCCAAGCACGTGCCACTCTCTGTATAAAATATGTACCCCTGACATCCCCACCTATACTGTCCTCCCAACACCCTCAAAGTAAGTTGTCTTGCATTAGCCATTCCTGCCCTGAGGAAAAAGTGTCTTGCTGTTCACTCCATCTATGTCTCTTATTAGCTTGTACATCTGTCAAGTCACCTCTCATTGACATTCTCTCCAAGGAGAAAACCCCTAGCTTGTTCATCTATCCTCATAAGACATTCTTTCTAAACCAGGCAACATCCTGGTAAATCTCCTCTTCACCCTCTCTAAAGCTTCCACATTCTTTCAATAACGAGGCAACCAAAACTGAACACAATACTTTGGTTAAACCAGAGTTTTATAGAGCTGCAACATTATGTCGCTTCTCTTGAACTCAATCCCCTGACTAATGAAGGCCAACAGACCATATGCCTTCTTACCCACCTTATCAACTTGTACTGCAACTTTGAGGGATCTATTGATGTGGACCCCAAGATCCTTTTGTTCATCCACACTGTTAAGAATCCTGCGATTAATCCTGCATTCTGCCTTCAAGTTCGACCTTCCAAAGTGAATCACTTCACACTTTTCTAGGTTGAACTGTCATAATGGGGGTGCTGGGAGCAAACCCACATACAAGACACAGACACTGAAGTAATAGGAACAGGACAGGACTAGAGTTAGAGATGTGACTGGATGCAGACTAGGAGCTGGAACAAGAACACAGACTAGAGCTAGGACATTGGCTAGTCAAGTGGGACCAGGACTAGGAACTGTGAACTAGGAGCCTGGGCTTGGACTCCGAGCCAGAGACTGGACAAGGACCCAGAACCTGGATCTTGACTCGGTCTCAGACCCCGGAACTAGGCAAGGACATGACGTGGCTACAGGACTGGACATGGTTTGGGTTCCTCGAGACCAGGACTTGACGAGGCTTGGGTTCCTCAAGGCCAGGAATTGACGAGGCTTGGGTTCGGACTCCAAGCCAGAGACTGGACAAGGACCCAGAACCTAGGTCTTGACTCGGGCTCGGACTCCGGAACTAGGCGAAGCCATGACATGGTCTTGGGAGACAGGACTAGGAGAGGCTACAGGACAGAATAAAAGACTCCTGGGCAAGATGAGGGAACTCCAGCACAGAATGAAGCACATGGACAGGACGAGGCACATGGATAGGATGAGAATGCAAAGCCTTGACTTGGACAGGACGAGCTTATATACAGGATGAGGGAACCCCAGCACCGGGCTGGGCGAGGCACATGGACAGGACAAGAACACGAAACCTTGACTAGGTCGAGGAAGACAGGAACATAGAGCCTTGGTCGAGGGAGAACAGGAACATGGAACACAGAGCCGGGACTCCTCCATGGGAACAGGACGTAGGGCCAGGACTCATATACAGAATGCTGAACATGATGAGACAGTTCCCAACACTAGGTAGCGGCAAACAGCCGGACCTACCTAGCGAAGGTACGGACACAGAGACAGTTCCCAACACTAGGTAGCGGCAAACGGCCAGACCTACCTAGCAAAGGCATGGACACAGAGACGGGTCCCAACACTAGGTAGCGTCAAATGGCCAGACCTACCTAGCAAAGGCATGGACACAGAGACAGTTCCTATCACTAGGTAGCGGCAAACGGCCAGACCTATCTAGCGAAGGCATGGACAGAGACACAGTTCCAAACAACGAAAGACAGTTCCTTATCTAGGCACAGCAAGGCTCCAGTCTTGCTCTGGCAGTAGAACTTGACAGCAATACAGACGAGGACGCAGGTAACTCTTCGGGCCAAGGCTTCAGGCGGAGGTTGCAGGCAAGGCTTCAGGAGGAAGGTGAAGGGAAGGGAACAGTCCAGCAACTGAAGCTGAACCCCAGGAGCTGTTTATGTAGCCAGTCCAAAATCAGAATCATGCGCCTCAATTAAGGCAAACAACAGGACAAGGGAAAACCAGAAAACAGATTGATGGACTGGACCGTGAACCACCCTTCCACTTTCTCAACCAAGTCATTTATGAAAATCATAAACAGCAGGTGTTCCAGAACAGAGCTCTGTTGAACACCATTGGTCAGCAACTGCCAGGCACAATATATTCTATCTATCATCACTCTCTACCATCTGTGGCCAAGCCAATTCTGAATCCATGCCCCCAAGTTTCCTTGGATCCCACGTCTCCTGAATTTTTGGATGAGCCCTCCAAGGGAACCTTATCAGATGTCTTACTAAAATTCATACACACCACATCTCCTGCTTTGCATTCATCAATATATTCTCCCAATTTCCCCTTTCTGAAGTCCACAATCAATCATTCCATCTTGTTGACTTTGAATACAAGATTGTTGCTGTGACAATCAGACAATCTATCTCACTCCTGAATGCCTTAGACAACAATGGTATCATGTGCAATTGAAAGATGACATTTCAACTGCGCTTAGCCTCAGTCGTGAGCGAAGCTAAGGGCAGAGCACTAGACTAAGCACACATAAAACGAAGGAGCCAAATTGGGCCATTTTGCCCATCGAGTCTGCTCGATCATTCAATCATGGCTGATTCTTTTTCCTTCCCTCCTCAGCCCCAGTTCCTGGCCGCCTCCCTGTAACATTTGATGCCACGGCCAATCTCCACCTTAAATACACCCAGCGACTTGGCCTCCCACAGCTGCCTGTGGTCACAAATTCACCACCCTCTGGGTAAAGAAATTTCTCCACATTTGTTTTAAATGGACACCCTTCTATCCTGAGGCTGTGCCCTCCTGCCCTAGGCTCCCTATCATGGGAAACGTCCTTTCCAAATCTGCTCTGTCTAGGTCTTTCAATATTCAAGAGGTTTCAATGAGATCACTCTCCCTCTCCCCCCATCCTTCTAAATTCAAGCAAGTACAGACCCAGGAGAGGGAGGGATTTACAAATTGCTGTAGCTCCTCGTCTACACCATTTAGGCCATCACAAAGTTCATGGACATTATGTGTTTGTTTAATAACTGCAATGGTATGAAACTGTACACATCATCAGCAAAAAGGACAAGGACAAAAGTTCCTGGCTGCAGCTGCTATTTTACTGTCACTATGAAAGAAAGGTGAGTTTTGTTTTGAATACTAAAAATCTGGACAATTGAAAGCTTTAAGGTTTTTTAACAGAGGCTCTTAAAATACAGGATATTGTCTAATTCAACCCTGAGAGAAGGATACACTAAGATGATGTACTACACTTGGACAACCTGAAAAACTAGCTCAGGATAGAGGGCTCTGGCAAGCTACTGTTGGCACCTATTGCCCATTAGGAGTGAGTGGCTCAAGTATGTATAGGAGGCTGCTGTGCAAATTTGCTGCTGTATCTCCAACATCACAAAGACTAATTCCCATTATGCCATCAGATGTTAAACACTTTAGCACATTCTGAAAGGCATGGGAAAGTTAAATTTAAATGCAAGTTCCTTTATTCTCTTCACAGGTTTTTGTCTGCAACTGCACAAATAGTCCTAAAATCAGATTCTAATCACAACTCTACAGGAGCTACACCCCTTTGGTATGGTTAAGTAACATCCTTCAAAGGCAATGAATTCAACCACCTCAGATAACCATCTTCTTATATTATAGCTGGCCTGTTTTGTTGAAGGATCAATACAATACAAACCTGTTTCTCTCCATGGACGTTGAATTGCTGTTGAATGTTTCTAGTAATCTCTACCGCCATTTCCAATCACAGTGTTTTCTACTACACAGGACTGGCATTATATTCCCACCCCCATCCTCCCTCCCCACCACCATCCTTGTATTCTCATTGATCACTTTCAAAAAGCCTTCACTACTCTTTCCCAGTCAGCATCACTACTATTTGTGTTGTATCTCTTAGTCACCACCCCACAACAGACACACCTTAGTTCTCTGTAGTCCTTTCTATTGCAACATGGAATATAGACCATAAGATATAGGAGCAGAATTAGGCCATTTGGCCCATTGAGTCTGTTCATCGTGGCTGATCCATTTTTCCTCTCAGCTCTAATCTCCTGTGTTCTCCCCACTTTCCTTCATGGCCGGACGAATCAAGAATCTGTCAACCTTACCCTTAAATATACACAATGACATGGCCTCCACAGCCACCCATGGCAATTAATTTCACAGATTCAACACTGTCCAGCTAAAGTTATTCTTCCTCATATCCATTCTAAAAGGAAGCCTCTCTATTCTGAAGCTGTGCCCTCTGGTCTTAGACTCCCCCACCATAGGAAAGACCATCTCCACATCCACTCTATTGACGCTTTTCAACATTCGATGGGTTTCAATGAGGACACATATTCTTCTAAATTCCAGTAAGTAGAGGGTCTAGAGCTATCAAATGCTCCTCACATGACAAGCCTTTCAATCCTGGAATCATTTTCGTGAGCCTCCTTTGAACCCTCTCCAACATCAGCACATCCTTTCTTAGATACGGGGCCCAAAACTGCTCACAATACTCCAAGTGAGGCCTCGCCAGTGCTTAATAAAACCTCAACACTACATCCTTGCTTTTATATTCTAGTCCTCTTGAAATGAATACTAACATTGCATTTACCTTTCTCCTCACCAAACTCCACTTGCAAATTAACCTTTATGGAATCCTGTATGATGATTCCCAATGCAAACACGAGGAAATCTGCAGATGCTGGAATTTCAAACAACACACATAAAAGTTGCTGCCTGGCCTGCTGTGTTCACCAGCAACTTTTGTGTGTGTTGCTTGATGATTCCCAAGTCCCTTTGCACACATGATGTTTAAATTCTCCTCTCCATTTAGAAAATAGACTACATTTTTATTTCTTCTACCGAAGTGCATGACCATACACTTCCCGTCACTGTATTCTGTCACTTGTGTGCCCATTCTCCATATCTGTCTAATTTGTTCTGTATCCTCTCTACTTTCTCAAAATTACCTACCCTGCCACCTATCTTTGTAATCATTGCAAACTTGGCCATAAAGCCACAGGTCAGAAATCAAACATTTCCTAGTTCTGATGAAAATGCATCATCCTGAAATATTAACTATTTGTGTCTCCACAGATCCTATCTGAACTACCAAAACATTTCCAACATTTTTTTGGACTTTTCTAAAACTGATCTGCTTCAAGGTGATTGTATGCAATCTGTAAAGACCAACACATCTTTTGCTTTCTCACATTCTCTTTGTGTCATCCTATGGGTAAAGTGAAACTAATTACAGTATGTCCAATGGTATTTTTTAATGCACAGCTAAAATGTGAATTATGAAACTATCCAGATTGTATTTAAAACCCCAAATTGTTACTCCAGACTCCTGCTTAGTGACTACTCTTACTGCTAATACAACTAATTCCTGCAGTTGTAGTATTGACCACATCCTAAAAGCTAATTATCTGAAAATGTTTGAAGTATGAACATTTGAAACACAACAGCAACCTTCAACATGGTGTCTAAACTAAAAACCAATGGCAGGGCCAAAAAAAATGAGCATGGTGGTCAAAGCATTCAAATATTTGAGAATGAAATAAAAAATGTGATTCATTTAATTGCTGAATCCCATATTTCAAAGTTCAATTTATTATGAAAGAACATATACATTACCATTTCCAACCCTGAGATTCATTTTCTTGCTGGCATTCACAGTAAATGCAAGAAACACAATAGAATAAATGAAAAACTACACACAAGATGGACAAACAAGCAGTGTGCAAAAAATGCACTGTGCAAATATAAAAAGAAAAAACAATAAATGATAAGCAATAAATATCAAGAACATGAGATGAAGCATCCATGAAAGTGAGTCCAGAGGTTGTGTGAATAGTTCAGTGATGGGGGCAAATGAAGTTAAATGCAGATATCCCCTCTAGTTCAAGATCCAGATGGTTGAGGGGTAATAACTGTTTCTGCACCCAGTGGGGGGGGGGGGGTTGTGGCTCCTGTACCTACTTCCTGATGGCAGCAGTGAGAAGAGGGCATGGCCTGGACAGTGGGGGTCCTTGATGATGGCTGCTACTTTCCTGTGACAGTGCTCCATGTAAACATTCTCAATGGTGGGGAGGGCTTTACCCATGATGTATCCATTATTTTGCAGGCTTTTCTGTACAAGGGCATAGGTGTTTCCTTACCAGGCCTTCGTATATTCTCCACCACAAATCTATAGAAATTGTCAGAGCTTTAGATTACATGCTGCATCATAGCAAACTTCTAATAAAGTAGAAGCACTGCTGTGCTTTCTTCGTAATGGCACTTACATGCTGAAATGATAACACCTCTAATCCCTTGAAGAAGTCTGGCTTGCGCAGCCTTATGGTACACCTGTGTTGATGGAGATTGTGGAAGAGATTCTGCCAATCCCAACTGACTAGGGTTTGCAATTGAGGAAATCAAGGATCCAGTTGTATAAGGAGGAATTGAGGTCGAGGTCTTGAAGCTTAGTAACTCATTGAGGGGATAATAGTAATGAGTGCCGAGCTGTAGTAAATGAAGAGCATCCTGATGTATGCATCTTTGCTGTCCAGATGTTGCAGGGTTGAGTGAAGAGCCAATGAAATAGTATCTGTTGTTGGACTGTTGTGATAATAGGTAAATTAGAGTGGATGCCAGTCACTTCTCAGGCTGGAGATGTTTTATTACTAACCCCTCAAAGCACTTCACCATGGTGGATGTGAGTGCTATAGGACGATAATCATTTAGGCAGGTTACCACATTCTTCTTAGGGGGCGTCTGTATAATTGATACCTATTTGAAGCAGGTGGGTACCTCAGACTGGTGAAGCTAGAGATTAAAGATACCAGTGGACATTCCAGGCAGTTATCAATACAGGTCTTTAGTAATCAGCCAGGTAGCCCGATTGGGCTGGATGCTTTCCGTGGGTTTACCCTCCTGAAAGATGCTTTTATGGCTTCCTTAGAGACTGAAATCACAGGGTTATTGTAAATGAAGGTGTTCCACGTTTAGACAGCCAAAGTGAGCATAAAGGCATTGAGCTCATCTGGGAGCAAAACTTTGTTCTCATCTATGTTGCTTGGCTTTGTAGGAGATGATAGCATTCAGGCTCTATGACAGCTGTCGGGCATTCTTCAGTGATTCAAGTTTGGTCCAGAATTGCCATTTCACACATGCAATGGCTTTCCAGAGATCATACCTGGACCTCTCGTATATTACTTTGTTGCCAGGCCTGAGTTCTACTGACCTGGCCCTCAGCACACTGCAGATCTCAGTCCATTCAGGGCTTCTGGTTGGGGAAGACTCTGAATGATTTTGTGCGAACACACTCCTCTGCAACTGTTTTTAGTTAGTCCATGATAACTGCCTATTTGTTCAGATCCTCCAATGAGTCCCTGAACACCACCCAGTCCACCAAATTGAACCAATCCTGTAGCCGCTCTTCTGCCTCCCACGACCTCCTCTTTGCTGTCTTTATCTCCGGAGTATTGCTTTTTAGTTTGTCTGTATGCAGGTAGGACAGACAAATGATCAGATTGCTCAAAATGCAGTCTACGATTGGAACGGTAGACATTCCTAATCGTAGTGCAGCAGTGGTCAAGTGTGTTGGGACTCTTGGTGCTGCAGGTTATACATTGATGATAATTGGGCAGGGATTTCTTCAAACAAGCCTGATTGACATCTCTTGATTTTAAAGGCATCAGGTTAGGCTGTATCTTGTTTGCTGATGGTAGAACTCACTACCTCGAGTGCCTGTTTAATGTCGGCCTTTGGTGGTACGTAAACTGTGGTCAGGATCACTCTCTTGGTAAGCAGAACAGTCCATACTTAATTATTAGATGTTCTAGTTTGGAGGACTTAACCACACATTGCTCTGCGACGACACCGGTGCCAAGCTGTATGGGTCCTAATACCCTTCCCATGGACAACATCGGTGGCATGGAGAGGGGAGACTTGCAGCATGGGCAACTGCCTGTCCTCCATACAACCTTGCCCAGGCTTACGCCCTAGAAACCTTCCAAGGTGCAAATCCATAGTCTCCACGAGACTAACGGAGGCCTACAATAGGTTGGGGGAACAAGTGTGCGACAAGACTGCTGTGTCCGAGCAGCACAAGAATTTATCTCCAGATCTGCAGTCCAGTCTATTTGGTTTTTTTGAGAAGCCCTTAGGTCTTAAATACTCTAGGCCAGGATGCGCCAATTCTCCATGAATGCAGCAATTCCTCTTTTCCCTCTGATATGTAACTGTACATATGCTAAGATGCCACTTCTGACAATACGTTACACAATCTACAAAAGAGAAAGGCACTAATTTGTGCCACAGATGCTCTAGCAGTCTAGCTATAGGTGTATGGTAGAACAACGCTATTACAGCTTGGGATGTCATAGTTTGGAGTTCAATTCCGATGTCATCTGTAAGGATGGTATGTCCTCCCGCAGACCAATGATGTATCTGTTGGTAGATGAATTGGTCATTGTAAATCCTCCCGTGATGAGGCTACAGTTAAATCAGAGGTTGATGGCAGTGTTGTTTGAAGGCCTGGAAGGGCCTATTCCACCCTGTACTTATTTATTGGAGCAGACTCGATGGGTGAAGTGGCCCAATTCTGCTCGTATGTCTTATAGTCTAAATAAAGTGGGTATTCCCATATATACTTTATTTACCTATGTGAGATAGGGTGAGGTGTTCCCATCCCGAAATACATTTACAAGGCCCACAAAGCCCTCAAACTACTAACACTTTCAGGGTAAACATTACCCAAGTCTTGGATAAAGCATGGTATTCCTTATTTTTATAATTCACCAGGATTGCAATGATGCCTAAACAGACAACATACACACTCCATGTTTCTCCAATGAGCAAATAATTAGACTTTTGATTGCTGCAAAATAAAATTTCACATTAGTATTAGAAAGTTTTGTGGCTGGAGCAGAAAACAACTAATACATGCATCTGTAATTGATGGGAAGAGTGAAATTGTAAACTCTACCAACAGCATAATGTGTGCAGGCAGACAGAATCTCATCTTCACACTTCCTCTATCGAGATCTAGTTCAGAAGTGAGCATTACACACAAAATGCAGGAGAAACTAAGCAGGCCAGGCAGCATCAATGGAAAAGAATAAACAGTTGATATTTCAGGCTAAAACCCTTCATCAGCACTGGAAAGGAAGGGAGAAGAAGCCAGAGTTAGGTGGTAGGGAAAGGGAAGGAGTACAAGCTAGAATGTGATAGATGAAGCCAGGTGGGTGGGGGTGTGGGCGATAAGAAAGCTGGAAGGTGATAGGTAGAAAAGGTAAAGGGCTAGAGTAGAAAGTATCTGATGGGAGAGGGGAATGGACCATAGGAGAAAGGGAAGGTTGAGGGTCACCAGGGGAGGCGATAGGCAGGCTAGGAGGCAAGGTAAGAGGGGAGCCAGAGTGGGGAAATGAAGAAGAGGGAGGGCGGAGGGGGAAAAGTTACTGGAAGTTTGAGAAATTGATGCTCATGCCATCAGGTTAGAGGGTATCAGACAGAATATGAGGTGTCATAATGGCAGTAGAGGAGGCCATACACCGACATGTCAGAATGTGAAAGTGAATTGGAATTAAAGTGGTTGGGCACTGGGAAATACTATTGTTTTAGATAAAGCGAAGGTGCTTGACTAAGTGGCCCCCCCAATCTACATCCAATGTAGAGGCCGCATCGGAAGCACTGGGTACAGTAGGCGACTCACAGATTCATAGGTGAGGTGTTGCTTCACCCGAAAGGTCTACAGTCCTGAATGGAGGTGAGAGAGAGGAAATGGATGAGTGTATGTAGCACTTCTTCCATTTGCAGGGATAAGTGCCAGGAAGGAGATTAGTGGGAGGGAGCGATCCATGTGGAAAACGGAGAGTGCTGGGGAGGTAAAGATGTGTTTAGTGGTAGGATCTTGCCAAACATAGTGGAAGTTGTGGAGAATGATATACTGGATGCAGCTCATGGGGTGGTAGGCGAGGAAGAGGAACTCTATCACTGTTAAGGCAATGGGAAGATGGCGCAAGTAGGAATGTCCCAGAAATGGAGGCGATGCAGATCAGGGTAGCATTAATGGTGTGGAGAAAGGGAACCCCATTCTTTGAAGGAGGGCATCGCTGATGTGTTTTGTTCAGTACAGTACTACACTTAAATCTCTGGATTGATGCATCAGGCAATACACTAAAAGAGTGCACAGTAATGGAATAGGACTTCACCTACCAAAGGAGAACCATGTTGATCAGGCAGTAATGCAGGATATTACTTTTCACTGTAATTACTTCAGCACTTTTACAATTCAATCAATAGTATTTAGGAATGATCCAGGAAAAATTGAGAATTGTACATTGTTTTTACTGAAGATAAAATGCACAAATCTATAAATAAGCATTTTCAAAAGACAAGAAAATTGTTAAATTAAATTCGAGTGTATAGGAACTGCTAACTCATGTTTTCCTTCTTAACATTTCACTGTTCGGATGAAAGATTATCGACCTAAAACAGTAACTTACATATCCACACCGATTATCTAATCGGTGTGGATATGTGAGCCTTGTCCCTGAGTCACTGTATCTCTGATTCCAAGAGTGGGAATAGGGTCTAAATAGCCTGTCTTTGAAATTTCTCTGACAGACTTTAACAGTAGGCAGCAATCTACTTAAATACCTGATATGAAAATACATAACTATATATACAAAAATATTGAAAACCTGTGCTTCATAATTAAAAAAAAAAGAAAAATAAATTACCTATTCCTTTGAATCTTTTGCCTTACAACTCCCTTTGAAATTACAGGAACATTGGATCCTCCACCAGGACATGACATAGGATTCAAAATGCATAACCCACAGAAATGCTGGCAGATTCCGACAAGTTGGATGTCTACAACAGATAGTTGTGAAGTAGCAGGTTCAACTTTCTGAACCTGTCAGTAACTCCCAGACTAGTAGTGTCTAAAAGGGCATACCAAAATCCTGGTCTTATTGTAGATTCAATGACTGAGTACTAGTCCAGTTAACTGGAACCGAGTTATACCCAACAAGATGTGTTCTAAAATTATAAAAAAAGTTTGAAACATAGTTTCACTGTGCATCTAAAGAGGAGTTAAACACAATCCATTCATTGATATTTACCAAATATTAAATTAAAACGCCAGAGCCAACATCCTATGTGATACACTGGAATCAGTGCAGAAGAGGTTCTTCAGGAACGTTGCCTGGACTGGAGGACTTCAGTTAAGGGGAAGAAGATCGATAGGATGGATTTACTTTTCCTGGAGCAACAGACAAGGGGTTATCCGATGGAAGATACATAAAATTAATCACAGACAAAAACTGGGTAAACATAATCTTTTCCTCCCATGGTAAGGGTATCAAAGAAAAGGGCTAGGTTTAAGGTAAGGAGAAGCAGGGGAAGGTTTTTTTAAAATTGTATGGAGAGTGGCTAAAATCTGGAGCTTGTCATATATGTACAATCACTATATTTTAGAGGCATTTAAACAAGCAGTTGGAAAGACAAGGCACAGGAGGATACATATTTAATGCAGGCAAACAGGATGTGCAAAATGGTGGCATGGATATGAAGGGCAGATTTGTGTGTTGTACAACCCTATGACACCAATATTGGTTGGCTGACCTAAATCACCTGGCAAAGACTTCCTTCAGATCAAATGCCATTGTGCTAACATTACCCCATCTCCCACACTGGCAATGGTCTTGAAAGTGAAGAACAACACACTAATAACAGTTTATTCCTCAAAATTAACAACAGTTGCTCTGCTTGTAGCAATCTCCTTATTCAATAGTAATTAATCAACTCGACTGTAATTATAATTTGCTGGTATATACTTTGGTGGATTAAAAATGTCCCTGACGGTGACAATTGGAGACTATCCACTCAGAATAGATTTTCCTTTCATGAAACAGTGGACAACCAACATTAAAAGTTTCACATTTTCTCACCGCCAGAAGATTTAGTCAATTGACTGGCTGTCCTCTGTCCATAAAAGGAAAATCTATGTTCTGGGTGGATAATCCCCAATGATCACTGGTAGTGAAATTTAAAAACCACCATCTTTTTAAAATTCTTTGTGCCAAGGCACAATGTCTCCTATTCAGTGACTGTAAAGGACCCTGAGAACAGATAGTTGTCCTTACAAAAGGAGGTAAGTAAACAAATAATAGCCACCCAACTGTAATGTAACAAAAAACAATTTGATGGCATTGGTATGTAGAAACTATGTAGCAAATTGGCAGAATGACAAAAATGTCAGTCAAATTTCTTTAACTGTGTAGATCTGCATAGTGGTGTATATGAAAGCTTCCAGGAATAATCATTTTACTTTTTCCATAAAGCTTGAAGAGTCTCCTGCATTTGGAAAAAATGGTAATTTTAAAACTTCTACTGTAAACAAAATAAATTTATAAATGTGATTGCATTTGGTTTATTGCAGATGAATTGGCTTCATGAAAATTGAAGGGAAAGAAATGAAACAGGAAACTAAACCGAAAATGGTAATACATTTTACTAAAGATCACTTTTGATGTACACAAATAAAAACCCAATTTGGTTTCCCAATTTTTATAGATGCTAAACCATTACAATGTCAACAGTAAGCCTTGCCTGTAGCCGTTCTGCAATCTATTTACCACACCGTATTCCAAGTGTTTCGTTAAAAAAATGGTAACTGCAGAATCCATACAACAGCAAGTGAAAAATGAAGCACAAAAATACATAGAAACAAGTATTACATTATCACATTAAAAATTAAGTCAGGACTCTTTACAGGTACAATGTTAAAATTCAGCTTGGATGCGCGCTGATCAATTAACTGGACCCTGTAAGGCACAGCCTGTGCAGCAGAGCCAGGAGAGGCTTTTAATTCCAACCAAATCTTCCAGAATCTGGTGGCAATGGGTAATGTCTCCCAGGAAATCCCTGAAAAATATAATGTTACCCAATATTTTACACAACAATATAATCAATAGCAATAATCAGAACAGTGCGTAGAAGCATGTTTCGAATAATGAATGATCCAATTCATTTAAATGGCTGACAGAACTGTCACGATTGAGGTTTTATTTGTCCAGTTTTCTATAGGAACAGTACAAGTGCTTTCAAGTGATACATTTTAAATTCATGCAGATCCAAGAGTCCTTAGACAAAGTGACCGTAGACACATGTACATGACCTGTTGATAATCTGAATCACAAGACCATCTTGGGGCACCAGCAGCAGGCCTTTGGAAGGAGGTAACCAGTTTGTCTGACAGAATTTGTAGTCTACTACTTGAATTACAAAACTACACAAGTGCATATATGAAAGGCAAAATCTGAACAAGGTTCTTTTTCAAATTTTAAGTCCATCACACTGATCCACTTTTGCATGATTAGTCAATGGGCAGAGAGCAAGTTATCCAATTATCTAACACCCAATTGAGATAATAGAATATCCAAAAGAGAATTAAGGACTCAGTCCACTGAGTCTACTCAACCATTCCATCATGTCATATTTATTATTCCTCTCAACCCCATTTGCCTGCCTTCACCTGACACCCTGACTAACCAAAGCAATCAACCTCAGTTTTAAATATAATGACTTGACCTCCACAGCCATCCATGGCACTGAATTCCAGATTCACCACCCTCTGACTAAAGCAATTCCTCATGTCTGTTCTAAATGGATGCCCCTCTAGTTTGAGGTTGTGCCTTCTGGTCTTAGACTCCCCCACTATAGGAAACATCCTCTCCACATCCACTCTATTTAGACCTTTCAGTATTTGATAGGTTTCGGTGAGATCCCCTACTCATTCTTCTAAACTCCAGCAAGTGCAGACCCAGAACAAATGCTCATGTTAACTCTTTCATTCCTACAATCATTCTTATGAACCTCCTCTAAATTCTCTCCAATGTCAGCATCTTTTCTTAGATAAGGGGCCCAAAACTGCTTAAAATACACCTAATGCAGTCTGATCAATGCCTTATAAAGACTCAGCATCACATCCTTGCTCTTATACCGTAGTCCTCTCGAAATGAATGCCATCATTACATTTGCTTTCCTTACCACTGACTCAACCTGCAAGTTAACCATTATGGAATCCTGCACAAGGACTCCCAAGTTCCCTCACACTCAGATTTTTGAATTTTTTTTTCCTTTAGAAAATAGTCTACATACTTATTCCTTCTATCAAAGTGCATGACAGTTCCCTACACCATATTTCATCTGCCACTTTGCCATTCTCCCGATCCGCTTAGGTCCTTCTGCAGACACACTGCTTTCCCAACACTACCTGCCCTCCACCTACTTTTATATCATCTGCAAACCTGAACACCAAGCCGTAATTTCAGTCACCCAAATTATTGGTACATAACATGAAACAAAGTGGTCTCAACATTCACCCCTGTGGAACAACACTAGTCCCCAGCAGCCTACCAGAAAAGACTGTCTTTATTCCTGCTCTTTGCCTCCTCTCAGTCAATTTTCAATCCATAACAGCATTTTTACTGTAATATCACTGTTCGTATCTTGTTAAGCAACCTCATCTGTGGTACTTTGTCAAAAGCCTTCTGAAAATGCAAGTAAACAACATCTACCCATTCTCCTTTGTCTATCCTACTTGTTACTTCTTCAAAGAATTCCAACAGATTTGTCAGGCAAGATTTCCCCTTAGGCAAACCATGCTGACTCTGGCCTACTTTATCATGTGCCTCCAAATACCCTGAAACCTCAACCTTAGCAATGGACTCCCAACATGTTCCCAACCACTGAAGTCATGCTAACTGGCCAATACTTCTTTTTTCTTCTGCCTCCCTCCCTTCTTAAAAGAAGTGGAGTGATATTTACTCAACTTACTTATATTGTGCCTTTCTCTATGGTATCCCATAGTACTTACAATGCTGTTGAAGTGTAACCTTCTATTATTATCCAGGAACTAAATCTAATTAGCTCATAGTATGCTCTGTCAGACTGCAATGGAATGGTAATCAAAGGTATGACAGGGTTTTGAGGTAGTATTTAATCTGAAACAGAGTTATTACTGTTTAAAGAAATTGTCCATGTCTGCCTTTTTATGCAACAAAAAAGAGTGGCGAAAGTGATTTCATATGCCTTGAGCGGCTCATAATTTGAAACCATGCCTGCCATAAAAAGGTGAAATAATTTGACTTGGAGGTAACTTGAACCGGCATATAAAAAGTGGTAACATTCATGAAAGTAGTAGAGAGGTTTTTGGATATTCAGAGCACCATGTGATATGGGAGTTATACAGTGCAGGAAAGTGGCACCAAGGTCAAGGACAAGCCACAATCTTTTGAATGACAGAGCAAGCACAAAAGGGTGAATGACTTATCCTTGTGTGCACTTCATCACTTTACAATATTTAAATCAAAAAAGTACTGCTCTTGGTTAAATATCCCCTTCAATGTCTCTATCCATATTTCCCACTGCCTCAGAAAATAGCCAACATAACCAAAGACACTGCCCAACCTATTCATTCTCTCTTCTCCCTCCCTTTCATCAGGCAAAAGATACAAAGGCTTTAAGCATGTACTCCGGGGCTCAAGCACAGCTTCAATTCTAACTCTTGAAATAACGCCTTGTACAATAAACTTGAGCTCTCATTCTACTTTGGCATGGCCCATACACCTTACCTGCTTAACCGCACTTCAAATTCTCTGTAACACTATATTCTGCAATTTGTTGTTACGTTTTACCTTTTGTACTACCCTGATGTACTTGTGTTTGGAATGACCTATACGGATGGCATGTAAAACAAAGCTTTTTACTGTATCTCACGATATGTGACCATAATAAACCAACTACCAATTACTAATAATTGCTGAGTTTCAATTGTATAGTAAGCTATAATTATGACTAAGCAAATTATTAGATCTTAAAGATTTTGTCTATCATAACTTCAATGCAAAAATATTTCAAAAGTTTATATGCTGTATTTTTTAATTATGAATTTATCTTTAAATCACCTATGTTGCATTTTTTTGCATGATGTTAGCTAAAAATTATGTCCTCTTAATTTTTAAAAATGATACTGGCTGTGCTATCACCTTTATTACAAGACGGCTGTTGAGCACCAGGGAATCAAAACAATGCCCGACAGAAATTTTCATGCAAAGTGTACCTCTTGTCACTAGATATCTGCAGGGAGCTTTATCAAGATCATCCTGGGTTCTAAATGCAAATTTTGGGCTATGTCTATTTTCGAGATATTGACTGGGGGATATACTTGGACAAGATGCAAGGAATAACTTATCTATCCATCCATTATAATGCCATAGGGTTGTTTGCACTCAGCTGAGAGTCTCGGCTATTGTTTCATCCAAGAGACTGCATATTTAACACAGCACTCCCTCAACAAATGGTACAGGCTTGAACCCAGGAGTTTCTCACTCAAATGCAATTGCTATGAGTAGAGAAATGACTGTATAATGAAAAGCCCCACCTCCAAATTGCTGAGCCAGACACCAGAAAAATAAAATGAGCTTCACAGCTGGCATATTAATACTACACTACAGTGCATGGCTGTTATGAAAACAGTGAACTCATTCAAATTGCTGTGTCAATCAAGAGAGAGAAGCCCACTTTGCTGAAAGGAGCAAAGTGATGGAATACATGTAAACAAGTGATTGAACATAAGTAAAACAACCCAACACAGTGCATAATGTAAATTATCCAGGTTAAAATTTACAAGCCTGACAACCATTTTAAATGTTTGTTATATCATCCAGCCATCATACATAGAGAGATAATTATCTGGATGCATCCTATTTTTTTCTAAAACTGTGCATTTTCAAGTCACAATCTTTCCTTTTTAATTGTTTTAAAGGACCCTAATATCTATTACATGAAAGAACTTACAATTAGGACAGCCCTGTTTTTATTATTTTAATTTTGAAAAGCTGAACAAATTAAACTACAAGATAATACACATTTTAGGCAAACTAGCAAGGTCTACTGAGCTCAAGCTCATCACTTTCCTATTTGTTTCTCTTTTCCTTAAATCTCCCCACAAAAACAAAGGAAATTACTTTACTCATTAACTTCAAAAATGGCACCACCTGATGGACAAGCACAAAATGTATGCAGAATTCTAATTTTGGTCTGTAGTAAGATGCCAATTATCTTGAAATATATATTGAGCTCTATTCACCAGCAGCCAATGCCATTATCTTTTTCACCACCAGTAAAACACTGCCCAGATATACATGTTAATCAGCATCATTAATTCAAAGAGTATTCCCTGAAGACTGGCTTAATTCAGCTCCTATGTCTTATGGTCTACTATCAGGCAAATGCTTTCTCTGTCCATCCTCAGGTTCAGAGGAATGTTCAACACTGGAAATTGCCAAGTTATGTCAGACAGTTGAAAGCAAAGGTGACTGACAAACCTGAGGAAGTTCTTCTTTAGTTTATCAAAGCAGGTCTGAAAACAGTTCCAAACAGCAAGGCCAAATTAGAGTGATTAGCAATATCCTAGAAATCAACTATGGAATTGGTCAGACTTTGTGTCCCATCACTTCTTGAGATTTCCAGTTCAGAACACAAGACCTACCAAAACAATGAGTACGAAACCTTTAAATTCACACATTGTTTTTCTTAAAACAAAAGATTTCTCGCGTTGGCAGCTTTCTTGAAAGGCTCAAAACTGTATTGCAAAGAGAACTGAAATAAATAGATCTTTTGTCACTGCAAATTATAAGAGAACAAATGTAGTTGTTTTTAATTTTAAAAACGTGCAGGATTTGGACGTCAACCTTGGAAACTGTTGAATACAGCTACTTCAGCTTGCTTATTCAAAAGAATAAAATATTATTTCAAATTAATTTATTGAGATACAATGCAGATTAGGCCCTTCTGGCCCTTCGAGCCATGCCGCCTAGCAATCCCCCGAACTCATCTCAGCCTAATCACGGGACAATTTACGATGACCAATTAAACTACTAACCGTTATGTCTTTGGGCCGTGAAAGAAAAATGGAGCACCCAGAGGAAAACCACGTGGCCATGGGGAGAATGGATAAACTCCTTACAGGAATTGAACCTGTGTTGCCTGTACTATAAAGCGTTGCACTAACCACTACGCTACCATGATGCCCAGCTGCATTTAAGTAACAATGCAGCTTCAACTGTACAGTATTTTTAATCAAATGAAAGCAATTGGTTAATTCAATCCATTCGGTTACCTGGCGCCCTCGACGATCATCTTGCCTCTGTTGAAAATAGGTTGGCATTCCTGCTCCAAGCCTGTGGTGATTCTGCTGGAATAAACCACCCTGTGATTGCATGATACGGTTCCATGCCAACTGCTGCTCAACCCCCTGGTTTCTATAGAATAGAAAAGTTATTTGCTGTTAATAACTAGCCTGAATGTAACTGCATTGTTTAAAATCACAATACATCCTGTGCATGTCATTCAAACCAGCTGAAGGATCAGGAGAGACAATATAAGACAATACATAACATTAGCTGCAGACATACAGCGTAGACTGGGAAAACTTATTTACTCATTACTCCACTTCAGGGACATTCTGCTTAAATATTACATTAAGAAGTATTTTTAAATGTACCTAATCATCCCATTTCAATATAGACAGCTGCAGTTAGCCCTCTTACAACATTTTAACTGCTTGAAGATGTACACGCAGTTTTAGACTAAATATATGCCACACCAATATACATACTCTAAGTATGAGCATTCATACCAATTTCCCTCGGGATCAATAAAGTATGACTATGACTGCTGATTTCTTGTTCACAATAGGATAGAAAACACCCTTAACATAGGGAAAACTAAATTACATATTTTCTTCAAACTACTTCCTACAAATAGCATTCTTGTTCACATCAAAGTTGCTCGTGAACGCAGCAGGTCAGGCAGCATCTCTAGGAAGAGGTACAGTTGACGTTTCAGGCAGAGACCCTTCGTCAGGACTAACTGAAGGAAGAGTTAGTAAGAGATTTGAAAGTGGGAGGGAAATCTCTTACTAACTCTTCCTTCAGTTAGTCCTGACGAAGGGTCTCGGCCTGAAACATCGACTGTACCTCTTCCTAGAGATGCTGCCCAGCCTGCTGCGTTCACCAGCAACTTTGACGTATATTGCTTGAACTTCCATTCCTGTTGTTAGCATTCTTGTTCAACTTGGTTAATATTCAAAATTTTTAAATTCTCCACTTGCTGAATTAGGACATCCTACTTATACTGTGCCTTTAATGCTCACTTTAAACAAAGATGATTTCTGACACTCAAAAATTACCATGACACAGTTATACATATATCAACTGTTTCATGAATATTTATATACTGGTTTTCCTAATGTGCATGTTATCCCTTTTTGAAAGCTTAGAAACTACAAAGTGCATATAAAGTCTAAACATACAATTAGGCTAAAACCATTGTAGAAATACACTGGTAGACTAAAATTCTAGTTTTTAAGATTCATAGTAGCCTTTATATTAGTAAGATGAAAAAACAGTAATCTACTTTGGTTGTGATTAAACTGTATTTTTATCCAGTAATTTTTAAAACCAAAACACTCAGATCAACATATCAACAACACAGATTCCAGCTCTTTCTGTTATGTCAAGGAGGAAAAAAGCTGATTTGGCTAAATCCAAGAAAGAAGATCCATACAAGTGTTAAACAAATCTACCCGCAGCAGGGAGCTTTATTTTCTAAATAGCTAGACACTTTCATGAAGCCTATTCTTTTGAGTTAATTGCAGGTTGTAACTGAATTCTTACTGCTGAGTATTTTGAATCTAGGGTAGGGCTATGGCTGTATTTTCCCATCCATTATTCTACTCAATATGTCAGAAGGTCTGATCGGGAAGAAACCTTTTCAAGTCCTATTGATGCAGTTTCAATTGACCATGGTGACCTAGCAACACAAGCACTAATTAGCACAGACTGGCTGACATTTGATGTACAGTTTATATGGGAACAAGAATCTGCATCAATTATAACACAACTTGTTTGCTTGGCTTCCCGACAGGAAGAAATTCCAAACTATCATATTATTCTTAAAATAAATGTAAAGGAACAGGTAGGATAAGCACTGGAAGAATCCCAAGCAGTCAAACTGTCTCAACCTGATTCTGAAATGGCTATAACATGAAATTAAGGACTAAATTTAGTCCGCAAAACTTGTACTGAACATTCAAGATCTTTAAACTGTTGCCTGTAAAAACAAGTTCACAGTTGAAAACAGTATTTTCACCTTGTTTTCATAATTATTCAGCCATTCCTATTTATTTGGGAATAAGCAAACATAACAACCACATACAATTTAATGTTACTTAAGGAGTTGCATTCTCCTCGACAAAGATCCCCTCCTTTAGAATAAACAAATCTCCAGATTTGAGGAAGATGGTGTGTACATGCTACCCTCCCCCTCCACTTTATGTTCATACCAGGGAACCTCCCTTGTTCTCACTTGACGCACAATTAATAGACAAGTACTTCCTTTGAGAGAACCAAAAAAACAAATTAAAACCTATTTTGTAGAAAACAATAAAAGATATGGAAAAAGTACAATTTGTCCCACGATACTGTTATCAATATAACTATCCACTTAAAGGCAGGATACAAGAAGTGCAATAATCAACTTAGTTCAATAAATTCAAGCTGGCCATGAACATAATGTATGCCCAGAGCTATTAAGTAGCACCCCCCCCACCAAGAAAAAAGGACAAACTGCATCAATATTTAGATGGTTTGTAAATTACTTCTTACAAAAAAAAAAGCTACGTCCAACATTAAAGGCCTTGGCCCAGTACAATTAAAGTCTGATATGTAGTTGAATCACTTTTGTTGATGTACTACAGAAATAAATTAAATAAACCTGCAGGCATTGCTGGACCAACCTCTCTATAGAAGAATCAATGATAGAATGTGTTAATTTTCAAATTACGGTGTGAGAAAGAAATGCAAGCAGCCTTCACCTGAAGATCGCTATACTGTGTCAAAATAAAATACAGCAGAACTACCTTAAAACCAGTAACTTTAAAGTTCATTCAAGTGTCCTTCAGTACAGGGACATCATTTGAAACTGAACTCACTCTGGGAGTATTTTCAAATAAACCAATAAAATTAAAACAATTTTTAGTACAAAAATTTCACATTCACACAAATCCCTAGCAAAATCCTTTATTACAAAAACATGTCACATTCATTCTACTGCACAGTACTATTGAACTTTACAAATTCAGTAATCCGCCTTCAGGTTTCTTCTGCATTTAATTCAGTTCAATCTTAAGTAGTTAAAGAAACTGTTTTCAGTTGCCACTAATAACTACTGACCTACAGTGACACTGCTCCACAATAGGCTTGCCAGCCTGAAAAGTTGTACCAAAGAAGCTGATTAGTACTTGAAGTGGCTTGTAGCAAGAATCAATGGTTTGTCTGTACTAATACAGTGGATCCAGCACAAAGTGATAACACTGGAACACATTAGTTATGCCTCATTAAGGTCCATGATCCTCAAAAGAAATTTGTTTGGCCTTCACAAAAATCTAATACAGATTTAAGCTTCCAATCCTGAATTTATAATGACACAATGTAAAATAAAGTCATGGCTAACAGGCCTTAGAGGAAATAGATTCTAATGAAAAGGAATTTTTAAAAATTTGCCATTAAAAAGATACAATTACACCATTTATATACTTTAATGACAGTCTAAAAGACAGGTGTTTATAAATTGGTGAGGCAAAGCATGATTACATTTGAAAGCAAAATTCCCAAAAATTGTTCAAAAACCCTAAAGCAGTAAGAGGTTAAAAAAAAACACCTCTCTCATTCCTTTTAAGATTCTAGCAACCCCATTCCCCATTTTTTTTTTTTAAACAGAACCCAATTCTTACTCACTTGCCCATCAATTATCCTCATCACATTACCCATCTCCAGTCCAAATCACCCATCTTTCTCCAACCTATATTTGTGTTTATCCACAGTAGCCAATTAACCTACTAACCGGAGTGCCTTCCGTGTGTCCACCACAAACACGTGTAGTAAAAAGGGAAAACAATGCAATCTCCATCAAGAGGAGGTTTAGTGATTCAAGTTCAATTTAACACACCCTCCAACACTTTGCCATCTATCAACCAGAGAAGGGCAATAGCTCTTAAAAGCACACACCCGAAAGCATCCAGCCATCAGTACCCACGTTATGTCTGTCATTGAGGGTTGCAAGATAGCAGCAGCAAAGGAGATAGTTTCTGGATTTCCTAAAAGACCAAGTCCAGGCCAATGAGACATATGTAATTTTACTAACCAAGCCAATCTGAAAAGTCTACTACAGTAGTTGCATCCAGAAGTACACAATATAGCAAAGCTGAAAGAAATTTTATGTGTCTACTACGTTTGTAAATACGTCAGGGTGATCTGCACATCATTTGCATTTGCAGAGTGGAAACCTCCATTAGAAAATATATCTTATGCAATGGTCTGAGTTCTTTAAATGAGATGGCACTCAAAAAAAAAAGATGCACACATTATTTAAACAATTGGAATACGATTGTCTGGTAAAGATAGCCATTGTGTAGCACTTTTGAATGAGGATTTCATTGCCACTTATTAGTCTACACTCCAAATATGAATCCTGTCTGGGTCTTGCTGCATTCAAGTGTGGAGAGCTTCATTTCCTGAATAGCAGTGACTGGAAATGAATATTGTGAAATCAATCATTGGTAAGTATCCCTGTTTTTGATGGAATGTCACTGATGAAACATTTGAAGATGGTTAGTCTGAGGATACTAGCCAGAGGAACATATGTAGAGGTGTCCTGGATCTAGGATGATTGACCTCCAACAACCACCTCCTTGGAGTAATCTACAATTGCAGCCATTGGCTTCAATTTTATGCTTATGGATCATTTAACTCAGCAATCCCTTGACATTAAACACAGTCACTTATCTTTAGAATTCAATTTTAGGACCATGTTCGGAACAAGGCTGTAGTGAGGTACGGTGATGACAATGGACATAAGTGATCAGGTGACATTCAAAAGCACTGTTGATGACATCATTCATCCTTTTGTTGCTGACTAAACGGAAATTTCTTGGGCATTAATTAGCTAGGGTGAATAACTTGGCAATCTTCTACACTGTTTGGCCGTTGCCAATGTTGTAAATGCACACTTCTTACTGAACACAACTGAATATGCCATGTGTAGCAAATCTATGTCACATGGGCCCAAAATGACACAGGCAAAATTTTTGTTGGCATATGTAATGCAGCTTTGTCCCTTGATCCTTTAAATCTATCCATAATAAAAAGACAAATAATGATCATCTTTACTGTAAAATGAAGCAGTGAATGAATTTTTACAAGAGCAGTGAGAGGTTTTCCACAGGAAACAGCTTGGCACCAGCTTAGATGATTGCAAGAACATGTGACATTGGATGACACATATTGAAATACTTGCAGATCTGGCGTACACATAGGTTTTGGATAGTAAACTGTTACAATATTACTTAGAAATAATGTTGTCTTTTTAAAAGATTAATTTTTTTTACAAGTTTTTTAGATAAGTCATTTATGTCTGTTATACACAAGTAAAGAATGTCCATTGATATAATGCTTTTCAAATTACTTGCAAAAGGCTGCTGATAAAACATCCAAAATAGTCTGCAAATGCACAGTTTTATTAACAGAAGTGATTAGCAAATGATTAATCTGTTTTTGTTGTTATTAATTAATGAAAGACAATAAAGTAACAAAGTGCATTATTATATAGACAATTAAAACAGGCATTTAATTACATTACTGGTCTTACCGCTGAGGTATAAGTTGCTGAAAAAGTGGTTGTGGACCTCGCCAATCTTGCGGTCTCAGGCCTGTAAATGATATAACTATTATTAGTTACAATAATTACTTTCAAAACTATTCCATAATTTGTGCCATTCCAAATGAACTGCCACCACCAGGACTTTAAAAATAAACATCCATATTTTGTGTTTCATGCAAACCACTTTGCAGAAAATCAGGTATCTAAGAGTCAAATAAAAGTTCAAAAATTGCACAAAGCGAGTGATGCTTTTAGTTTTTTTCATCAGCTCTTCTGTTGATTCTAAAACTCATCCACAGTATACATGCTGTTAGTATGGCCAATATTTACAGCTAACTTAATGACTTGCAAGACCATTTCAGCAACTAGTTAATGTAACTGCATTGCTGCAGGATTCACAGGTGGATTGTCAACAATCCTGTATTGAATGGGACTTCCCATGTCTAAAAGAAGATGTCATCCCCACTACTACGGCACAGTGACTGCAGGCGCCTCACAGCTTCTGACAACTTGCTGTGTATTTCCAGCACCCGTAGATCATCCAATACCTGAGTGGTTTTACAGGATGGGTAAAGAAGAAGTGCCTTCAACTACCTGACATTGAGGAGCTGGAAATGTTTGAGGTTTAATAGTTAACAGCCAGCTTTTAAAAACTTACCTTTTATGGATTTTCATGAATAACTTGGATGTTGGCTTCAATGGTCAGGTTTCATGAACTAGAAAATGCTGCTTTTCTTTCTCAATTACTTAATTTCATTTCCCACAAACACCCACAGTCACAAGAGACACATTAACTTATTGAGCCCATCTTCTGGCATACAATGCCATTTATTACCTACCTTTCCCTTAGAGCTCATTTAAAATTTCAAAATAGCATAACTGGGAAGTATTTTCCTCTTTAATCTGTTGGATTTTAAATAATATTTTTAAAGTTTTACATTAATTTACTCAAAAAGCATTGGTGCACTTTGTAGTCCTATCTTCCTTGAGATTTTGTTCAAACTTAGCAATATGCAAAAGCACTACAAAATGTGCATTGTCTCAGTTCAGTTTTTAAATTCAACATGTATGGCACTGGTGATGTAGCTAGTTATTAGTAATGCGAATCTAAAACCATTAGCTCTTCAGTGTGGGAGTTGGATAAAGCTCAATAGCGATAAGTGGATACTTCCCAGGTTATGTCTGAATCACCACACCGAAACACTGCTCCACAACTTGTTATTCTATAATGACTGGAAAGGACTCTATGCTAGTACCAGGTTTCCAAAATAGTAAGTGTTCAACTTCCACCTCAATCATCTCTTACCTTGATGTGTAGAAATTCAGATAAAAGGTTTGAATTTGCTTTCAATTATTTATCCTTGCTACTAGACATTCAACACACAAGTTAATTTTGCCTGACCCTGCTCATGAGAGTTAAATGAATGTATGCAATATTCCATGTTAATTATCTGAAGTTAGCTCAGTGGTTAAGCATTGAACAATCTTGATGTTCACAAACTGCAATTACAAGAGGAGAACCTGGATCCTTAATACAAACCATCTGAAACCTGAAATCATTTGTCCGATCCTTTTATATGCCTTGCAATACTGCAGAATCAATGTCAGGTACACTCCAAGATACAAGTATGCTGTCATAATTCCTTATCCTACATTTCTCTCTTGCTATATCTTCAAACCTGGAGCCCATGCCTGGCATCAGGGATAGATAACATTGCTTCCACAAATAAATCTTCCTACTAGAGATACACACATGGTACTTCATCACAAAACTATTTGTAAAGAAAATCATTAAACATGGGAAGTGCTGACCATCTACTTGGTAGCTCTGCAGAAGTATCTCTTAATCTATTACTTCACAAAAAAACTTTTACATCAAAGTAAATTAATGCAATTAAGGGATACTTTTAAAGTCAGGCGTGATTTAAAATAAAGCATTAATGATGACAGCCTTGGAAAGGACAGAGCAAATCATTTTCAAAGGCAGCAATTGGGGTGCTCAGAGAAATAAATTTTACTATTCTCATGTTACACAAGTACAATTATATAAATGATCTCCTGTTGTGTTTCCAGAACACTGATTAAATAACGACACTTTAAGCAAACTCCTGTAAGGTATCATTTTCCAATGAGGCATAGGTTTGGGAGCCTACCTCAGTCAGGGAACTCAGACTTCAAATTTTACTTCAAAGAACCCTGGCTGAAATGCATCTGTCCAGGTGGTCCAACTCGAACTGTTGTGGGAGCACATAGTTTTTCTCCCCACTGCAGATGGTATAAGCTAGTTAACTGACCATGATCTGCTAGGTCTGATATCACTATGATTTTTTCCAAGTTAACAAAACTCTCCATCTCTTTCCATTGAAATTCAGAGGCATCTCAGGATCTTCTACATAAAGCTACTTTCCAAAAATAGCAAGAGGATATTAAGTGAGAGAAGACCCAATTACTTACTTATTTTACACGTCTTCAGAGCAAATATGTTGCTATGCAAATTATGCTACAAATAAATCATTATATACAGCTTAAAAACTGAACGAAGAATTTCAAATCAATTGTTCTCCAGGCATTCCATTTTGTTCCACCCATTCTTTATACAGGCTATCATACTGTGCTCTCACTCCTGATACGGGCCCTCAGTGCAAAAACCTTTACTCCTCTCCTCACCACCACCCTTAGATGCTGCTCAGCCAACTGAACTCTTTTACTGACATTACACTGCATGGTCCTGCAACGGATAAATATACTTGATACCTTTGATATCAGTTATTTTAATTAGATATCAGATCCATCAGATCCAACATACAAAAATATACATTTCTGTAAAGGAAATACTGTGGTCATGAAGATGGGGTATAAAATTTTTAATAACATTATGAAAATTGAAGTCACCATTTCAGAGGATAATGAACTAAATTTCTAACAGTGTTTCCTATTTGCAGAAGCTATATTCATGGTTTTGATCACCTACGTACACAAGATTCAAGATTCAGATATGTTTGAGTGAGAACTCTGTCTTCATTGTAAGTCATGAAGGCTTCTTGGTTTGTGTAGAATCACTGCACTTTTCTTGAATAGTTAGCCACAGGTTTTGGGGATCTTGAGAGGGAAATCAAGCTATCAATCAGCAAAATTAATATGTTGCTTTAACTTGAACAGATAGGATATATTGCAAGAAAATATGATGATATACCTAAAAGCAGCATTTCATTTAAATAAACGGAATTTATTCCTTCATATGATTGAAGATCAAATTGCAGAAAGGAAAGCTTTCCACTTTTCAACCCTATTAGGCCATTTTTAGATGCTTGTTAATATTTCCACTGTGAACTGAAGTGAGAACTCTTCTAATCAGTGTGACAATCAAGGCAGGCCTTGGTGTTTACTGATTGCACTAATCAAAACCAATTTTCAAATGCACTTAATTGGTCAGCTTACAATGACATGGAAAACATGTCATAAATCAGATTCAGTTTTGGATTGCAAAAACCAAATATGCTATTCACATTGAGTGCCTGCAGACTGCACTTGACTCCCACAAGTTATCAGCACTCAGACAATTCATCAGCAGTACGTAGACTGAACTATCCCAATCAAATCAAAGACTGCTGATGGAAACACCTACAACATATATTTTAGGGTAGAAGGGGGGGAAAAAGTAGCTTCTGATTGACTACATTGACCTTTCACTATCTATAATCAATTCTCAGCACTACTAACCTTTGACATGTTTTTCTACAGATGAAATGAGACTGTGGGGGTGGGATTGGATGACAGTGGAATAAATGCAATTATATTATTGCACTAATAATTCACATTTAAATGTTTTATAACACTAAAACATGATCCAACTGATCGGGCAATTTTCTGAATCTACAAAGGAATAAAAATTAAAAACTGGGAAAGATGCATCAATTCTCAGAATTACACAACAAAACATGAAATGAGCCTAATGCACACATCAAAAAGGAAACCTGCATAAAGATTGTATAGCCATGTATGCCTACATCTACAAAACAAGTATTTTAAAACTTAGCTTTTTTGCAGCGGCTACCATAGGAGAAAATGGGACACTGGTATATGGTAACACAAATTCCTGCAAGTGTTGAAATCAGAAAAACCATTTAACAGAACTGTCAAATATGCCCAACTGTGGAAGCTTTTGAATGCTCCCTTTCCCAAATGACATTTTACTGAAGATGCAATATTCTGTACTGTATACAAATTAAATGCGATAGGTTTTAAGATGCGGTTTGTTGAAAAGGGACAGATGTGCTGGTCTACAAGTTAATTATCTCATTTAATATAGCCATTACATTCAGAATTCCTTTTTTCAAATTAAAATAAAAGCAACTACATTGAACTGACAACTATGATTGGCATAACAAAACAATAGCTTTAATGATCATCCTATTGTCTGAACAGGTTTTAGAAAGTAAGATTTAACAGTCACCAGAAAATACAACGTTAAGTAAGATTTAACAAAAGATCGCATTAAGTGGATTGCGAGTGGAAGAAATTTCAAGTAAATATGCTGAGAATCATTAGCTGATATAACTAGTTGTAAACAGACAAACCTGGACTCCATCTCCATTAAAAAAAAACATACTTACTGCTGTGAATTCTTAACATGTCAATAGTGGCCATAAGGCTTGCCAGAATCATTTGACGAAATAAAAAGCAGGATAGACAAATGAGAGTCAGTGGATGTTGTTTACTTGGATTTTCAGATGGCCTCTGACAAGGCACTATACATGAGGCTGCTAAACAAGATAACAGCCCTTGGTCTTCCCGGAAAGATACTAGCATGGATAGAAGATTGGCTGAATGGCAGATGGCTAAGAGTGGGAGTAAAAACTACTGGCATTTTGTAGGGGTCGTTGTAGGATCCTCTACTTTTCACGCTATATATTAATGTTCTGGATGACAGAATTAGTGCATTGTGGCCAAGTCTGTGGTTATTACAAAGACAGGGGGAAATGCAAATAGCATTCAGAAAGCAAGGAGTGTGGGCAAAAAAGTGGCAGACAGAATACAGTGTAGAGAAGTGTAAGGTCATGCACTTTGGTAGCAGGAATAAAGGTAGAGACAATTCTCTAAACAGGGAGTATATACAAAAATAAGAGATACAAATGGACTTGGGAACATGTGCAGCATTTCCCTGAAGGTTAACTTGGAGGTTCAGTCAGTAGTAAGGCAAATGCAATATTTGCATTCATTTCTAGAATATAAAAGCAAGGATATAATGCTGAGGCTTTACACAGCATTGCTCAGACCACATTTGGAATATTGTGAGCAGTTTTGGGCCTCTTATTTAAGAATGGATATGGTAGCATCAGAGAGGGTTCAGAGGAGGTTTACAAGAATGACCCCAGAATGAAAGGCTTAACGTATGAGGAGTGTTTGATGGCTCTGGCCAGTACTGGAGTTTAGAAGAATGAGGGGATTCTCACTGAAACCTCCTGAATACTGAAAGGTCTAGATAGAGTGGATGTGGACAGGATGTTTCCAATAATGGGAGAATCTAGGATGAGAGGGCATAGCCTCAAAATAAAAGGAACCTTCCTTTAGGAAGAATTTTAGTCAGACGGTAGTGAATCTATGGAATTCATTGCCACAGGCTGTTGTGGAGGCCAAGTCAATCAATTAAATCTTCTACAGAGACATCAGGAACATAGAAATGTATATTAGCATATCCACACAAAAATGCAGCTGGTCATTTTGACAACCTGTACATCAAATTGCTAGAATTTCTTCACAAAATAAGAAATGGATTAGTCATAAGAAAACAAAGAGAGAAAGACTAAAAGTGGTATACAAAATCTTCGATTTATTTAAGATGCTATACTACAAATCTGGTGTACCAGACTACTTCCAGCTCACGTACAAGGGAACAAGGGCAGGAAAAACAGGACCTGTTAGCAGGTGAAGACAGCTGAATGGGTAGGAAAGGGCTGAGGGATTCAGGGGAATTTCTACCATCTTACACTTGCAAGTATTTGATCTTTTATAGTCATAGAACACTACAGGACAGAAATCAGCCTGTCGGCCCATCTAGTTAATCTGCCTAATCCCATCATCCCACACCTGGACCACAGCCCTCTCTATCCTTCTCATCATGTACCAAATCCAAATTTCTCTCAAATGTTAAAATCGACACTACATCCACCACTTGCACTGATGGCCCACTCCACACTCTCACCACCATTTGAGTGAAGGTAGTCCCCCTCATGTTTGATTAAACATGCACCCTTCGCCCTTAACCCATGACCTCAAGATGCATTTTCACCCAATCTCAGTGGAAAAAGTTATGTGCATTTAGCTTATCTTTACCCCTCATATTTTTGTACACCATACCTCCTTCGATCTTTTACGTTCTAGGGAATAAAGACTTGGCCTATTTAACCTTTCCCTTTAACTCAGGACCTCAAGCCCTGCAACATCCTTGTAAATTTTCTCTGCACTCTTTCAATCTTATTTACATCTTTTCTTTAGATTGGTGCACAATACTGTACACAATGCTCCAAATTGGACCATAAGACAGAGGAGCAGAATTAGGCCATTTGGCCCATCAAGTCTGTTCCACTAATCACTTGTAGGGTTTTCAGTAATATTAGCTGGACTGTTAACTGTTAAATGCTTATTATAAGTTGGCTTCTCTGAAGTGAAGTGTTATAATAAAATGGCTTCTCATACTGTTAACCACTGATTAAGGGGTTCTCTGTGGCAGCATGTTTGGGTTATAATTAGTGATAATGGAAATTGTATTCATTTGCTAGCCAATGGAAGTCATGTTATGCTATCTTGTATGTGTGTGCTGAGCTGAGGATCGCGGGTCTTTTTGGGAGGTGAGCGGAGAGGACAAATGTGTGGGAATGGACCGCGGTTCCAGGGCGGCGGATACCGGGCCTCCGCAGTTCGGAGGGCAGCCGAAGTCTCGGAAGGACATTGTGGATGGAATCGGAGGCGTGAGCTCCAACGTATTAAAATATTATGTGTACAAGACTGATAAATTTACTTATTTGGTGCATTTTCTTTTAGCTGTTTCTACCAACCCATCCTTACGAATTGCTATAAAGTATATTTCGTTACTCGCACTTTGTCTATTGTTTGATATTGGTGTCGCTGCTGATATTTGGGGGTCTCACACCGTATCCGCACCAAGCGTTTACACTGTTGGGCGGGGGTCGATGGCTATTCACCCTAGACAACGGGAGTCAGGTGGGGTTAGAGAGGTTACACACTCATGGCTGATCCTTTTATCCCCTTCCCAGCCCCACTCCCCAGCCTTTTCTCTCCCTGTAACCTTTGATGCCGTGTCCAATCAAGAACCTATCAATCTCTGCCTTAACTACACCCACAGACCTGGCCTCCACAACTGCCTGTGGTAACAAATCACACAAAGTTACTACCCTCTGGCTAAAGAAATTAGGCCTCGTCAATGTGTTATACAATAACATCCCAACTTCTGAAGAAATTGACTTATGAAGGCCAACATGCCAAAAAGCTTTCTTTATGACATGTCACCTATGCCACCACTTTCAAGGAATTATGGATCGGTATTTCTAGATCCCTCTGGTCTACAACACACTTTACTACCCTAGCACTCACCATGTAAGACCTACTCTGTTTGGCCCTCCCAGAGGGCAACACTTCACACTCGTATGGATTAAATTCCAACTTCCATTTTTCAGCCTATTCTTCCAGCTGGGACAAATCCCGCTGCAAGCTTTGATAGTCTTCTTCGCTATCCTCAATCTTGGTGTCATTTGGAGATTTGCTGATCCAGTTTACCATATTATCATCCAGATTGCTGATATAAATAACAGACAACAATGGACTCAGCACAAATCCCTGCGACACACCACTAGTCATAGGCCACCAGTCAGAGACAACCATCTACAGCCACTCTCTGGCTTCTTTCATGAAGTCAATGTCTAATCCAATTTACTACCTCATCCTGAATGCAAAGTGATCTAACTTCCTTGACCAACCTCCCATGTGGGAATCTTGTTGAAGGCCTGGCTAAAGTACATTTAGACAACATTCACTGCCTTGCCTTCATCAACTTTCCTGGTAAACTGTTAGATTAGCTAGACATGACTTACCACACATAAAGCCATGTTGGCCATCTCAAATCACTCTCCATATATCGAAATACTTGTATATCTTGTTCCTTTGAGTACCTTCCAATAACTTTTCCCCACTATTGATTTCAGGTTCACCAGCCTATAATTTCTTTGCTTATTCTTAGAGCTTTTCTTAAGCAATGAACAATATTAGCTATCCTCCATTCCTCACCTGTGGCTAAGGATGTTTTAACTATCTCTGCTAGAGCCCCTGAAATTTCTTGAGGTAGCCTCCCACAGGGTGCAAGGGAACACCTTGTCAGGCCCTGGGGAATTATCCACCCTAATTTGCCTTGAGTCAGCAAACACCACCTCCTTTGTAACCTGTAGTGTAAATAACCTCACTGCTGCATTGTCTCACATATATAGACTTTTTGTCTGTCTCCCGAGTAAATACAGATACAAAAAATCCATTTAATTTTTCCTCTATCTCTTTTGGTTCCACGTATAGATTACCATTTTGATCTTCCAGAGGACCAATTTTGTACTTGCTGTCCTTTTGCTCTTAATATACCTGTAGAAGCCCTTAGGATTCTCCTTCACCTTGTCTGCTTGAGCAACCTTATATCTTGTTTTAACCCTACCGATATCTTTCTTAAATGTTCTCTTGCATTTCTTGCACTCAAGTACCTCATTTATTCCTTCCTGTCTATAATATACCTGCTCGGCACCTCTCTTTTCATAATCAGAGACTCAATATCTCTCAAAGACCAAGGTTCCATAAACCTGTTAACCTCGTCTTTTATTCTGACAGGAATGTACAAACTCTGTACTCTTAAAATTTGACTTTAAGGCCTCCCACTTCCCAAGTACACCTTTGCCAGAAAACACCCGATTCCAAGCCAGAAAACAACTGATCCGAAACTACACTTGAAAGATTCTTTCTGATATCATCAAAATTGGCCTTTCTCCAATTCAGAATCTCAACCCATGGACCAGACCTATATTTTTCCATATTTACTTTGAAACTAATGGCATTAGGATCATTGGATGCAAATTACTCCTTTACACAAACTTCTGTCACCTGCTGTCTCATTCACTAATAGGAGATCTACAATTGTATTCTCTCATTGGAATTTCAATGTATTGATTAAAGAAACTTTCCTGAACAGACTTGACAAACTATTTCCCATCCAGCCCTTTTGCAATATGGGAGTCCCAGTCACTATGTGGAAAGTTTAAATCACCTACTATCACAACCTTAAGTTTCTTGCAACACAGTCTGTGATCTCTCTATAAATTTGCTCTTCTAAATCCTGCAGACTTATAGGTGGGTGGTCTATAATTAACACGGTTTTTCTTATTCCTCACTTCTACCCATAAGAAGCCTCATTAGATGAGTTCTCCAACCTGTCCTGACTAAGCACTTCCACGACATTTTCCCTGACCAGTAATGCCACCCCTCCCTCTTTATCATGTCTAAAACAGCATAATTGGAACATTAAGTTGCCAGACTTGCCCCTCTTGCCACCAAGTCTCACGAATGGCTGCAACATCGTAGTTCCATGTGGTGACCCATGCCATGAGTATTGTAGCCCTTCCTACAATAATCCTTGCAATTGAGATATACGCAGCTCAGAACATTGGTCCCACCATGCTCAACATTTTGTTTCCTGACCTTGTCTGTTCTAGCACCGATTCCCACCCCCATGCAACTCTAGTTTAAACTCCCTCATGCAGCACTAGCAAACCTTCCCACTAAGCTATTAGTCCTCTCCAGTTCAGGTGCAAACCACTCCTTCTGTACAGATCCCACCTTCCCTGGAAGAGAGGCCAATGATCCTAAAACCTGAAGCCCTCCCTCCTGCACCAACTCCTTAGCCATGTGTTAAACTGTATGATTGTCCTATTTCTGGCCTCACTAGCATGCAGTACAGGTAATAATCCTGTGAACACAACCTTGGAGGTGCTGTTCTTTAGCTCAGCACCTAACTCCCTGAACTCACTTTGTAGGACCTCATCACCCATCCTATCCATATGATTGGTACTGACGTGGACCACAACCTCTGGCTGCTCACCCTCCCACTTAAGAATGCCATGGACTCAATCTGATATGTCCCTGACTCCGGCACCCGGGAGGCAACAAACCATCTGGAAATCCCGTCCACTTCCACACAACCTCCCTTCTGTTCCCCTCACCAACAAAACCCTACAAGGTCAGCTTCTCCCCCACCTTCCCTTCTAAGCCACAAAACCAGACTTAGTGCTAGAGACCTGCTCACTGCAGATTCTTCCTGGAAGGCCGTTTTCCCCACCTCAGCAGTATCCAAAGTGCTATACTTATTATTAAGTGGAAAGGCCACAGGGTGCTCTCCACTGGCTGCCTATTTCCTTTCCGTCTAGATAGCCATCCAAATACCCACCTCCTGCTACTCTGAGATTACCTCCTTGTAGCTCCTATCTATTCTCCCGTGTGAGCCGAAGCTGCAGCTTAATGCACTTCGAGCAGACGTAATTATCAGGGAGACTGGGGGGTCTCCCAAAGTTTCCATTTCTTACACAAGGCACATACCACTAACTCTGGATCCATTCTCAGCGCACTATGTACGAACACGAAAAACAACAACTCTTACTGGAAACTTGCTTACAGCCTGATTCTCTGCTTGTCCAAGCCAAAGCTCCACCACTCTAACTCTGCACCACTTACAATAGCCACTCCACTTGCACCTCCTTTCTTCCTTATTGACTAACAATGACAATGACTCACCCCCAATGAGACTTGCAGTTCTCAAATGGCTTCTCCCGTGCGAGATATCGCTCTTTCACTTGCTACTTCAAACTATGACTTACTTTTGCCCTGCAAGATGCTTTTCCCTGCCATTTTCCCCCTTGTCCTTGCTTTTAAAACTTATTTTTCTCCTCCTGGTTATATAAGTTGCTTATATAAGCAAGAAATGGTGGCTGGGGCGGAGAAGATAAAAAGTGATAGATAAAATTAATCTCAGGTCCAAGCTTTTCACCACTTGTCCAAATTAGTGAGAATGCAAGCCAGGAGACAATGGTTCGTAAAACATTTTACACCACCTCTTACCCAAGATAAATTTCATCTGAATGTTAATTTTAAAGATAAAAAGCACACACAGCAGTTGCAGGATAATCAAACATTGCAGCAGTATTTGTTTTATATTCAATACATTTAAGGACAGGCTGCCACATCACCAAGATACTAAATAATCATAAACGCATATACCAACAGAGAGCAAAACTGTGTCAAGGAGAGACCCTGAGTTTACAGTACAGGCAGTATGAAGGCTTTGAAAAGTTCTAACATTACTGCTCCAACAATAGGAAAGCTGAGCCCTTGAACTACCGAAAGGCAGAATTTTTAAAAAATCAACATAGCCATTGCACTTTGACTTCCCCTTCCATTCTGCGGTGTAAACCATTTCTTCTCGTGAACTGCTCAGATATTCACCAATTGCCAAGAGTTGGCGAAGAGCTACTTTATATTTCCAAAGGGTAGAATGAACACAAGGACTAGTAGGCAGTCCAAGGGTCCCTGAGGTCATAGTGTCAGGATGAGAAGAAAGAATATTGCTTAGTGGCTCCAGCTATTACTGGTTGGAAAGATATGTGGATTAAAGCAAGAGGGAGCAAATATATTTGAAGTCTTTGAAAATGAAGGGGCACTGGGTGTAATTTGCAAGAACTGAGGTATCTAAAATGGATTTACTGAGGTGGGGTGATGGACAAAAAAAAAAATTTACATGTCAGCTAGCAGGTCAGGAAAGGAAATTAAATATTTTTTTCAGTTTTACAATTAATTTCTATAATGGAGAATAAATACAGCAGCTAGACTATAACTTTGTAACTTATTCAACTACTCCCATTTTACTTTCATTTGTAACTGTATTTCTCCAATTTTAGGCCTTAGTTTATGACAAGTTTACTACTTACTCTGTCAATCAAGTTCATCAAATAACTTACTTGGCAGTGGGACAGTAAGAGATGGTGGTGCTCTCATCAGTGGGGGCCGTGAATTTTTCGCTTGTTGATAACTAGGCGGAGGAGTGTAACTGTAAACACCCTGAGAGCGGTCTTTTGACATAACATGGCTAAAACAAAATTAAAGAAACAGTATGTACACTTATGCATATAATACAAACCAGGTTATTGTATCTTTAACTAATTAGGTGTGTTTTGATTTGAGTGGTGGGAATTGAAGTCAACAGCTTCCACACTGGTCTAAATCTTCCACCCCTGCATTATCTCTGTCCTTCTCCCAAAACTTCACCTCATGGTCTGGGTGCCAAGCTCAGTCAAATGTAAAATACAATTTTTACAGAAGTACTTCACAAAGCAGTGGACTCTTTTTCTGCTTCCTAACTGAAAACCAAATTAAGAGAGTACATTTTTGTTAGGAATGTCTGGACCTTCTGTAATAACTTAATATTATAAAGATTGAGAAATGACATGGTAAAGGTCTTAAGGAGTTCTCATTTGATGCCACATAATTAGAATAGATTTTCCCAATTGCTAGGGAGGCCAGAACTGGGTACCATAAAGATTAGGTAGTCCCTTAACAAGTCTAATAGGGAATTCAGGAGACACCTTTACCTGGACAGTTAAACATACTCAAGGGGAGGCTCAATACATAAATAAGGGAGAAAGGGGAATATTAGTGAAGCTAGAAGGGCGGGAAGGAACTTCTGTGGACCGTGATCTCATGCAAAAACTTTGTAATGAAATATAGTGTTATTTGCTGGAGGTACCGGCATGTAGATTAATCATCATTGAATGCATGGGAGCAAAGAAGTTCCACACAAATCTAAACTATATAACACACCAACAATTACAGGAGCTAGTGAGTTACTCCAGGCTGCACTAAAATCTGTATCAATAGCAATTACCTGGTTGACAATAATGATTTCTATGATCTATTTCTATGGCCAGAATGGAAATGGATCAACAACGTGATTAATACACTCTCAGTGTTGGGAATGATTATGCAGCAATAGTCTCTTTCCAAAATATACCTTATTTGCAATCTAATTTCTGTCCAAGCTGGTGGAAAAGGAACAAATCCAAAATCAAACACACACACTGAAAGCACTATTTCCAACCAACAATTAATTGCATTAGATCCAGAATAAGCTTCACTTCATTTTATTTTAGATATACAACATGGAACAGGCCCTTCTGGCCCAATGAGCTGCACCCAGCAACGCACCTATTTAACCCTCAGGACAATTTACAATGGCCAATTAACCTACTAACCAGATGGCTTTTGGAATGTGTGAGAAAACCTGAGCACCAGAAGGAAACTCACACGCTCACTCATGGGAAAGATGTACAAATTCCTTACAGGATTTGAACTTCAATGCCCCAAACTGTAATAGTGTCCCACTAACCAGCTATGCTACCGTGGCACCCCAAGTTGTGAAATAATGAAACCAATCCAAGCCAGACATCATTAATGTCAAATGCAAGAACGTCTCTACAGTTCAGACAAATTTTGAAAATTAGGATTCATATTGGGTAAGAGCTACAATAACAAAGCAACAACTGAAAACTGACTGATATATACTAGCTTGAGTGTGCAACAATCTGAATGGGCTACAGATTGCTCAACACTCCAGGTGGTATACTTTCTCAAAGGATAGTATTCTGTGTAGAAAAAGAACAACTTTAACTCCAAATGAACTCTTCAGAATGGGAGACATGTAGAGATATTCCATCAACCTCAAAATAATCCCCATTTTTAGTCTCATGTACATTAACAGGTAAACTCAAAATTTGAGAGCCTTGGAAGGGTGGAAATGATCTTGCTGATCAAAGAAATTCACCAAACCTTTTAACTCTGATGACCTAATAGGTCACTTACCCCAACGTTCTAAAAGCTGACTGGTCCAGATGGACCTGCTGCCGATTGGGATTAAAGCCAAGTCTAGGCCGCCAAGGCTGTTTTGGATTTGACTGCTCCCAATCACCTGGTTTTAATACCTTTGGAGGCTTCCTGAAATAGAAAGGAGACACTAAGCAAGTTAATGATTATACATCCAACAGTTCAGGTAACCATTTGGCTTTGGGAAAGGATAATTCAATTTATTTCACACTTCAGGTTTTTCTTCATAATTCTTGAAGATAGTTTCCTGAAGCACTTAGTTAATTTAACTATATCACTTTGCAGGTAATCTTTTCTATATCTTAACAAACTCTCAATTTCCCTCTAGTTTTTGCTAACAGAAATAACTTCTCTGCAATTGAACAAAAATCCCCCAATTTTTGTACCTCTAATTAGGTTTCCCCTTGATTGACTTTGCTCCAGAATAAAATAATCACAGTTTCTTCAATCCCTTAACATAATTTCTCTACAGTCACATCACCCTCATTCCCTTGCCAGAGCCTCAGCACTTTTTTGTTTATCAAAGGGCCTGATCTAAATCAGAGTATAACAGTTGAGATTCAACACAATTTTTTATTGTATCCAATGCACTTCTTACAAAGCCTAGTACCAATATACTTTTGCAATTGCTTCAATTCCTTGAAGTGGTAACAGATCAATTTATTTGCCACTTCATTAAATACCTCTTACAAATCTATCCATGCAACACCAACTTCACTGTATTCAGCAGCATAACCATCTTCAACATCCGCATAGCCACCCATCCAATTCGTTAACAAAACTCAAATGGATTCATATACAATTTCTCTTTAACATATCCAAACTAGCTGCTCAGTAACTTCTTAAAAAAAAAATCATCAGGTGAGAAATAATGCCACTGACAAGGGTCTCTAGTAATTTTCCCCATCAGTAACACTGGATTAATGACTTTAGAATCATGACTCCTCTATTTGCGGAAAGCAAAGAGTAATAATTGCAATAAACCTACTTATGCCTCTGCTGTTCAGGAATTAATCTCTTCACCTTTTGCAAAGTAGCTCAGTCATTTGACAAGAAAACAAAACAATGCTGGAAGACTGACATAAAAATAGAAAATGCCTGAAAAAAATTCTCATGAAATAACATCTGCTGGGAGAGGGGAAAGCGAGAGGCAAAGTTCATATTTCAGATCTGGTGAAAGAACTTAATCTGGAAATCTTATCAAAAGATGTTGCCTGACCTGCTCTAACTCTTGCATTTTTTTTTAACCTCATTGTCCTCTGCCTAGAATTTCCTAGCTCTTTCACATCACTCATTCTTCCCTCTCACTTACAGATCTCCTCTATTTTCATCTCTAGATAGGACTTCTGGTTTCCGTTTGGGTTAATGAACTCTTTATACACTCTTTAACCATTTTCTATCCATTAATTAGCCCAGCACGTCGCAATCTGCCTATAGGTCTGTAATTAACCTCAGCAGGGCGGGTTGAAAATGAAATCATGTAAAATTTTAGAATTATTTAGTATTTCTCCCTTCAGCACTTTCTGCAGAAATATGTTCCCTCTTTCCCAACACTGAAGCAGTTTATTTTTTCAATATGCCATGAGCAGTAGTACTGTGTTATATGACTCCAATAGCAGGAGATATGGTGTTCAGACCAGTGCACACCAGAATTGACAATTATTAAAAAAATACAACACATTTTAATTACCCTAAGGTATCAAAGGATCCACTTCCACCCTAACTCAAATTAGCTAACTGCTTACAGGCCTAAATACCGCATTCCTGCCCCTACACCTCCTCCTTCACTCCCATTCAGGGCCCCAAAGAATCCTTCCAGTGAACTAACACTTCACCTGTGAGTTTGTCGGGATCATATACAGTATCCGGTGCTCGTGGTGTGGCCTCCCGTATATTAGTGAGACCACTTCGCTGAGTACCTACGCTCCATCTGCCAGAGGAAGTGGGATCTCTCAGTGACCACTTATTTTAATGCTACTTCCCATTCCAATACATCCATCCATGGCCTCCTCTACTGTCACAATGAAGCCACACTCAGGTTGAACAACACCCTATATTCCACCTGGGTAGTCTCCAACCTGATGACATGAACATCGATTTCTCGAACTTCTGGTAATGTCCACCACCCCTTCTTCATTTCCTATCCCCTTTTCCCTCTCTCACCTTATCTCCTTGCTTCCCTATCATCTCCCTCTGGTGCTCCTCTGCCCTCTTCTTTCTTCCATGGCCTTCTGTCCTCTATCAGATTCCCCCTTCTCCAGCCCCATATCTGTTTCACCCATTAATTTCCCAGCTCTTTACTTCACTCCTCTTCCCCCCCCTCCCCACCCGTTTTACATATCACCTTGTGCTTCTCCCTTCCCTTTTACTCTTCAACTTTTTTCTCTCAGTCCCTTCAGTGGGCCTTAAGTGTTTTACTGTACTCTTTTCCATAGATGCTGCCTGGGCTGCTGAGTTCTTATAGCATTTTGTGTGTGTTGCTTACAGGCTGTGAAGACAGGAAATTTTGTGATCACTTACATGTACTGACAACGCCCTTAAACAGATGATTATTGGAAAACACTTTATGAGTGCTACAATAAAAGCTAAAGCCCCAGAAAAAAAATGCATTTTGAAAAAAAAACTTACACTGCTGCAGATAACAAAGCAGCCTTGAAAATAAAGCTGTCTTCAAACTGAGGATCCTTGAATAGTATACTATAAGCAGGTAGGGAAAAGTTTGCATTAGAACAATTTGTTTTTATTATTTACATCAAAACATTTTGAACATGCGACCAGAAACTAAACTCACCTGCATACATTATTCTCAATAATGTCATTCAGTGCTGGTATAGGAGAAACTACCTTCCTAAAGGAAAAGTAAATTTAATGAAATAACAAACATGTGTCCCACAAAGCCAGTTTGATCTTTTAACTTATTCATTCAAATTCAATCAAAATTGCAACACCCCAAGTTACTAACCTTTTCTATTCATCAGTAAAGTTTTATGCATAAGGCAAATACAAAGCAGTTGCAAATTTTCATCCTTCCTCTTTCCCATATCCTGTAAACACCCACCCCACACACTTAGAAGCAGCATTTCCTTTCAAAACGGGATGCAGAATGTCACAATGAAGAAACTGAAAACAGGTTTTAACTGTTGGCAATTTTACATCTCAACTTTTCAAATCACAATCTAGCATTGAGCTATGAGACTTCTCTTACAAATCAAATGCATTTTCCCTGAATCACATTCATCTTTCTACTACACCTTTCACCTTCTCCTGAAACAGAATATTACGCTTACCAAATGAATCTCACAAAAAAATTATGAAAGGCACACCTTTTCTAGCACTTAAATCCACAATTATGATGTATGTACATATATCACATTATTTACTTCAGTACACAATAAGGATATTTCAATTTAGAAGAAAAAAATGAGTACTTACTTCCCTGGCTTTATTAAATCACTCTGTGTTGTTAGTAGGCCTTTTATACCATGGCAAAGTTCAGGAGACATTTCTACACCCTAGAACAACAAGTTTAATTTTGTACGGTGAAGAATGCGGGGGGGGGGGGGGGTCAGTAAGCAAAAATACAAATTCACTGTCGCACACTTACCTTATCATCACCATTTTGCAACTCAACAATAAAGTCGAACATTTTGTGGTGTTTTCCAACAAACAAAATATCACTTCCAAGACTATTCCGTCGAACTGCAATTAAGATATCCCAGAATTTAGTTCTATAGATATTTCCAGCATCTTTTCTCAATTCAATTAAGCTATGCTAAATCTAATTGCTACAATTAGTACTGAACAGTGTACCAAAATAAATTATTTTCTTAGTTAAAGCAGAAATTTCTTTTAAATAATTATGTAAAATCATTAAACCAATTATCCACATTCATTATTTTTGGCTTTTTGAGCTTTAGGTACCAAGAAACTTGTATAACCATACTTACTTTCATCAGGGGTGAGATCAGGGTAAACGTTTTCCAGAGCTGCTCTAAGCCGCCGTTCATCAACAAATGGTAGAAGTGCAACACCTAAAGACGCACACAAGATCTCCATTAATGCGGGAAATAACTAGGTAATAAATTTTGATTGGGCTTGCATAAGTAATTGAATTGTTAACCTTGCCACTTTAAACAAACTTGCAATCCAAGCAAGATACAAGGTGTCTTCACAGGAAATCAAGGCAAAAAAAACTTTACAGCATTAATATTTAACCACTTAGAATACAACTTTTGGGTATCCATCAGTGATTATACACCATTTTATATGCTCAGCGAGTGAGTAGGTGTCAGGGAATCTATTAATGTATCACCCCGATTCTTTCACGATATTCTAATATTATTTCTAAAGTTGCACAGGCTAACATTATTCTTGTACATTATTCTGTGCAACCTGGCACGGACATAATCAACACTTAATCGTCTTTTACTACTTGAGCAAATGTAGTCATTGAGACACGACGAAACAATAACATCTGCTCCTCAAAACAATTCTTTGTGAGATCTGGATGAATGCTCATTTAATAGAAACATTTCGTCCCAAGATCCAAAACAGAAATTAAATAAGACATTCAAGTCCAACTGAAACTTTTCAAACAGGTACTGCTACTAATCATAAACACGAGAAATTCTGCAGATGTTGAAAATCCAAAGCTACACAATACAAAATGCTGGAGGAACTCAGCAGTACAGGGAGGATCTAAATAAGGGAATAAACACTTGAAGTTTCGGCTACAGAAAACTTCTTCAAGACTGGAAAGGAAGGAGGAAGATGCCAGAGTAAAAAGGGTATGTGACATACAAAACTCTCTTCACAGTGAATCAGAATAAAGGATAAATCAAATAAACAAAATGATAATCATAATGCAATTGGATGCTGTGCTGGAATCTTTTCACATGCTTCATATTCAACACAGGGAGAAGACAAATTTTTACCTACATTAGAGTCTGCTCATCTCTAAAACTGAATATAAGGGGCTTGCCTGCATGAATACAAGATTCCTCTTCAATGTTGTAAGCTTGCTTTAACATTTCAACACCCTTGAAGTTATCAATTGTATCCACTATCATCAGTCCATTTGTTTACATTTGTAGGATTTCCGAACAAGACCAGATGAATCACCTGATTCTCTTAAATCAGATGGAAGCTCAAATGAACATTATGCATAACATCATCAGCTGGCTGAATATAAAACAGTCACTATCATCAGTATGAGAGTGTAAAGGATGTGGGCGTCCTAATGAATGGTTTGCAAAAGGCAAGAATGCAGGTGCTGTGTAATTAAGAAAGCTAGCAGCATGTTAGTGTATTTTGCAAGAAGAAATCAAATTCAAATTAGCAAGGTTGTGATTCTAATACATTGGGCATTGGTAACATCTGGAACATTATATTTAAGGAAGTATGTTAATGCGCTGGAAGCAAATTTAAGGTGGTTTACAAAACAATAGCTGGAATGGCAAATGGTGGCTAAATGGAAAAAGTCTGGACATTCCAACAGTATCTTCAAAATTTGTTGTCTCTTCTATCATAGAAATCAAAGGCATGAAATGCACAAAAATATCACTGTATGTAGTTCCACTCCAAGCTGTTCACCATCTTGACCTAGAAATCTATCACTGTTTCTTCATCAGCACAGGGTCCGAATTCAGAACATCCTTAGAGTCTCACTGTGCTATTGCATTTTCAGAGGGACACACTGCTCCTCCAACCACAAGGGTTTCCCCTGGAGTTCCAGTCTTTTTTTGCTCACATCCCAAAAGTGTGCAGAATGGATATTAATTGGCCACTTTTAGGTGCCTGTGTTGTTTAAGGAACTGGTAGAATCTCAGGTGAATTGATGTGACTGTCAGGAGAATAGGTTGTATGGAAAATTAATGAGAGAATGGCATTTTCCTGTGACCCTAGTACAAACATTATGGGCCCAACTGTTCTTTTGTCCCTGAAGAGTGGTTGCATTGAGCTGGAGCTATGGGAGTAAATTTAATCAATTTCTTCTATGTTTTGAAGACTTCTGTTCAGCCGATCTGCACTCCTCCTTTTCACGTTTAAATACCATGTTAATCTTTTACCATCATGAGTGGCTTACTCAAAGTATTTACTGGTGTTCACGTTGCGGAAGAGCATTTCCTGCTCTCCTTTGTGGCTGACAGACTCATGACATGACACACTACATCTGAACAGTTCCGTATCTGATTTTTCCGGTAATCTCTTTTCTTCCTCTTCCACTCCAAAAGTTTGCTGCTCTACCTCCATGCCTCTTCTTGATATTCAACATTATCTTTTGAACATTGACGGTGGCCATTTCAAGCACAATATCCATATCTATAAAATATTAGATTAAATCCATGTTCAATGGCTCTTGCTGTGATACTACCATTATGGATTAGTCTGCAATCCTTATTAACTAACCTTCACCATCAGTATTTGTATATGTTAACAATTTCACCTTGGTACTATTACTTCCTGTGTTTGGTTGCAATCAACCAGAACTTTCAAATTTCACACTTTCTTCCAGTTCCACTTGTTATTTCTACCACTTTTGGATTCCCAGTGGAAGTCATCTACATTGGCAAGATCCACATTTAAACAGATTGCCAATTCTTTTACCAATACCATGGCAAAAATGGAAGTACTACTCTAATTCTTGTGTGACTACCTCTTAAACTGATTTTCCAATATATTCTCTGCCCACGTGCAGAATGAATGCTATCACTTTTCTTCTCATTCCTTGCCCAATTCTACTGACCGCTCCATTGGGTTGCAAATTTGTGCCCAAACCTCCAGGAGAGATAAGCAACTTTGTATTTGTTCCAGGTTTGTTACAACAGGAAGTAAACAAATCACATTTACTCATTTTCTCCCGATTTATATGAACAGATCAGTGGCTTGTTCTACCTCATTGATTTAGCATTGCTACATATATTGAGTTTTATTTGACACTCTTGGGCTCAGTTCTTATGTTTTAAAATTTCAACTAATGTCCTAGGCAATCTGTAACCATCTGTTTCCACACACTCAAGATTGGCAAGGCATGCAGCGCAAAGTATTTGGAAAATTGATGCACTCATCTTTAACCCCTTTTCTGCCATCTTTTATTTGGCTGATAGAACATTTTAGTGATTCAGATCATTCTCATTGATCTGAGTTGAAGAAACTGTTTTGGATACTGTAATAATGAGAGATCTAGGAATCGTGCAATGCGTACTTTACAGGAAACCCTGCTACATTTAACATGCAGCAGGGATTTGCTTCACGAACTCCCACAGACTCTGATGACCCTGTGATTTCAGTCCAAGGTCGGTGTGACAGCATCCTTCGGGAGGGTGAACCCACATAAAGCATCCACCCAGATGGGGTAACTGGCGCAGTACAAAAGACTTGTGCTGATCAACTGGCTGGAGGGTCACTGGCACCTTTAACTGCTTGCTTCAGCAGTTTGAGGTATCCAACTGCTTTAATCAGGCTTCAAAAGACAAATGTGGCAACCTTCCTCAATGACTATTGTCCACTGTGATGAAGTGCTTTGAGAGGCTGCTGATGATATACCTCAACTCCTGCCTGCAGAGCAACTTGGGTCTGCTTCAATTTGCCTAACAGCACAACAGCAGATGCTATTTCATTGGTTCTTCGCTCAACCCTGGAACATCTGGACAGCGAAGATACATACATCAGGATGCTCTTACTGATAATAACTACATTATCTTCCCATCAAAACTAATCAATAAACTTCAAGACCTTGGCCTCAATACCTCCATGTGCAACTGGATCCTCGATTTCCTAACTTGCAGAACCCAGTAAGTTCAGATTGGTGACAGCATCTCCTTCACAAACTCCATCTGCACAGGTGCACCACAAGGCTGTTTGCTTATCCCCCTGCTCTACTCACTTTACTCTATAGCTGTGTGGCTGAGCACAGCTCCAATGCCATAGTTACTGACGACACCACTGTCATTGGCTGAATCAAAAGTGGTGACAAATCAGCATATAGGAGGGAGATTGAAAATCTGGCTGAGTAGTGCACCAACAACACCTCTCATTATGTGTCAGCAATACCAAGAAGTTGATTATTGACTTCAGGAAGAAGAAACCAGAGGTCCATGAGCCAGTCTGCATCAGGGCATCAGAGGTGGAGAGGGACAGCAACTTTAAATTTCTCAGTGTTATCATTTCAGAGGACCATGCTGGGCCCAGCACGTATGTGAAATTACGAAGAAAGCACAGCAACGCCTCTACTTCCTTAGAAGTTTGTGAAGATTTGCCATGAAAGCTTTGACAAACTTCTAAGGATGTGTGGTGGAGAGTACATTGACTGGTTGCATCACAGCTTGCTATGGTACACCAATGCCCTTGAATGGAAAATTCTACAAAAAGTAGTGGATATGGCCCAGTCAGTCACAGGTAAAACTTTCCCTACCACGGAGTACGTAGCAGAAAAACAGCATCCATCATCTGAGAGTCCTGCCACTCAGGTCATGTTGCTGCCAACAGGAAGGTGATATGAGGGCCTCAGGACTCACACCATCAGGTTCAGAAACAGTTATTACCCGTCAAACATCAGGCTCTTGAACCAATGGGTCAACTTCAGGTGTCCATCACTGAATTATTCCCATATAATACGGACTTACTTTCAAGGACTCTTAATCTTGTGTTTTCAATATTTATTGCTTATTTATTTATTGTCATTTCTTTTATTTTTCTTTTGTATTTTCAGTTTGTTGCCTTTTGCACATTGGTTACTTGGTCCATCCTATTAGGTACAATCTTTCATTGATTTTATTATGGTTCTTAGATTTACTGAGTATGCCCATAAGAAAACAAATCTCAAGATTGTATATGGTGATATACAGTGCCTATAAAAAGTATTCACTCCACCTTGGGGTTTTTTATTGTTTTACAACATTGAATCACAGTAGATTTAATTTGGCTTTTTTGATACCGATCAACAGAAAAAGACTTTCATGTCAAAGTGAAAACAGATCTCTACAAAGTGATCTAAATTAATTACAGATATAAAACACAAAATTATTTTGATTACTCACCTCCTTCAAGTCAGTATTTAAGTAGACGCACCTTTGGCAGAATTACAGGCTTGAGTCTGTATGGGTAGCTCTCTATCTGCACATTTGGACACTGCAATTTTGTCCCATTCTTTCTTACAAAACTGCTCGAGCACTGTCAGGCTGCATGAGGATCATGAGTGAAGTCCAGCCACAAAGTCTCAATTGGATTGAGGTCTGGACTCTTGACTTGGCCACTCCAGGACACTAACTTTGTGCTTTTAAGCCATTCTGCTTAGCGTTGGCTTTACGCTTGGAGTCATTGTCTTGCTGGAAGACAAATATCCCAAGTTGCAGTTTTCTTGCAGACTGCATCATGTTTTCCTCCAAGACCACCCTGTAATTTGCTACATTTTACCTTCTACCTTCACAAGCCTTCCAGGACCTGCTGCAGTGAAGCAGCCTCACAGCATGATGCAGCCACCACCAAGCTTCATGGTATGATGTTTGGCTTATGCCAGAGATGGCATTTAGTTTGACGGCCTAAAAGCTCAATTTTAGTTTCACTGCAACATAGAACCTTCTTCTAGCTGACTTTAGAATCTCCTACATGGGATTCTAGCTGAGATTTCATCTGAGTATTTTTCCCCCAACAGTGGCTTCTCTTTGCCACTCTCCCATAAAGCAGCGACTGGTGAGGCATCCGGGCAAAAGTTGTTGCATGCACAGTCTCTCCCATCTCAGCCTCTGAAGTTGGCAACTCCTCCAGAGTTGTCATAGGTCTTTTGGTGGCCTCCCTTACTAGACCCCTTCTTGTATGGTCACTCAGTTTCTGAGGACGGCCTGCTCTACGTAGATTTACAGCTGTGTCATATTCTTCCCATTTCTTGATTGACTTAACTGTACTCCAAGGGATATTCAGTGACATGAAAATTTTCTTGCATCAATCTCCTGACTTGTGCTTTTCAATAACCTTTTTGGAGTTGTTTGGAGTGTTTTGACTTCATAGTGTGGTTTGTGCCAGGATACTGACTCACCAGCAGTTGGACCTTCCAGATACAGGTTTATTTTAACTACAATCATTTGAAACACCTTGACTACACACAGGTCTCGAAAAATGTATCTCCATTTATCTAATTATGTGACACAAAAAAACAAATTGGTTGCACCAGTGACGATTTGATGTGTCATATTAAAGGAGTGAGTACTTATTTTATGTTTTGTTTATAATTAATTTAGATCACTTTGTAGAGATCTGTTTTCACTTTTGACACGTCAGTCTTTTCCTGTTGATCAGTGTAATGAAAAGCCAAATTAAATCCACTGTGATTCAATTATTGTAAAACAATAAAACATGAAAACTTCCGGGGTGGGGGAGATTGAATACTTTTTATAGGCACTGTATATGTACTTTGAACTTTGTACATTCAGCACAATCCTGGGATTGCTTCTTATCTGGAATTCTTCTATCCATTCAGGAAGCATCCTCGAGGATTTTCCATTCTGTTGAAAGCATTAGTTGCCCCTTCCTTCTGTGGCATTGATTTACAAAAAGTTAGATCATCATTGTCAGGATTCTTTGAAGCTTTAGCCCAACAATATATCATTGTTTGCAGAAGTCTGCAGGAGAGGCTGCTTAACACAAAGAAAGCAAACCAGATGTATTATAACTGTGTAGATTGACATTTCATTCACAACTATTATAACCTTGCATCCACAGTCTCTTACTGTGATCTTGCCTGCTTGTGATAATATTTTCTCTGCATCTACCTTTCCACAACCCTGAAGACCTCCATTAACCTTCCTGTAAGGTACAACCTAATACTAGTGATCATACTAGTAAATCATTTTTGACATTCTCCAGTGCCCGTTTTAAAATATGGTGATCAAAACCGTTCACAGTCCTCTTTAAATAAAGTCTATTTTCCTGTATTAACTTTGAAACATAAAAGATTCTAGATCGCACCCCAGAGTTCAATATTTATTTCCAAGGCTGAATATTAAAAAATAAAAAATCTAATTATAATACAATGCTGTCAAGGAAGAAATAGCTGGACTACTATAATCTGATTCATACTTATTCATGTTACTAATGACAACAAAAATTACCCTCTCATTGCTGATCCTTGCTCAGCTTCTGAATCATAATACAGTTAAATTGCTTCCGGCACAAGAGATCCCTTCTCACATCGAGTTCAGCTTTTAACCTATACACTGGGTTTTGCATATCAGGCTGCTCGTACGTATAAACGAGAAAAAAAGCAGTGGTCTCCAATTCTGATTTAAAACTAATAACCATAGAAATACAATCAGATATGAAAGAATATAGATGAAAATTTGAAATTCCTACCTTGCCAAGCATATTTCTTTCCATTTAAATCAATAGCGAAATCATCAGGATAGAAGTCAATGATTGAAGAGTCCTGTTAAATAAGATACATATTTCATCTGTACCCTGAGGATCCTCAGTTTATACAAAAAATACGAGATACAATTTTCCTTCAAGAAAAAAACCACAATCTCGATCTGCTTTATGTAGGTTATTGTCAAATTTATAGCCTATTTTGTGAATATTTACAGCAAATATATTCATAGTAAGCTTCATTCATTTGTTCAGTAATTAAAAATATGCATTTAAAAAGGCTATTTATATTCATCTTTATTTCATGGGGGTACATTAGTTCCAGATTTACTATTTTCATATGAAAATCAAATGATCAAGAAAGGCAAATTAAAAAGAAAATGTTTCACTTAGCTTTCAAAAAAAACAGCACTTTAATCTAACATTGTGGGACGGGAAAATCATTTAATTTGTCATTACATTAAAGTATGCATGAGCCCTTTGAACCAGATTTGCCATCAATACAGTTAGCTTGCTTGAGATTATAGACGCAGAAAGTAATGGACAGTTCATAAAAATAAGGGGCCACCTTTAAACTTTCATGTATGTTGAAATCTTTTTAAAACTGATTTAAAATGTTTAATTGATTAGTTATACCTTGGTCAACCATAGCAACTTGTTAAAACTTGGTTTTAAATCTACCTTAGGATACTGGCACAATAAATACGAGGGGTGATTGATAAGTTCATGGCCTAAGGTAGGACTAGTCAATTTTAGAAAACCTAGCACATTTATTTTTCAACATAGTCCCCTCCTACATGTACACACTTAGTCCAGCAGTCGTGGAGCATACGGATCCCTTCTTTGTAGAAGTGGTCCACAGCGGGGTGATCGATAAGTTCGTGGCCTTAAGTATATTATCACTCAAAGAGTCGAACTGCACGTGCAAGTAACGAGCACGTCTTGAACCTCCAGGTGGTCCACAGCAAGGGTGATTGATTAGTTCGTGGCCTTGGGTAGAAGGAGATGAGTTATACAGCTCTTCTTACATGAACGTGCAGTTCAACTCTTTAAATGAAAATGCAGAAAGTTTGAAGTTAATAACTCATCTCCGTCTACCTTAGGCCACGAACTTATCAATCACCCCTGCTGTGGACCACTTCTGGAGGTCCAAGACGCTAACTTCTACAAAGAAAGGATCCGTATGCTCCACGACCGCTGGACTAAGTATGCAAATGTAGGAAAAATAAATGTGTTAGGTTTACTAAAATTGACTCTGACCTTAGGCTACGAACTTATCAATCACCCCTCACATATTAAGATGTTTGTTATCTAAACTCTTCTCACAACACATTACAATCTGTATTCATATTTTAAGCTAGTTTAAATACCTCCGCATGAAAGATGCAGTTAAATGACTGAACCAGTGAACCACAGGTCTGGACTGACAATTCAGAGCCAAAAATTCAAATCTCAAAGGAGCGGGGTAGTTTAAAAAAGATCTCAAATTAACACTAGTAATGGCAACCAGGAAATCACCTAATTGTTAAAACTTATGTCTCAGTAATGTCATTCAGATAAGGAAATCTGCTGTGTTCCCTGATGCGTAACAAAGTCTTATACGGGTCCCTAGACTTTCAAGCAAACTAATTGACACTTATCTGCAATCTGAAATTACTCAATCTAACAAGGTTATTACAACAATAATCTAATTAGGTTTATCACAACAGCCTCAAGCAGGGATTGACAAAGAACTTGAGATGTGCCGGCACATCCCGTGTAACAACAAAAATAATCATAGTAATAGGGAAGGAAAATCCTCCATTGGAGTGAAAGATGACGTAATGAAAATGTATATTTAGGAAATGATCCGTGAAAGATAAGTTTCATATTCTACAACATGAATAATTTAAATGATAAATCTTGCCAAAATATTAAAATAGTTTCATTAACTTCCACTATTTGAAACCCTGATAATTTGATGACAATCTCATGCGGGTATCTGTTTTGAGCAAGTCTTGCCAACATTTTCTAATTAATAACTCACTGGATCTTCCATCAATGTCCGCCAGGTCTTTGGGAGGAAGTTACCACTTGCTGCAGGAAATACTCCCATCAGTTGTTCCAGTGGTTTGAACTGCAAAAAAAATGTATCCATGTGGCAACAACTCAATCTGCTGAAACAACCCACCTAACAATGAAACTAAGTATGGTCCACTCTTTACTCCTATCAGATGCCTTCTTCTCTAGCCCTTGACCTTTCCCCACCCACATGGCTTCACCAATCATTTTCCAGTGCGCTTCCTTCCCCTCCCCCCCACCTTTTTATTCTGGCATCTTCCCTCTTCCTTCTCAGTCCTGAGGAAGGGTCTTGGCCAAAAATATCAACTATCGATTTATTTCCATGGATGCTGCCTGACCTGCTGAGTTCCTCCAGCATTTTGTGTATGTTGCTTTGAAAACAAATATGTTATAAAGAGTGGAGGAAAAAACTAAGGAGGATGAGACGATCCAAAAGTTTATATTTGGATCATGAAGGGTACTTTGTGCACTTGGTTTGTGGAAATTCGGTATCAAGCAAGAATGAATCGTCTCTATTTGATAAATAAGAAACAAATATGCTTTTAGAAAGTCTGTACTGAGAGATCAACAGAACAGTTCAGGGAACTAGAGCTGGAGCTGGATGAACTTTGGATCATTCATGAGGCAGAGGCAGAAACAGACAGGAGTTTCAGGGAGATAGTCACCCCTAAATCAGGAGACAGGTAGCTGGATCACTGTCAGGAGAGGTAAGGGGAATAGACAGAATGAGCAGAGCACCCTTGTGGCCATTCCCATCAATAATAAGTATACCGTTTTGAATACTGTTGGTGGGGACGACCTATCAGGGACCAACTGCAGTGGTTGTGTCTCTGGCACGGAGACTGGACCCTCAGCTCAGAAGGGAAGGATGGAAAAGAGGACCGCAGTAGTGATAGGAGATTCGATAGTTTGGGGGACAGATAAGAGGTTCTGTGGAAGAGATCGAGAATTCCGGATGGTCTGTTGCCTCCCTGGTGCCAGGGTTCACGATATCTCAGATCGAGTTCTCAGCATTCTCAAGAGGGAGGGTGAGCAGCCAGATGTCGTGGTCCATGTAGGGACCAATGACGTGGATAGGAAGGAGGAGGAGGTCCTGCAAAGAGAATTTAGGGAGTTAGATGCAAAGTTGAAGGACAGGACCTCCAGGGTTGCAATCTCAGGATTGCTACCTGTGCCACGTGCTAGTGAGGCTAGGAACAGGAAGATAATGCAGCTAAATATGTGGCTAAGGAGTTGGTGCAGGAGGGAGGGCTTCATGTTTCTGGACAACTGGGCCTTGTTCTAGGGAAGGTGGAACTTGTTCCAATGGGACAGGTTGCACCTGAACCGGAGGGGGACTAACATCCTTGCGGGAAGGTTTGCTCGTGCTGCTCTTGGGGGGGGGGTTAAACTAGATTTGCAGGGGGAGGGGAACCAGAGTGTTAGAGCAGATAGTGAGGTGGAGAAGGATAAAGGTCATGCGAGAACCGCAAGTATAATGCATGCAGTAAAGCCAGATCAAACATATAAAGAGGCTTTGAAGAAAGAGAAGCAGAATAAAGGGTGTAAAGGTAGTAAGGTAGAAGGGCTGAAGTGCGTGTTCTTCAATGCAAGAAGCATCAGGAACAAAGGTGATGAACTGAGAGCTTGGATACATGCATGGAATTATGAGGTGGTGGACATTGCAGAGACTTGGCTAGCACCAGGGCAGGAATGGATTCTCAATATTCCTGGATTTCAGTGCTTTAAAAGGGATGGCAAGGGGGGGGGGGGGGGGGAGAGCGGAGGAGGAGTGGCATTACTGGCCAGGGATACTATTGCAACTACAGAAAGGGTGGGTAATGTAGCAGGATCCTCTTTTGAGTCAGTATGGGTGGAAGTCAGGAACAGGAAGGGAGCAGTTACTCTACTGGGGGTATTCTATAGGCCCCCTGGGAGCAGCAGAGATACCATGGAGCAAATTGGGAGGCAGATTTTGGAAAGGTGCAAAAATAACAGGGTTGTTATCATGGGTGACTTTAACTTCCCTAATATTGATTGGCACCTGATTAGTTCCAGGGGTTTAGATGGGACAGAATTTGTTAAGTGTGTCCAGGACAGATTCCTGTCACAGTATGTTGATAGGCCGACTAGGGGGAATGCCATACCAGATCTAGTATTAGGTAATGAACCGGGTCAGGTCACAGATCTCTCGGTGGGTGAGCATCTGGGGGATAGTGACCACCACTCCCTGGCCTTTAGCATTATCATGGAAAAGGATAGAATCAGAGAGGACAGGAAAATTTTTAATTGGGGAAGGGCAAGTTATGAGGCTATAAGGCTAGAACTTGCGGGTGTGAATTGGGATGATGTTTTTGCAGGGAAATGTACTATGGACATGTGGTCGATGGTTAGGGATCTCTTGCAGGATGTTAGGGATAAATTTGTCCTGGTGAGGAAGATAAAGAATGGTAGGGTGAAGGAACCATGGGTGACAAGTGAGGTGGAAAATCTAGTCAGGTGGAAGGAGGCAGCATACATAAGGTTTAGGAAGCAAGGATCAGATGGGTCTATTGACGAATATAGGGTAGCAAGAAAGGAGCTTAAAAAGGGGCTGAGAAGAGCAAGAAGGGGGCATGCGAAGGCCTTGGCGAGTAGGATAAAGGAAAACCCCAAGGCGCTCTTCACTTATGTGAAGAACAAAAGGATGACAGGAATGAAGGTAGGACCGATTAGAGATAAAGGTGGGAAGATATGCCTGGAGGCTGTGGAAGTGAGCGAGGTCCTAAATGAATTCTTCTCTTTGGTATTCACCAGTGAGAGGGAACTTGATGATGCTGAGGACAATATGAGTGAGGTTGATGCTCTGAAGCATGTTAATATTAAGGGAGAGGAGGTGATGGAGTTCTTAAAATACATTAGGACAGATAAGTCCCTGGGGCCGGATGGAATATTCCCCAGGCAGCTCCACGAGGCGAGAGAAGAGATTGCTGAGCCTCTGTCTAGGACCTTTATGTCCTCGTTGTCCACGGGAATGGTACCGGAGGATTGGAGGGAGACAAATGTTGTCCCCTTGTTCAAAAAAGGTAGTAGGGATAGTCCGGGTAATTATAGACCAGTGAGCCTTACGTCTGTGGTGGGAAAGCTGTTGGAAAAGATTCTTAGAGATAGGATCTCTGGGCATTTAGAGAATCATGGTCTGATCAGGGACAGTCAGCATGGCTTTGTGAAGGGCAGATCGTGTCTAACAAGCCTGATAAGAGTTCTTTGAGGAGGTGACCAGGCAGATAGATGAGGGTAGTGCAGTGGATGTGATCTATATGGGTTTTAGTAAGGCATTTGACAAGGTTCCACACGGTAGGCTTATTCAGAAAGACAGAAGGCATGGCATCCAGGGAAGTTTGGCCAGGTGGAATCAGAATTGGCTTGTCTGCAGAAGGCAGAGGGTCGTGGTGGAGGGAGTAGATTTGGATTGGAGGGTTGTGACTAGTGGTGTCCCACAAGGATCTGTTCTGGGACCTCTACTTTTCGTGATTTTTATTAACGACCTGGATGTGGCGGTAGAAAGGTGGGTTGGCAAGTTTGCAGACGACACAAAGGTTGGTGGTGTTGTAGATAGTGTAGAGGATTGTCGAAGATTGCAGAGAGACACTGATAGGATGCAGAAGTGGGCGCAGAAGTGGGCTGATAAGTGGCAGATGGAGTTCAACCCGGAGAAGTGTGAGGTGGTACACTTTGGAAGGACAAACTCCAAGGCAGAGTACAAAATAAATAGCAGGATACTTGGTAGTGTGGAAGAGCAGAGGGATCTGGATGTACATGTCCACAGATCCCTGAAAGTTGCCTCACAGGTAGATAGGGTAGTTAAGAAAGCTTATGGGGTGTTAGCTTTAATAAGTCGAGGAATAGAGTTTAAGAGTCATGATGCAGCTCTATAAAACTCTGGTTAGGCCACACTTGGAGTACTGTGTCCAGTTCTGGTCACCTCACTATAGGAAGAATGTGGAAGCATTGGAAAGGGTATAGAGGAGATTAACCAGAATGCTGCCTGGTTTACAGAGTATGCATTATGATCAGAGATTAAGGGAGCTAGGGCTTTACTCTTTGGAGAGGAGGAGGATGAGAGGAGACATGATAGAGGTATTCAAGATATTAAGAGGAATAGATAGAGTGAACAGCCAATGCCTCATCCCCAAGGCACCACTGCTCAGTAGAAGAGGACATGGCTTTAAGGTAAGGGGTGGGAAGTTCAAGGGGGATATTAGAGGAAGGTTTTTTTTTCCCCCCAGACAGTGGTTGGTGCATGGAATGCACTGCCTGAGTCAGTGGTGGAGACAGATACACTAGTGAAATTTAAGAGACTACTAGACAGGTATATGCAGGAAATTAAGCTGGGGGGGGTTATATGGGTGGCAGGGTTTAAGGGTCAGCACAACATTGTGGGCTGAAGGGTCAATACTGTGGTGTACTATTCTATGTTCAATGTGCTATTTTAATTTCGCAGAACACCATCTGTTTGAAGTGGAGATCAGAATATTGAGAGGGATCTGACAAAGAATTCATTTCCTTCATCCAAATGCTAAAAGCCTATAAGGGCTGGCTAGGAATAGGACTCCTACACAGGACACCAACTTGATACATGCTTAATCACAGCTCAGTAACTCTGCAGGCCGCACACAGAAAGTAGAGGTGGCAAGTGATAACAGGAGAACTGATGCAGACATAAACATAGAGCTATGAAACATATAATTATACTTCTATACAAAGCCATCAAGTCCATTCTTGTTAAGGCCATAAGTTCAATATAACACCAACTACTCTCATAACCTATACGTATCGAAGACTGCAGGTTGTCAACTAGATACCACAAGCAACCAAAATCTTCAATTCAGTTTACACTGGGACTGATACATCTTAAACTTGCCCTGAACTTTAAATATCAATACAAAAAGCCTTTAATCACAACATGGATTATTCACTATCGATAGTTTTCATTAACTTTTGTATCAAGGCTACAAAATTATCAGCAGGCATTTTGCATTACATAAAAGCAAGCTGTGTAGTCTACACTTCTGTTGAGTGCCAAGTATAATCTTGTAAATTCTCACCGGCTGGGTTCCCTTTTCAAATGTGGAAGGCATATCTTTTATGTCTGAGAAGTCTGAAGCAAATGGTGCATAGTGGAACGGGTAGAACCATTTCCAGGAAGCACACCCCTGCAAATAGAATATATCTTTTTAAAACAATCCCTTTTAAAGATCATCTTGAAAATGGAACCAAATTACTCACGGTACAAAATCATTTATTTTTAGATTTCAACATAAGGACATCCATTCTGAGCTATGGCTATAACATACAGTGACAAAATAGACAATTCTACATTTAAGCATTGTCTCCAAGCTAAAACACCCACAAGAATCTAGTACAAACTGCTAATGACTTTTTAAAAAACTGCTGAATAGCTTTCAAGATTACTTGAAATTCCTTCTCTCCTTGCACTATTTGCAAAAGAGTGCTACAGCACACATCCTTAAAAAAATTAAGATACAGGCATTCTTGATTAGATTGGGATATTTCAGTAAAATGGTAAGTAATTTTAAAATGCATTATCTAATAAACCTCTATTTGGAATCCACTGTAACACATACTTCTATAAATAGGACTAAAGCAAAAATTTTACATACCTGATAATAATACTGAAGAACCCAACACAAACCTTCAACATATGTTTCTACAACTTTTCTGCGGAATTTTTCATCAGAAGCATCAACATCAAACTTGTTTTTATAGTAACGTTGCTTCCAACCCTCTTCCCAAAGCCTGCAATATAAAAAATAAAATTTAGCGAACAAACCTTTCAGCAAAACAATTTAACACATCTCCAAAATACCTTTCTAGTTTCAATTGCTTTCCTTATTCTCAATTTATCCTCTCTTTACCTGATGAAGAGTGCTCTACCTACAATCCATTAAGCACTGGCAATCAGTTAAAACATCTCATTTCAACAGACTACTCATTATTACAATAGTGTAACATTGCTATTTTCCAGAAAGTTTTTCCTGCATTTTGGAGCTTTCTCAACTTAAAACCAACTGATCCCCAATAAGGAAATTGCTCATCTACCAACGCATTTGACTTTAAACCCATATGACTACACCACTGCAGATTTAAATTCCCTCCACTAACACTGAATTTTTATTCAAAGTCCAAAGGCTTGCCACCTTCACATTGTAAGAATCACTATGCGCACGTTCTACCTGTTACCCAGTGTACAAATGTTGTTTATAATTTGAAAAAGCCAGGGGTGAAACAATCAATTTCAAAAGGTTTAAAAGATACAAGGGCTTAAACACACATGCAAGGATTCAGTAACAGTTTCTTATCAACTGATTTCTGAACAGTCCATGACCCACAAGCTTCCATGTAATTCCTGTTTGTTTTGCACTACTTATTTTGTTACTTACAACATTTTAAAGTATCTTTGCATTGTTCTGCTACCACAAAGCAATAAATCTCACATCATACAAGACCATGATAATAAAACCTATCCTGAATTCACAAATTTGGCATTGCATAATTTCTGCATTTCTCTTTGCAATTAAATATTTGATACTAGACCCAGATAATCTAGATCACAGTAACAATGCAGTTTCATATCTGACTGTCTCTAGTTGGAATTTCTAGCAACTGGTAAATAGCCACAGGCAGAAACTATTCCCTCATAAAATGACACCTTGAACATTGCAGTAAATGAGACAGGAAATCAGGTAAAAATCTATTTCAGCTGTGTTCCCAATTCATCATCACCACCATATTCATTTCTAATGCCAGGGAACAGGTACTGCCTCCAGTTATTCCATTCCAACATCCCCTACTAGCCCTATTCTAACAACTAATAGTAACTATATCTGCATGCAACAGCCTTTCCTGCAGTCCATGTCAGAGTGATCTAAAAATGAAGACTGAAACATTTACCATCTCACTGGACTGTTACACTAAGCAGAACAGTATAGAGCAACTTGGACTCCTTTGCCATTCTTTCAAGTTAGGCATCCTTACTAAGGAACTGGGACCCCATTCCTGGAATGTAAATATACCCTTCCTCAGCAATGAGCTGATTATGATTCAATTAATGTGGTTGAAGTTCCACATTTGAATCTGCTAACTGCCTCACCGGGGTGACAATGCAGCTATGCTCAGGAAAAAAGGAAACATTCTGAACAACTAATAGAAACATAGAAAACCTACAGCACAATACAAGCCCTTCGGCACACAAAGCTGTGTCGATCATGTCCTTACCCTAGAACTTCCCAGGCTTACCCAAAGCCCTCTATTTTTCTAAGCTCCATGTACCTACCCAGGAGTCTCTTAAAAGACTATCATTTCTGCCTCCACCACTGCCGTCGGCAGTTCATTCCACGCACTCATCACTCTCTGCGTAAAAAAATTTACCCCTGACATCTCCTCTGTACCTACTTCCAAGCACATTAAAACTATGCCCTCTCATGCTAGCCATTTCAGCCCTGGAAAAAAGCCTCTTACTATCCACATGATCAATGCCTCTCATCATCTTGTACACCTCTATCAGGTCACCTCTCATCCTCTGTTGCTCCAAGGAGAAAAGGCCAAGTTCACTCAACCCATTCTCATAAGGTATGCTCCCCAATCCAGGCAACATCCTTGTAAATCTCCTTTGTACCCTTCCTGTAGTGAGGCGACCAGAATTGAGCACAGTACTCCAAGTGGGGTCTGACCAGGGTCCTATATAGCTGCAATATTACCTCTCGGCTCTTAAACTCAATCCCACGGTTGATGAAGGCCACTGCATTGTATGCCTTCTTAAACACGGAGTCAACCTGCGTAGCAGCTTTGAGTGTTCTATGGACTCAGACCCCAAGATCCCACTGATCCTCCACACAACTAAGATTCTTACCATTAATGCTATATTCTGCCATCATATTTGACCTACCAAAATGAACCACCTCACACTTAGCTGGGTTGAATTCCATCTGCCATTTCTCAGCCCAGTTCTGCATCCTATCAATGTCCCGCTGTAACCTCTGAAAGCCCTCCACACGATCCACAACACCCCCAACCTTTGTGTCATCAGCAAATTTACTAACCCCATCCCTCCACTTCCTCATCCAGGTCACTTATAAAATTCACAAAGAGTTGGGGTCCCAGAAGAGATCCCTGAGGCACACCACTGGTCACTGGCCTCCATGCAGAATATGATCCATCTACAACCACTCTTTGCCTTCTGTGGGCAAGTCAGTTCTTGATCCACAAGCAATGTCCCCTTGGATCCCATGCCTCTTAACTTTCTCAATAAGCCTGGCATGGAGTACCTTATCAAATGCCTTGCTGAAATCCATATATATCTACGGCTCTACCTTCATCAATGTGTTTAGTCACATCCCCAAAAAATTCAAATCAGGCTCGGAAGGCACGACCTGCCCTTGACAAAGCTATGCTGACTATTCCTAATCATATTATGCCTTTCCAAATGTTCATTAATCCTGCCTCTCAGGATCTTCTCCATCAACTTACCAACCACTGAAGACTCACTGGCCTATAATTTCCTGGGCTATCCCTACTCCCTTTCTTGAATAAAGGAACAACATCCGCAACCCTCCAATCCTCCGGAACCTCTCCCGTCCTCATTGATGATGCAAAGATCATCGCCAGAGGCTCAGCAATCTCCTCCCTCGCTTCCCACAGTAGCCTGGAGTACATCCTGTCTGGTCCTGATGACTTATCCCAACTTGATGCTTCCCAAAAGCTCCAGCACATCCTCTTCCTTAATATCTACATGCTCAAGCTTTTCAGTCCACTGCAAGTCATCCCTACAATCGCCAAGATCCTTTTCCTCAGTGAATACTGAAGCAAAGCATTCACTAAGCACCTCTTATCTCCTCTGGCCCCATACACACTTTTCCACTATCAGACTTGATTGTTCCTATTCTCTTGCACCTTATCCTCTTGCTCTTCACATACTTGTAGAATGCCTTGGAGTTTTCCTCAATCCTGTCCGCCAAGGCCTTCTCATGGCCCCTTCTGGCTCTTTTAATTTCTTTCTTAAGCTCCTTCCTATTAGCCTTATAATCTTCTAGATCTCTACATTACCTAGTTTTTCGAACCTTTCGTAAGCTCTTCTTTTCCTCTTGACTAGATTTACAACAGCCTTTGTACACCATGGTTCCTGTACTCTACCAATCTTTCCATCTCATTGGAACGTACCTGTGCAGAACCCCAAGTATCCTCTGAGCATTTGCCACATTTCTCCTGTACGTTTCCCTGAGAACATCTATTTCCAATTTATGCTTCCAAGTTCTTGCCTGATAGCCTCACATTTCCCCTTACTCCAATTAAACATTTCCCTAACTTGTCTGTTCCTATCCTTCTCCAATGCTATGGTGAAGGAGATAAAATTGTGATCACTATAAACTCCACCCCATCTAAACCCCTCACACCAGGGAGATGCCAATCAATAGTTGGGAAATTTAAATCTCTCACCACAACAATCCTGTTATTATTACACCTTGGCAGAATCTGTCTCCCTATCTGCTTCTCGATGTCCCTGTTACTATTGGGTGGTCTATAAAAACCACCCAGTAGAGTTACTGACCCCTTCCTATTCCTAACTTCCACTCAGAGATTCCGTAGACAACCCCTCCATGACTTCCTCCTTTTCTGCAGCCGTGACACCATCGCTGATCAACAGTGCCACACTCCCAGCTCTTTTGCCTCCCTCCCTGTTCTTTCTGAAATATCTAAAGCCTGGTACTTGAAGTAGCCATTGCTGCCCCTGCATCATCCAAGTCTCTGTAACGGCCACAACATCATAGCTCCAAGTGCTGATCCACGCTCTAAGCTCATACGCTTTGTTCATAATACTCCTCGCATTAAAGTAGACACATCTCAAACCATCAGTCTGAGTGCGTACCTTTCTCTATCGCCTGCCTATCCTCTCTTTCGCACCATCTCTAAGCTTTCTCTATTTGTGTGCCAACCTCCCTTTCCTCTGTCACATCAGTACGGTTCCCACCCCCCAGCAATTCTAGTTTAAACTCTCTCCAATAGCTTTAGCAAACCTCCCCACCAGGATATTGGTCTCCCTGGGAGTCAAGTGCAACCCATCCTTTTTGTACAGGTCACACCTACCCCCAAAGAGGTCCCAATGATCCAGAAATCTGAATTTCTGCCCCCTGCTCCAATCCCTCAGCCATGCATTTATCCTCCACCTCATTCTATTCCTATACTCACTGTCACGTGGCACAGGCAGTAATCCTGAGATTACTACCTTTGAGGTCCTGCTTCTCAAATTCCTTCCTAACTTCCTATAGTCTGCTTTCAGGACCTCCTCCCTTTTCTTACCTATGTCATTTGTACCAATATGTACCACGACCTCTAGCTGTTCTCCTTTCCACTTCAAGATACGGTGGACAGGGTCAGAAACATCGCATACCTTGGCACCTAGGAGGCAAACTACCATCCGCATTTCTTTCCGGCGTCCACAGAATCGCCTGTCTAACTACAGTCCCCTATCACTGCTGCCATCCTCTTCCTTTCCCTACCCTTCTGAGCCACAAGGCCACACTCTGTCCCAGAGGCGTGACCACTGTTGCTTCCCCCAGGTAGGCCATCTCCCCCAACAGTACTCAAACAGGTGTACTTATTAAGGGGTATAGCCACAGGGGTGCTTTCTAGCATCTGCCTCTTGCCCTTCCCTCTCCTGACTGTTACCCACTTATATGTCTCCCCAGGCCCCAGAGTGACTACCTGCCCATAGCTCCTCTCTATTACCTCCTCACTCTCCCTGACCACACGAAGGTCATCGAGCTGCACCTCCAGTTCCCTAATCATCTCATTTAAATGATGGCACACAACCAAGTTCAAGTTCAGTTTATTGTCATTCAACCATACACATGTATGTCGCCAAATGAAACAACACTCTTCTGGACTAATGTGCACAACACAGTACACAACACAAAGCAATATCTCGACAAATAAATTAAGAAATAATAAGGTGCATTTATAACACAAGTTTAATAAATAAGTAGTATAACACTACTGGTGCTTGATAAGTGATAAGACCTGGGTGGTGGCAGGGAATGCAGAAGTCCTATGAGTTGGGGGAAGCAGCTGTTCCTCATCCTAAGGGTCGTTGTCCTAATGCTATGGTACCTCCTGCCTGATAGCAGTGGTGGTGGTGGTGGTGGGGGGGGGGGGGGGGGAGGGGGGAAGAGAGAGGGTTGAAAGATTATTGGACGGATGAGAGTATTCATGGACAATGTCAAGGATATGGCATATGCAGCCTTCTCGATAAAGATCTCTGATGGGGTGGGGGTGGAGAAAGAGACCCTGATGAACCTCTCAGCAGAATTAAACCAATCACTGGAAATAACATTATATGCACATCTTTGACAAGCACTTTAGTCCGATTTAGTGAACATTCTAGTGCAATGAAGGAGTTCTTGCTTCAGTGGTCCCTTCCATCCTGAATTCACACCATCAAGATCAGCAACTACAAAAGAATGCCATTATGTTGAACACTTCAAGTGTCAGCACATACTAGAGTGAACATGAAACCACAAATACGTGAAAGTGATTACACAAGGAAGGCATGCTTCCTGATGAACCTCTACAACCATTTGAGATTAATAATAATTTTTCTGAAACATATTTTATAGATTTTCACAAACTGAAGTTAAATTCACAAACTGGCTGAGTGGGATTTCAAAATGCGCTCCAGGAACATAAGAAAAATGGGTATAATTAGGTCAAATCTCAAGCCTGCGCCATCATTCAAGATTCGAGTTGAACTTTTAAGTCACTCTATTTTCCTATTATAGATAGTTCAGAAATTCATCAATCACAACCGTTTACAAGTGAAGAGATAAAGGAATCTATGATTTCTGAATCTGAGTATGGACAAGCCCTCACTGAAGAATTCACTTAGCCCAGGGGATTCACAACCTTTTTCATACCATGGACAAATGCTATTATGCAAAGGGTCTATGGACCCCAGTTTGAGAACTCCTGATTTAGCCTATGGAATTATTCCTCCAGCCATAACCTCAACTACATGGAGCAATACTGATACGTTTTTAAGATGTCAGTGGTGGAAAGGGTGAGCAGCTTCAAGTTTCTGGGTGTCAACATCTTAGAGGATCTACCCCGGGCTCAACACACTGATTGAACCACAAACAAGGCATGGTTGTAACACTACATCTGTAGAAATTTGTAAAACTATTCGTGACGTACTAAATCCTAACAAAGTACAGTGAAGAGCATTCTGACTGGTTGCATCACAGTACGGTATGGAGGTTTCAATGCACAGGTTTGCAAGAGACTGCAGTTCCATCACAGGTACAATCCACTACCTCCTCACACCCCCCCCCCCCCCCCAAGACCATAGGTAACATCTTCATGAGCCGGAGACTCAAGAAAGAGGCATCTATCATTAATCAGCATCAGATTTAATATCACCGGCATATGTCGTGAAATTTAACTTTACTGTAACAGTACAAAGTACATGATAGAGAAAAAATTGAGTTACATTAAGTATATATATCTATTAAATAGTCAAGTTAAAATAAGTAGGGCAAAATAAAAATAAGAAAGTAGTGAGGTAGTGTTCATGGGTTCAATGTCCATTTAGAAATCGTACGAGAGAAGAGAAGAAGCTGTTTCTGAATCACAGAGTATGCACCTTCAGGCTTCTGTACCTCCTTCCCAAAGGTATCAGTGTGAAGAGTGCATATCCTAGGTGGTGAGAATCTTTAGTGATGAATGCCGCCTTCCTAAGGCACCACTCCTTGGAGATGTATTGGGACCTACAGATGCTGGTATCCATGATAGAGCTGACTTTACAAGTTTCTGCAACTTATTTCAATCCTGCGCAGTGGCCACCCCGCACCCCCCCCCCGCCATAGCAGATGGTGATGCGGCCTGTCAGAATGCTCTCCAGCGTACATTCATAGTTTGAGTGTTTAGTTGACAAACCAAATATCCTCAACTTCTAGTGAAATATAGCTGCTGTCTTGCCTTCTTTATAGCTGCATCAATATGTTGCGTCCAGATTAGATCCTCAGAGATATTGATACCCACAACCTTGAAATTGCTCACTCTCTCTACTTCTGATCCCTTTGAGGATTGGTTTATATTCCTGTCTTACCTTTTCTTAAGTCTACTATCAGCTCTTTTGTCTTGCTGACAATGAGTGCCAGGTTGTTGCTGTGACACTACTCAACTAACTGATATATCTTGCTCCTGTATGCCCTTTCGACATCATCTGAAATTCTGCCAACAATGGATGTATCATCAGCAAATTTATAGATGGCATTTGAGCTATGCCTAGCCACACAGTCACAGGTATAGATGGAGTAGAACAGTGGGCTAAGCACATATAGCTGTAGAACACCAGCAAGGTGGAGACGCCACTTCCAATTCACACAGATTGTGGTCTTCCAGTTAGGAAGTCAAAGATCCATTTGCAGAGGCCTAGGTTCTGTAGCTTTTCAATCAGGATTGTAGGAATGATGGTGTTAAATGCTGAGATAGTCAATAAACAGCATCCTGACATAGGTATTTGCATTGTCCAGGTGACCCAAGGCTGCGTGGAGAGCCAGTGAGATCACATCTGCTGTAGACCTATTGTAGCAATAGGCAAATTGCAGTGGGTCCTTGCTGAAAGAGGTGTTGATTCTAACCATGATCAATCTCTCAAAGCATTTCACCTCTGTAGATATGAATGCTATTGGATGATAGTCATTGAGCAGCTCATGCTGCTCTCCTTGGGCACTGGTATAATTGTCGCCTTTTTGAAGTAGGTGGGAACTTCTGACTGCAGTAGAGATTGAAAATATCTTTGAATACTCCCGCCAGTTGGTTGGCACAGGTTTTCAGAGCCTTACCTGGCCATGCTGATTTGTGACAGTTCACCCACTTGAAAGAAAGCCCGACGTTGGCCATTCATGATGTTGGGTTTTGCTCTGTAGGAATTAACAGTCTGCAAACCGTGCCAGTGTTGACAAGCATTAGATTTTGCCTCTAACTTCTCCTGGAATTGTTTCTTGGTTCTTGAAACAGCCCCTTGCAAGTCATAGCTGGTTTCCTTATACAGACTTAAATGCCACAGATCCTTCAGCAGACCACAAACCTCCTGGTTCATTCACGGCTCTTGGTTTGGGAATGTACAGTAAGTTTTCGTAGGCGCACACTCATCCAACAGGTTTAAGTGAAGTTGGTGACAACTGTGACACACTCATCCAGGCTCAAAGATGACTCCCTGAACACAGAACAGTCCACTGAATTCAAAGCAGTCAGGTAAGCCCTCTTGTTCCTCCCTGGTCCATACCCTGTTGGTCCTCACTACTGGTGCTGCAGTCTTCTCAATCTCTGCCTGTACTCAGGGACTAAAAACACAGCCAGGTGATCAGACTTTCCAAAGTGTGGGCATGGGTTAGCCCAGTAGGCACTCTTGAACTTAGTATAAAGTAGTCCAGTGTCTCACTTCCTTTGGTACTATAGATGATCTGTTGATGATAATTATTTAGTGACTTTATCAAGCTTGCCTGGTTAAAATTCCCCAGAATGATGGTGAAAGCATCAGGATATGCTGGTTTATGCCTGTTGATTACATCGTTCAGTTCATCTACAGCCTGTTTGATATCAGCCTGAGGTGGAATGTACACCGCTAAACAAAATAATTACTGAAATCTCCCGCGGCAGGTAAAATGGATGGCACTTAATTACAAGGTATTCCAATAAGCATTATTGGGACATCACCGACATACTTGTACAGCACGAGGAGTTGATCATGAGCCATACACCTCCACCTCTGCTTTTGAGAGGCTCGACTGACCTATCTTGACAATGTATTGTGAACCCGTCTATTCAAATCGCTGTATCCTGCATGGAAGGAGTTAACCAAAATTCCGCAAAATAAAGGACGCACGTGTTCCTAACATCCCTCTGATACAGCACCCTAGCTCTGCGACTGACAATTTTATTTACCAGAGACTGTACATTTGCCAGCAAAATAGTTGATATTGGAAGTCAAAAACCTCATTTTATTATTTTTTTTTAAGCACACCATCAGATCAACACGTCGACTCTTCTTTTGCCGGCAGCTTCATAAAGGGGCAGTGTGCTGGCCACCGTCCAGTCTATTTCCATTGGCTTTAAGCAGCGATAGATAGTTCAATCGCATTAAAACTTCATCACTGACTGCACACATTATAGATGCAGTTATGGTTCTCAATAGTAATAAGCTAAACAAGAATATTTGATGTTTTCCATCATTTTCAATGAAATCTGCCATTCGGGTTGACGGTGGTATTTGTGCCCCGTGGTGTTTGTAGCCCACAAGTGATTTATTCAGGACCCTCACCATCCAGAACATGCCCTTTTGTGACCACCATTGGGTAGTTGATCAAGGAGATTGAACAGTGTTGTGTATGTGGCCAGGTTACACAACAAAACTATAAATAAAAACGCTGGAGACGGGAGCTAAGTTAACAGGGTTCTTTATTGACTGCAACCGAACTGAACACACACGTACAGATCAATACCTGTCTCATAGCGCATGCTCAATATGTGCTTAATGGCGCATACAACGACGTGTTACTACAACATATAGTAGTCCTATAATATACAGTAGACTATATAGTACACTCCTCCCCTTTTATTTTAATAGTGTATCAACTTTTTTTTTCTACGGCACTATGCTAAACAAATATGTGTACCCTTAACATAGAAACTCCCATCAATTGTTTACTTAGCAACTTAATATCAAATTATAACAAAGTAACGTAATAACAATAATAATTATAATAATTGTAACTCAAGTCTCGGGGGGGGGGGGGCGCAGGGGTCTTCTCTGCCACTCCAGGTAACGTCTGCCCTGAAACATTTGCTTTGGGGAATTAGTCTCCACAGATACATCAGGTCGATCATCAGCACTAATGACAGGCTTATCTGTGGATGAGGCTGATGTGGTTATATCAGGAGTGTTTGCTTCTATGTCCGGGGAGTCAGGGTAAAGTGTTGTTGTGATTTTCACCCGAGCCTTCAGGATTTGATCCACGTGATGTGCTTCTACGTCATGGGAGTCCAGGCAAGGTGTTGTTGTGTTTTTCACCTGAGCATCCAGGAACTGATCCACGTGACGTCTCTATACATTCTCTCCCACTTTTACTCTATACATCAGTGGCCCGTCTATGGCTGAAATTATACCCGGTTGCCACTTTTCAGTCCGGTAATCACGAGCAAGAGCTGACTGTCCCACAATGAAGCTCTGTGTTAGCTTAGCATTCAAGTTTTTGAACTGTCTGTTTTCCACATCACGCCATACATCTAGTTTAAGAAGATCCATGCGGGACCTCAGGTTCCTGTTCAGAAACATCATCGCTGGGGTTTGAATAGTGGTTGTGTGTACTGCATTACGACAGGCAAGGAGGAAGCTGTCCATCTTGCGCTGGCCATCCCTTTACCGTGATGTCATATACTTTTGACAACAGGGTCTTTCAATGAGGCTGTTTGTTACTGGTAATTGTTCAACTATTATGTGAAAGACCTCTGCTGAATTCATTTGCATAGTTATCTCGGAAGTGGGCAGTGGTAAACATGACAAACCACCTGTGTTGCCATGTTGCTTCGCCCCCTTGTATTCAATGTCATACCTGTGACCTCCTACGAAAAGGGACCATCGCTGCAGCCTTTGTGCTGTCATCACTGGAATGCCTTTTCATGGATTGAAGTTTGACATGAGAGGCTGATGGTCAGTCAACAGAGTAAACTTTTGGCCATACAGGTAGTGACTGAATGTCTTGACTCCCTACATGAGGCTTAGGGCCTCTATGTCAATCTGGAAACTTGTGCGATAACACAGCTCCTATCCCATGGGGCGAGGCATCACAAGCTAGTTGGATTGGTAAGGAGGGGTCAAAGTGTGTGCACACCTCTTCGAAGTTATGAGCCATTTAGTTTCTTGAAACGCTTTCTCACAGCTCTCAGTCCACTTCCATTGTGTCCCTGTCTGTAATAGTGCATTCAGTGGGTGTAGGACTGTGGATAGGTTAGACAAGAACTTGTGGTAATAGTTCACTAGACCAAGATATGCTCTCAGCTGAGACACATTTTCAGGTGGTGGTGCCTTAAGCACCGCTTCTATCTTGTCTTGAGACAAGTGTAAGCCATCCTTGTTGATCACATGCCCACAGTATGAGATTTCCTTTTTGAAAAACTCATATTTCTGTCAATTAGCTCTGAGCCCATATTCTCGTAACCTGGTGAGCACTTGTTTTAGGTTAGAAAGATGTTCGTCGTCATCTTTGCCGGTGACAATGATGTCATCTAGGTAACACTGAGTCCCTGGAATCCCCTGCAGGACCTGGTCCATTGCCCTTTGCCAGATTGCAGGCACCGATGCTATCCCAAACACCAACCTGTCGTACTGATAAAGTCCGTTGTGTTTATTTATTGTCAGGTATTTCTTGGATGCTTCATCGATTTCCATTGGGTGGTAAACCTGGGTCAAATCGATTTTTGTGAAATGTTCCCCTCCCGACAGGGAAGCAAAGATGTCCTCAATTCAGGGCAGGGGATACTGTACTGTGCGGAGAACTGGGTTAACAGTCACTTTAAAGTCACCAGATATGCGCACCTTGTTTGGTTTTCCTGGTTTTGTGCTGGGGGTTTTCATCATCACTGGAACAATAGGCATGGCCCACTCACTCCAATCCACCTTTGACAGGACCCCAGTCACTGTAGGACGGATTGCATATGGCACTGGTCTGGCCTTGTGAAATTTTGTACATGCATTTTCCTCCAATTCAATCTTTGCCTGCATGCCCTGAAGTGTTCCTATTCCTTTCACGAACACTTCCTCAGAGTCAGCAAGTATTTGTGACAGTCTCTCAGATGTAGCCTTGCTGAACAACTAGTGCCTTGATGGTGTGCCAATCCAACTGGATTTTCTTGAGCCATTCATGTCCCAGCAACGGTGGTCCTCCATTTTTCAGTACATAGAGGTTCAGCTGCTGTGTTTTGTCTCCGTAGGTTACTGTCACTTTAATTTTACATTTGGGACGCACACTCTGTCCTGTGCAAGTCTTTAGCAGTAGTTTAGTTCGTTTCAGAGGTATGTGAGAAAACAGTCATTTGCAGTCGTGTAGAGAGATCACCGTTAAAGCTGAGCCTGAGTCCAACTCCACTTTCAGGCTCATGCCTGCCACTTGTGCAGTGATCCGTACTACCCTTCAATCATCTGCCTCTTTCGTGCTGTGAAGCTGCAGACAAGACAGTTCACTTTTGTCTGAGTTGTTTTCATCAGAATTGCTTTCTTTCATTTTGTGCACATTATTGTATTTTCTTTTCTGGGGTTTCTTGTTTTTTTGTATTTTGTCCTTTTTCTGCTGTTTACTAGCTTTGCATACTCTGCCAATGTGGCCCTATTTGCCACAGTTTCTGCATTCTTTATCTTTAAACCAACAATTATCAGGGTCATGTGACCTGTTCTCACAACGGTAACATTTCTTTCCTTCATTTCTGTTCAGTGACGTTTTATTTGTGGCATATTCCAGAGATTTTTGTTGTATCTTGGAAGCACCCCGTGCCGCTGTTTCCGTTGATATTGAGATGTTTAGCGCTTTCTCCAACATAAGGTCTTTTTCACACAGGAGCTTCTTCTGTGTGGTTTCACAGTGCATGCCACACACTAACCTGTCCCTCAATGCATCCCGATAGACCAGCTCCAAATTGACAATGTTCTGATAATTTGCCCAATTTAGCACAATATTCAGAAATGCTTTCATTTTTGCTCTGATTCCATTTCTGAAATTTAAATCTTTCAGCAATGACCAGTGGTTTGGTGTTTAAGTGCTGTTGGGGGTGTCTACTATTTGCTTGAACGTTTTGGTCAGCTGGCTTTTCAGGGGTTAACAAGCTCCATAGCAGCCCGTATGTTTTTACCCCCATAATACTGAGTAAGACGCTGGCTTTCTTTTTATCATTAACACCATTAAGGCTAATTTATACTTCTGCATCGAATCGTACCCTACACCGTAGCCTGATGGGCACCTCCCCAAAAATGTAACTACGTGTCCCAGCGATACAGACCGCAATGACTGTGATTGGTCTACTTGGCAGCATCGCATTTCTGGTTGCTTCTTCTCGTCAAATCTACCTGCCGACATCAGAAAATATTTGAAATGCATTTCCTCGTCCATGTCTCTCAGTGGCCGGACAAGCACAGAAAATTCACCCTCCTTCTGCCTCAATCCATTCAATGGTCGTACACACCATCTCCTCTGATGTCTTCTCTCCTTTCTGCATTGCAGTAATTTCAATAAAATTAACTCTTGTTCAACATTTATTAGCTCCAACTCCAGCATGATGTGCTCGGTTTCAGTCACCATTGTTTGAAGTACACAGAGAAACTCAACACAGTGGCATAGAAACCCCACCACCAACTAGCATTTTGGCCGTGAATTGCACAGCGATGCAGCCACACCAACACACAAGTATAAATGCTCACAACGACGTAGGCCACTTGCACAGGCTAAGCCGCAGAGCCTACGCATTAGTATAAATCAGTCTTTAGTATAAATCATAATATAACTCCACTCTTTCAATGTAAGTTGCCCAGTCTTCAATGCCACTATCAAATGCTGTAATGGTTCCAATCATCGCCATCTTTGTTATGTTAATTAAGCCCCATTCTCCCCTTATTTTCCTTTTTGACTCACGTGTCCTTTTTGCTAGTTCCACAAGCGCACTCTGTCTAGATGTGTGTGTGTCACTTCTTTGTATCTCCCTTCTGGGGCAGGCAGACCCTCAGTCCCTGGGGTCAGCGCGGGCTGTGGTCTCGGCTGGACATGTTGCGGCTCCAACTGTGTCTCTTGGTCTCCCAACCTGCGGCTGTGCTTCTGTTTCCTTTCGGACTCGCAGCCTCCCTCTGCCTTGGCTTGTACATTGCGCTCTTCTTCCGAGTGTCGTTATCAATTAAAACACAGCATTCCGATACCATGTAGGTTCATTAACCTTGTCGCCAATTTGTTGTGTATGTGGCGAAACCGAACTGAACACACACGTACAGATCAATACGTGCCTAATAGCACATGCTCAATACGCGCCTAATAGCGCACGCAACGACGTGTTACTACAACATAAAGTAGTCCCATAATATACAGTAGGCTATATGGTACAAAGAGCCATACTCAACAATTCAAAAATGGCTTTGCCCCCACCACTATATTTCTGAATGCTCCAAAAACACTACTTTGTTATTCCTTTCTCTCTCTCCCCACTATTAAGTTTTGCAATTTATAGTAATTCTGTTTTTGCACTGTACTGGTGCAGCAGAACAACAAATTTCATGTCATACAAGTCAATTACATTAAAAATGATTCTGATTTTAGCAATGTTCTATAATAATTTGTTTTGCTAAAGCAGTGAAGCTTAAAAATACATGTGATTGAAAAAGTAAGCAACCATGGGACAAAGCAATATTCTGAATGAACTGTTAAACCAAACCTCTTGAAAGCATTCAAAACTGAAACAAATTTAATGAATACAGAACTTAATCTGATGTCCAAAGGCACAAGACAAAAAAAAACTGTCAAGTTTCACCTTGCTTCTGTATAGTTCTGAGCAAGACTTCAGTCACCATACCAAAAGCCCAGTATATAGTGCAAACACCTCCTGTTCCTTACGGTTATTTTTATTCAAACAGTAAAAATACTGAAGGAAGAAAAAGAATGCTTTCTCCTTGCTAACACAAAATGAAGCCTTAAAAACATTTTTCACAATCCACATTAAAAAAAAAATATGTATTGACTTGAATGTTCATGACATAATATTTACCTAGGCAGTCAAGCTATGAGTTTTGTTTTACCAAAGCACAGGCATGTGAATCCAAGTCATTAAAGCTTTAAGAAAAATGCTAAGCTAAATGCTAAAAATGCTATGCTTAGCTAATCCAGGCCTGAAAGCAGTGAACAAAATTTACTAGAATTATTTTCAAACAACTAATTTAATACCCAAGAACAACATTAAAACAAGATGCAGTACAAAATCTGGGCACTTGAGTTGGGACTATAGCTCTGTCTTACCTGTTCTAAACTAACTACTCAATGCTGCCAGTCAAGGCTCAGGTATCAGTTTATAAACTCATCAGCCATCACAAATTCAAATATTTCCCAAAGAGCCAATTATTGACGTTTTTATTTAAACTAGAATCTATAAAAGATGTAAATCAAGTTTTATATAGATACAGGGAAACATGATTTTTTCCAGCATAGCGAATCCAGAAAGCCAGTGATGAAATTCACTGTGAAAATTAAAAGAAAATGTGTACAGTGACTGAGGCAATGTTTCAGGGACAATGGTCTCCCATTTTCTTTTGTTGTTCATAGCAGGCTCAAGGGGAAATAATAAAGCTCTACAATTCTAACTGGACAAAAAAAACAATTTGCATTGACATGTCATGACAGCTGGCTAATAAAAGCATTCAGACACCTTCACTCAACAGTACATCATTAACTCAGGATTATTTGAAGCTATGCATTGCTTAGAACTGTAGCAGATTATTTAAAAAGAAATCAAAAAATTATAATTACTTTGATGCAGGAATCCAAGTATAAAATAAGTCTTCAGTATAAATTGACAACACTTTTCTACTCACTACTTCGAGACAATTAGATAATTCTAAAAACATTACCATTCACACCAGTAGAATTCAAATAATATTTAGCTTTGAAGTATTTGTCTGCAGCACCAGTATAGCTTTTGTGGTGCTAAGGTGATAATGCAGAAGAAATTAATACAACCAGTTAGCATCTATACATGCATTCAGATTATATAATCACGTATGCATAAAATGGATATATGTCCACCTAATTTGCAGTTTGATCTCAGTGGGAGAAGGAAGTTTTAATTGGACAACCTGCTTGCATATTAATCTCATACTCAAAATCAATAGCTCCGGTATCTCCAAATACTTCTCAACATTCCTGTCTTTTCCATATTAATTAGTGCTCAACAACTGTAAAAGCAGTGATGAAGAGATTATGGCATTAGCAACTTCAAATTAAGTGGTACTAATTAGCGTCTATTTTAGGAATATATTGAATAGCTGAACAAGGATTAAACAAACCTGATATTATCTGGTGGCTCGTCGTCATCATCATCATTATCCCCATTCTTCCTCTTCATTCCTAGTGGAAGTGGACTCCCATCTGAATTTGAACTGCTATTCTGTGTTTCAGTCTAGAAATTAAAATGGAAAATAAATTTTAATAATTGCCTTACAAAAGAGAATTTCTAACTCAAAGAACAACTTAGAGTGGGATCTGCTGCAATGATGCTGGAGTTCTATGTTACTCTCATTAGAGCTGTGGCAGATCAGTCATTGCCATTACTACTGTAATCAAGAAATAAAAAGTACAGTAAAACAGTACATAGTTCACAATCTAAAGGAAGTCATTAGAATAGATATCACATAACGAACAAGCCACATTGTTACTTTTTTTGAATTAACTAATTTGGTGCTTCTAATGACTCATATACATTATCATCCCTCAATTTTTGAAAGCCTCTTTTCATAAGATTGTCGTATTCCGTACTAAGAACTATTGCATCTGAATAGCAGAGCTTGCATTAATTTTATGCATCTGTATAGCGCTTCTTCAAAACATAAGACAGCAAAAGCAGACACCAACACAAAGTCAGCACCACATACTTTGTAGCATTAAATTAGTTAGATGCAAGATAAAGCTACTGCTAGCAGCTGTGTTAGTCCCAGCAGTTGCCTTAAACACAGCTGCTACTATCCAAGGGCATCAAGTCAATTTTTTTTCATTCGGTTGTTCTTAAAGTTTAAGAGTGCCAGTTCACTATTCTTCCAGGTCAGGGTTTCTCAGCCAGGGTACCATGGTACCCCTAGGATTCCGTGAGGGGTCATGATTAAAAAACCCTGTCATTTTTGAACTTCGCTCAACGTGTAATTCTAGTGCTCGCAGTGGTGGACAGCGACCGAGCAGCTGTGTTTGCAATGTCAGCCCAGTATGGCAGTGTGCAGTTGGACCATGTTTATTCAGTTAAATCCATTCTAGGTTTTTGACGCGAGATAGAGGAGGCCATTGATAATTGGTGAGCACTGTATTGCATGGAGGGGAGGAGGGGAGAACAGAACGCTGATAAGGAGCGTCAAGTATGTTTTCCAGGCATTGAATGGATTTGCCCAACTTGGTTGTGATGTTAACCTCTCCCTCCCAAATTACTCTTTCAACTTCCCCTTATGCTCCACTGACTGATTTATGAGAGAAAACAAATTCTACCGGTGTAGTAGAAAATTGGAGGGAAATTTTCATTCTAAAGACAGTTCAATGTGGCAAATATTGAAGAGGAGGATCCTAAACCTGGGCTTATGGTCAATTCTGATAAGGTTAATGATGAAGAATTACGATCTTCTGAGTCATTTCACTACACTAGTGCAACAGTGGACAAAAAAAAGAGTCCATCTTTACAATGAAAGCTACTTATCAGTGGGTTTTACTTGGACTGGTGATCCAAGTAAAAGGCTCAGGGAAGCAAGTTATTCAGTAGCAGACTTATTACTCAGAAAGGAAGGCACACAGTTGGTGCGAATCTAATAATGCCAACATGTAGTTATAGTCGGTGAAATGTATGGACAAGACGCAGTATGAGAAATGGAAAAATATCTCGAGCAGTATGCTAAGTTGACGTATTGATAACATGACATATGACGCTGAAGAGGTTTTGTGTGATACTGAAAAAACAAGATTCTCTACCCAGGTTGATGAGTCAACAGATTTCACCAATAAATGTCATGTTGTAAGCATTTGTAAGATTTGTAAATGATGGTGAAGTTCAAGAACACTTTTTCTGCTGCACAGAGCTGCCCGAAGCAAGCAAAGACCAAGATATATTTAATGTTTTGTCCTCATATCTGACCACAAAAGGTCTGTCTTGGAGGAATGGTGTTGGCATCTGTACCGATGTGCCCCATAAATACTTAGCTCCATGAGAGGTTTTGTTTTTTCATGTTAAAAAAGAAAATCCTGAGATTGTCACAACACTCTGCTCTCTTCAGAGAGGTGCTAATATAAAAAACTCTTAAGAGATGAAATGAATAAAGTTCTGAATGATGCTACAACAATTGTTAACTTTAGAGTAAACTGGTCTTTGTTTAATAAAGAATGTTTTAAAAACTGTGTGAAAACTTGGACAAATAGAGCACACCAATCTCCTGCTACATACAGAAATCCAGTGGCTGAGCAGAGGAAGACTTCCCGACAGGGTGTTTGAGCGGAAAGGTGTACTTTCAAGAAAATAGTAGGCCAGACTTTGTCGAATGCTTTGAAGATGAAAAATGGCTGCAGAAACTAGCCTACTTAGCAGATAATTTTCATCATATGAACCAGTTGAACAAGTTTCTGCAAGGCCTTGGCGAAAATGTTTTGAGTTTAAGTGACAAGGTTCTTGGATTTGAAAGGAACGTGAATCTCTGAAAAAATCATGTTGCAAAAGGAAACCTTGAAATATTTCCACAGCTGTTTGGGCTTGAGAGTGAGGAAGGATATCAGAAAATCTCAAAGTCTTATTGAAAACCACCTGGAAGAACTACAGAACAACATTGAACAGCATTTTTCCTCCCTTTCAACACAACTCTACGACTGGGTGAGGGACCCTTTCTCCAAATCTTTTGCTCAGCCTAAGAACTTGACATTGAGAGAAGAGGAAGAACTTTGGGAGATGTAGTCTGATCATGCACTCAAGATATGATTTAGTGACCTGCCCCTGGACAAGTTCTGGATTTCTGGGAAAGAAGAATATCCTGCCATTCATAGGAAAGCAAATAGACATTTTGCTGCAGTTTTCAATTTCTTACATGTGTGAGCAAGTTTTTTCTTGTTTAACAAGCATCAAGAGCAAGGATAGAAATCCCGAGTTTTTAAAATTTATGAAAGGAAAGAAAGAGATTAATTTCAAGAAAGGTTGGCTAAAAATTCATTCTCTAGAATAAAAGCAGCATTGACAATTATTTTTAGATTACATCCACAACATACTAATGCAGCGAGAGCTGTAGATATAATTTTTTTTTTTAACGCAGGGGTCCCCTGAGACCTGAAAATTATTTCAAGGGTTCCTCCAGGGCAAAAAGATTCTCGGCTGATGATATGAACAACTCACTACAGTTGCATTACAGTGCTTCGCAACACTCATTTCTAGACTTATAAATTTGGAGAGTACTCTTTACTGGACATTTGTTTAAAAAGAAAACTTTTCATCTAAGGTGAACAGGAAGATAATGTTGCTCTTAGCTCATCAGGAACCAGTGTTGAAATGTTTCCTGAGGCATCACGTTGAAATGCTCCCAAAGCACTATGTCTGACAACACTCATATGTCTAAGCTGTACAAATAATATCTATACAAATGCCAGAGGCCACTCTCCATTGTGGAACTGTACTGCATTAGAATAATTGTGTAAAACCTGAGGCATAAAGGAATTTGCAACTATATGTAAAAAGAACATAATACTCAATGTCTCCAGGAAATACTCTGTAGATGCTCAGCACTATTCATTGAAAATAATCTTTCTTCGTGCTGTATTAAAAGAACAAGCATCTTACAATACTTATTTTTGGCTATTTTAGGAGGGGAAAACAAGGAAAGATGGGTTCACATCCCACTAAAGTACCATTCACATTTGTACAGAAGATCAAATGCCTATGTAAAGCATGGACTATACTGTCTGATTTGCTGATGGTTTCCAGTCACTTTCTGTTGCTATCATTTTATTCAGTGCACCACTTACTACTCAGCCACATTTTCTTTGTCAGACATAACAAATGAATAAAAATTACAACTAGAATTTACTGTGCTATTTAAATTCAGCACTCAATAAATACATTTTTAAAATAAAATGGACAGAATTTGTTCCCCTCCTAAATCTAACATTGAAGTTTCCTATGGTTTCATAATGGTCAGCTAGATGGCCCCTTTTGTATTAAATTACTGACAAGTTAATGTTACGTTTAACACTTTTTTATTTAAGATTTATATTGTCACAGAAATTTGCTCAAAATACAAGAAATTTGATGCCACTGGATTTGAACTTCCTTGGGACCTTCATGAAAATTTAACACTCTCACTTTGACAACTCGTTTAACAAAACTCTTTGATTACTGCCTGTCTTGCTATTTCTTCAATTCTTTCTGAAGCTCTAAATACAAGTCGCACCATCTTGCTTCCTACTCTTCTCCCCAGCAGCTGATCTATTACCACTTCAGTTCTATGCACTCAGAGGTGCCCAGTGAGGACAATTTAGGACCTGTAGACTGCTACAGGTATGGAAGGAGGTACTTGATGAGGTGGTTATTCTTTCTAATTGTAGTGGGCTTTGGGTACTCCTGACAAATGAATTCCAGGCTCTCAATATCATCCTGAACACTTAATTTCCATTTTGAGTGGTCAGTGTCCAGCGACCTGTGGTGATGCTATTACTTTTCCTTGGAGAATTTGAGGACTCCCCTCAACCTTTTCCACAGTCCACCTAGTAAACTTCTGACTTGAAAATTTAAAAAAAAAATGTAGATGCTGGAAATCAGAAATAAAAAATAAAAAATGTTGAAAACTGAGCAGGTCAGGTTGCACCTGTGGAGAGAGAAACTGCTGAAGTTCAGTTCTGAACCCTTCTTGTTCCACAGATGCTGCTTGACCCATTGAGCTGTTCCAGCTTTTTCATTTTTTTTTTGATTTGATGGGAGTTCAAACCCATTTAGGAGCCTAGTTTTAAGCAATGGACAAGTTGGCATGCCTTTTGGAGATAAATGAATATAATCTCAATACTGAACAACATCAAATATTTTCCAAAAGGCAAATTCCATTTTCCCCTCAGCTACTAATCACTGTATACAGAAAGAATTCCAACAGATCCACATTGCACAATCTTTGAAAGCAAAATCCTTACTTGCCAGTTTTTCTAGATACCAAGAAATTACTTCTTAGGTTCCAAAAGTTTTTTTTCCCCATTAAAAATGTCAAGATAATACACATTTAAGAATTTTCATGCAACCGTTTGAAAACTGGCATCATGCGTCACAAAACCCTTAACACGTGTATTTCATCGTGTGCTTGAATTTTTTTCAGAATAATCTGTTGCTTTTTCCATTTGTTCACTGTCACTCATTCTTCTCTTTGCAAATTGAGACAAATCCAGCACCTTGGAATCTACTTGTGGAGTACTGGACCATCTGGTCTTTTACAAATAGTGCTTCTTGTGCATTTATTTTTCATGATCATTCAAGCAGCAAACCATACAGCAGCTTTTGAATTTTCAGTGTTAATGTTAATAGCAATCTGTTTCTCAAGTGTCTGATAAAAAAAAACACAGATCAAGCCAGCAAACACAAAAGCCGCCTGAACAGTCAGGCTGATTCTGTCATTCAACATTCTGGCACAAGAAAACATGTATTTGCATGGTCTTCTTGATTTGATTCTTTGTTCTTTAAAAACAGCAAAACCAGTTGTGCAGCTCTAGAATAATATTACTAAAATCCTGTTATGTCGGTGAAGCAGCGGCTGCTTTTCTGAAAAGCACATGGTCACATGGCCCATTCAAGTCAACAATACTACACCTGAGATTGTCCTTGTTACAAAATCATGACATTTCCAGACAGAAGATCCATTCTTATTAAAAAACTTAGTTCAATGGCTTCTCAGAATATGCAATTCTTGACAACAGAATTTCTACAAAAATTTTAAAAGAATAAAATCATAGACCTATGACTCCTGGAAAGGAAGCTACTACAAATGTACTTCAACAATCAAAGTTTTCCCTGTGCTCTATTCTGGGAAGATCAACTCAAGTGTGTGTTCACTGCATGCACAATTTTTCTTTTCCCCCTTGTATATCCTGTGTTCTCTAAGTTTATATATAGGGTACTTATTTATATGACTTAAAATAATGTATGGGCTTTGATAGAATGAGAAGACTTACTTGTTTGTTCATCCCACTCCCAAGCACTTTGGGAGTCTAATATTACAGTACAGGTTGAGCACCCTTTATCCAAAATGCTTGGGACCAGAAGTGTTTCAGATTTTGGAATATATAATGAGATAGCTTAGGACTGCCATCATTTCCGACTCTGAATTTATGTATTACCAGTAAGCAGTCTCACACATATGTACTTAAAAATAAAAATTATTACATACTACTGATTTAATGAAAATATAATGTGTGCAGGGTAACAAAAGCAGTACAACAGCATCCAGAGAATACCTGAGTCAGCTGTTGAACAACAGAAAATGGCAGGCTTTCAGTCTCCAACTACGATGCCGTGTTTTGATTAAAAGGTTACAGTACAATGTATTTGTATTTGTATTTTATCAAGGTCTTATGCAAGGTATAAAAACAATCAGCATTGTAGACTTGTTATAGAGTTAGATCATCTGATGGAAAATCTTCACAAACCAGTCAATGAATTTCTCTGCTGCTTCATGATCAGCAGACACTTTTATCTTTACTTTTTTAAAAAAATCTTTAAAAATGTAATGCTGTGCCTTTTCTTAAATTTCTGCAACTAGCCTGCTGAATATTCACAATTCAGTTCATTGTGATAGATCTTTTCTTGTTTCATGATCAGCATAGTGCTAAGCTGCACATGTTCACCCGATCGCTGACATAGCTGCTCTTTAAATACATGACCAAGAGCTTCATTTTTCGCTTTATGTAGTTTTTTCTATTCTTCATTAACACAATGACATTACACAAAGTCACTTCCCAGAACTGTCTGTGATGCACAGAAATCTTCCGAGCAACTTGAGTAAGTTTCCATTTGTGATGTCACGGCAGCGCTCAAAATTTTCGGATGAAGGCCACTCAACCTGTATTTCTAAAACAGCTTCAACGTTGTTCCTATGAAACCAATGCACATATTCTAATTCTCATCCTACCACTGTACAAGACCTTGCTAAAGTAAGTTTGAAAATGTGCATAAAATTGTGGAGTTGCTACAACATATTTTCTGTCAATTCAGTAAAATAATGACGATCAAGTGAGCAAGAGTCAAAAGTTTAAAAAGTTTGAAACCCACTATTTAGCCATTCATCAACTTTTCAGCAAATCTGCTTTGGTATCATTGCTTCACACCATTTCCTTGTTGAAACTACATTCATATTTCCCTGTACAAGTTGTGAAATTAGCTATTCGCGTCCATTTCATTTCACTTCGCTATATTAAAAAAAAATTGAGACACTTCTAAAATGCTCAATACTTTTGCAAACAGCAAATGAATACTTTAAAGGTGACCTGGAGTTTCAAATCTCTGAGACTACAGTTAGGTAAATTACATCTGACTCTCTCCCAGCTGGTAGCAAATACAGTGGATTCTGGTTAATTGGGTCAGCCGCTTATTTGAGACAACTCTTAAATAACAAAAACTAATCAAGAAAACAGTCCTTTGCTTATTTGGGACACTATGCCGCTTAACTGGGGCAGAAAATTATTGCCGAACAGCTCTAACTTGTGTGGCTGTTAAGGCACTACACTGTGCTTAGAGTGAATAACTTTTAAATAGCATCATTTGCGTTGGCTTGTGTTCAAAAAGCAGTGATTTTTGTCATTGATAGCTGACGAGAAATCAGCAGTAATTCAGAAACATGCAAAAATCTGTAGATGCTGTAAATCTAAAGCAACGCCCACAAAAAGCTGGCCAGAAGAGTCTTAGTCCAAAATGTTGACCGTTTATTCTTTTCCTTAGATGCTGTTTGACCTGCTGGGTTCCTCCAGCATTTTGTGTGTGTTGCTTAAGACAATTCAGAATTGTTCTACTCACTGGAGTTTCAAGCATTCAGACTTAGAGATGGCAGAAATGGCCGAGAGTAAATGAAACGACTTCACTCCTTCAACAAGTTAGGCACAACCAAGATTTGAAGGTATCAACAATCTTCTTGAATGTTACAATGAAACTGAAGAGGATGCAATCGTTGAAAGCATTACATGAAGACACCATTATCTGCACTAGATGCCTGTGCTGATTCTGTTCATTTAAAGTCAATCAAAAGAATACAGCAACATACACTGGATAAATTCCTCCAAAAACTATTTTAAGAACTAATACACATTTTTATAATGGCATGGTAATATTAAATGTGTTCTAATTTATTCTGTATTTCATTTAAATACATAATTTGTTACTCAGTTATATGGTAGTTTTTAACAAAATATACTTTGTTTTTTAAAAACTATTTGTATGAAACTTTGGCTAAATGGGACAGCTGGATAATTGGGCCAATATGTATTGGTCCCGATGTGTCGCAATTGACCAGAAGTGACCGTAAGTTGAATGAAACATGGCGGGTGTAAAGAAAGAAGAAGAAAAAGAAAAAAAAATCAAAAAATTTGGGCTTTAAGCTGTTAATTTAAAAAAATTATCAGATTTCAAAACTTTTCACCTACAATGTACTTCTGGTTAAGAATTCAGACATGGGAATTATGTTTGCTGTAAGCAACACAAACTTGTTTTGCCCACCAATAAGTTTTTAACTAGGCTACAAAGGAAGTCTGGAATACAAAGTTAGAAGAGAAACAAATGCAGGTAACAATCTTCAACAACTATAGCAACAAGGTCATTGAAATACTTAAGAGCCAGAATTTTTAAAAAATGCAGTAAAGGTGTATGAAATAATGATCAAAATGTCAAATAAAAAACTATTTTTGACACATAAAGGGCGGGAATGGAAAGAAAGGAGATGTGAAGGCTGTAATCCATTTAAACAAATATACAATTGAACTAATAACATGGTAAAAACCATCACAATGAAGATTTTCGACTGCTTGGATTTACCAATCCAGTATTAGAATTAACATCTTTTACTGGCTTTCTTTAAAAGAGCTGAGCAAAGCTCAGTAACCTTGCAAGAAGAACGCATCAGGATGAAGTGCAGCAGGATGAAATTGCATGAGAATACTCTATTAAGAAAACATACAATAGAGTTTAAGAATTTAAGGACATACACTAAATAAAATCTGAAAACAGTAAATAACATCACCCTTTATGTGGATTGTTCTCAACTTTAAGATTTTACACAGGATTTCCCAGAAGTAAAAATATACAATAAAAACAGAAAATGCTGGAAACACTGAGCAGGTCAAGCAGCATTTGTGAAAAGAGCAACATAGTAAATATTTCAGTTCAAAGACTCTTCAGAGTTGAGAAAGTGAGAAAACAAGTTAGTTTTAAGTTGGAGTGGATGGGAATGGACGGATAAGACAAAGGGGAAATTTCTGATTAGAGCAAGCAAGACCCTTAGAGTTCTTTGGTTAATAGATTAGTGAATGCTATTGGAGAGAAAGAAAGGATTCTGATCTCATTTCTTCACATCTTCCCTTCGTAGCCACCAGTCTCATATCTTTCAGTCAAAGCCCAAGTCCCACAGGCAATATTATCTAAAAGACTTGTTATTTCAGCCTGTTCCTGCTCATTATCTGTTCTCCACAGTCCAATCCCTATCCTCATAAATTACTGATATTTCCAATGTCTTCTATTACCAGCTCACCGTGAAGATTAAACAATCAGCACCTCCAACTGAGGGTACAGGTGCTTTCTTAAACAAGATCCCCTCCATCAACACATTCATTTGAAAGATGAAATTTGTACCCACTTGGATAGTAACTCTTTCAACTCAATGCACCTTCTCTAGGTCAAATATTTATCTATGGCAACTCCCATAGTTGCCCCAGGTCTCATCCTTTAACTCCTTTTCCAGTAAACTGAATTTAGTGATGCCGCTTCCTACATTCAGACAGAACTTGAACATTTCAATACTTTTGCTCTCACCATCACACGGCCCATCTGAGACTTCCCTTTCTAAATTTCTCTGTTGTCGTCTTAAGGGATAGGCTAGCAACCAACACCCATTGAAGCCTAAAGCTCCCTACTCTGATCACAGTTAGCTACGTGATACCACAAGACCATAAACAATAGGTGCATCTGGCCCAGAGTCTGTTCCACCATTTCTTCATAGCTCTTCCATTTTCCCTCAGCCACAAAATCGCCTACCTTCCCCCCCCACCATATCCATTCATGCCCTGTACAATCAAACATGTAACAACCTCTGTCTTAATTATAGATAAAGATTTGGCCTTCACAACTGCCTATGGCAAATAATTCCACAGATTCACCAATCTCTGGATAAATTCCTCCTCACCTATGTTCTAAAAGGACACCCCTCAATTCTGAAGCTGTGTCCCCTGGTCTTACACACTCTCTCCAAAGGAAACATCCTCTCCACATCCACTCTTTCAAGGCCTTTCACCATTCAATAGGTTTCAATTAGGTCACCCCTCATTCTTCTGAATTCCAGTGAATACAGGCCCACAGCCATCAAAAGGGCTTCATACAACACCCCATTTAATCCTGTAATCATTTTTGAGAACCTGCTTTGAAACCTCTCCAGTTTCAGCACATCCGTTCTAAAATAAGGGGCCCAGAACTGCTCATAATACTCCAAGTGAGGCCTCACCTCACCAGTGCTTATAAAGTCTGAACATTACATCCTTGCTTTTATATTAATGTCCTCTTGAAATGAATGTTAACATCACATTTGCCTTCCTCACTACAGACTCAATCTGCAAATTAACCTTTAGGGAATCCTGCAAAAGGGCTCCCAAGTCCCTTTGCGCCTCAAATTTTGTGTTTTCTCTCCACTTAGAAAACAGTCAACCCTTTCATTTCTCCTAATAAAGTGCACGTCCATACACTTCCCAACACTGTATTCCATCTGCCACTTCTTTGCCAATTCTAACCTAAGTCCTTCTGTAGCCTCAATTGCCTCAAAATTACCTGCCCCTCCACCTATCTTCATATCATCCACAAATCGTGCAACAAAACCGTCATCTAAATCATTGACATATAACATAAAAAGAATCAATCTCAACACAGACCCCTGCAGAACACCACTATTCCCTGACAGCCAACCAAAAACGGCTCCCTTTATTCCTATTCTTTGCCTCTTGCCAATCAGCCACTGTTTTATTCATGCTAGAATCTTTCCTTGTTAAGCAGCCTCATGTGGGGCACCTTGTCAAAGGCCTTCCACATCATCAACAATTCTCCTTAGTATATCCTGCTTTTTTATTTACTCAAAAAATTGTAACAGACTTGCCAGGCAAGATTTTCCCTTGAGGAAACCATGCTGACTACAGCCTGTTTTATCATGTGACTTCAAGTACCCTAAGACCTCATCCTTAATAATCAAATCCAACAGCTTCACAACCACTGAGGTCAGATAAATAGCCTATAATTTCCTTTCTTCTGCCTCTCTCCCTTCTTGAAGAGTGGAATGAAATTTGCAATTTTCCAGTTTTCCGGAACCATTCCAGAATCTAGTGATTCTTGAAAGATCATTGCTAATGCCTCCACGATCTCTTCAGCCACCTCTTTCAGAACTCTAGGGTGTACACCATCTGGCCCAGGTGACTTATCTGTCTTCAGACCTTTCAGTTTTCTAAGAATCTTCTCCCTAGTGATGGTAATGATACTTACTCCTGCCTGCCATAGGGGTCCATTACATTCTCCGGAGTCCTCTAGCACCCATTCAGCGACAAGGTTTTACACACAGGCAACTCTGAGGTGAATTCCAATGTCCACCAGCTTCTAGCTATGAAAAATGACAAAGCCCACAACTGCATCTCCTCTATTACCCATACCTCACAGAGCCATCTACTATGTCTTTATGTATTTTGGATACCTCTGCTCATAACCCTTGCTGCTCACTTAGCCTCTGCAATCAGTAAACCATCCTCTAGAATATTCATCTGGCTCCACCAGAGTCCAGCACCAGACATACCTGCCGGTCTCCTTACTGCATTCTGAAAGTGTTTTGTTCTTTGCCAGTTCAATCTCCACTAACCACTCTTTTCCTCACAATACTTTCTTATGCAACCATCAAAGGTACAACACCAGCTCTTTTACCTCATCCCTTCTATCATCCACGGCTCGTAACAGTTCGTTGACTTATTTTTGCCAATGTTGTGAATTGCATTTGGTGCTCACAGTGTAGTCACTTCCATATACAAAAAACCAAATACAACTGGGTGACCATTGTCAAACAACTCCATTTAGTCTGGAGCTTTCAGTTGCCCATACTTTAACCCCACTCACATTTTTACCTTTCTGTACCATTATGCACTTTTAGCTGTATGATAACCCAGCTCTTTTTTTTCTTTCCCACTGGTGTTCCCTGACATGGTGGTCATTTTCTATAATTCTGACCCCAATTTTACAGCTTTTATATGTCCTTCTGTTTGCAACCCCTATCCAGACTACTCCATCTTGTTGATACATCAACTCAGAACACCTGTTCAGCATTTTCTGTTTTTATTCCAGATTCCACGCATCTGCAGATCTTTGATTTTCGAATAAATTTTGTATGTTGGCTTAACCCATTGAAGAAAAGTAACTTTTCTTCAGTCTTTTTCTTTAAAATATTTTGCAAACTAACAGGACAAATTCAACACTAAGCTACCTCCCTAATTCAGCTCACAAGAGTTATACAAGAACTTCAGCATCTTAGAAAATAATTCAATCACTCTTCTGATATAAAGGCCATTTCCTTAATTGGTAACAAATTTCACATGAACATCTGATCATCATGCAAATTTTTTTTTTTTTTGCTTTTGTTCCTAAAGCCTATCATAATCTCACCCTATTTTGTTGATCTTTACTCTGTACTCTCATTTCATAAGCTGTCTGCCTTGGACTCTGAATGGCCTCTGGTTTACTTCCACCACTTCGCTGGCCCAAAGGTTGTGGAGCAAGCTGTCCACCTGGAATAAAGGATGGTGCATCGGTCTGATGAAAAGAAAAAAAAGTCACAGATACAGCATTAAAAAAATGAAAATACAAGAAACCAATAATCAACACAATTTCAAGATAGATGAACAGAATGCAACAGAATCACAAAGCTCAAATTTCCATGTCTACTTTCCCCAAAAAACATGCAAGTTGAAGTTCAGAGGGACAGATAGATTAGATCAATATCACCTAACAAAAGCAGCAATATTATCCCAAAATCTTCGATATATATTTTTTAAAAACGTATCCTGAATCAACAGTGATCTATAGATACCAAAATATTTTACAGAACCATATTTCATTATTAAATACAAGTTACATTACACTTCCTAAAACTGTTTCTTTTCTGAACTAGAAGTCACAAGTTTGTATACACGATTGGTTACTAACTTCTGAGACATTGTGAAAGATGCAAAAATTACATAAATGCAAAGTTTTCTGATATTCTTTGACAAATGTGGGTTTTGGATTATTTTATAAAACTTTAATTTTTAGTTTTATAGTTAACAATTTTGCTTTCATGCAAACATGGCATTGGTAAATTTGGATCTTAGAAATATTTAGTTTGAACAACGAACAACGCTTCTTAATGACAGTCTGCACAACACCGAATCAGAGTGAACTGTTGCATTTTGCGCATAAGGTAATCGATTGCCGGGGGGGGGGGGGGGAATTGCATTTTTTTTTAAATATAGGAAATTCTTCTAACAGTTCCAACAGAATTTAGGAAAATTACTGAGCCCTGACACCAGCAATTCAGGAAATTAATTAAAATGTAAGATTTCAATACAAACCCATTTATTTAAAATAAGTATTCGCATTAAACTTCCTGCACAAACCCAAACATTTTCCTTGTGCATCTGACAGCAATGACTTAACCCATTCTGGAGGTATAGTCACAAAGGTTCCCAAATCCAACCATGTGACAGCTTGAAAGCTATATAGTTGATAACCATATTGAAAGCACTTTCCTTTCAATGCCAGAAGCTTCTGGAAAAACTATGCAACTTTCTTTACCCTAACAAGAGGTGTTTGCATTATGATGGAAACATACGCTTCATTGGAAGTAGAGAACCTTGTGCAAGCAGCCTTATTATTTGTAATAAACAACTATTTTTTGTTACACTAAGTCATGACACAATAAATTTCCAAATATCCGACAAAATCAAGTAAAATATAATTCAATAGCTAGAGTTTCAAAGGCAAATGGCTTTCCATGTATGGAATTTTGCTGACACATTAAAAAAAGAACACCGAGATGTTCCCAATTGTATATCCTCACTGCATATCATCCCTTCTCAGAAATGCAATCGTTGTTGGTTTAAAACCACTGTTTCCTCACCTGCCTCTTCTTCCTCTCCCTCTCAATTCCATCCAAAACGTTTCCCTTTAAGTCGTTCATCCTTAACAGATATGACATGCACATTTCCATTTTTTATTTCAGTGAATCAGCCATATTTCTTGGATTCCTTGAATCCAAGTATATACCCTTCTTTGCTGCCTTTCCATCCACACCCTTCATTTCCTACCAGCTTCAAAACATGCTTCTAATGCATTAATGTTCACATTTAACTGTGTCCTGCTCCATTCTGAAAACTGTAGCTCTCAATAAACCCCCGAGGAAGTGGTTTAAATCTTTCCCAAAGGGTACTGACTCCAGATCTGGTAAACGAATATGTACACATTCACTTGCCCATAACCAGTCCCAACACCTCAGCAATTTATTCCTCTCACCCCTGCAGACATGTTCATTTGCAATATCTCCATCATTGGTATTCACTGAATAGCATCATCCTAAACTGCTGCAGCAAATCTTAACTCCATCGGAACCCCACTGTAAAGGGGCAGGGCAGGGCAGGGCGAATCAAAATGGAAACACCTTCACGGATGGACCACACCACCACGAGAATGATGCACACCGATCTGGTGTAGGAATATGTCTTAAAACTAGAACAGCAGCAATAAAGCAAATGATAGAGTAAATACTACATAGTACTGAGGCAATTGACATAACTTTTTACTCAATACACAGTGCACAATTGATTGCACTTTTTTTTGGAAGTTATTGGTGATATTGTATTGAATGCTCAATCACACTGATCTAAAGCCATACTGTTAAAGTAGAAGTATAGAAAGACCAATGTTTTCTCCATTTTAGAAATGCATGAACATACACATTTCTCAAAACTGGCAGTAATCTCACTGAAAATAGTATTTGAGCAGGATTTCTTGCTTTAAAAAAAGTCCTGAAATCCACTAGGTGAAACAGGATTACATATTTCAAGTATGTCCAGGTTCAATATGACATCCTTGCCATAGAGGGAGTACAAAGAAGGTTCACCAGATTGATTCCTGGGATGGCAGGACTTTCATATGAAGAAAGACTGGATGAACTGGGCTTGTACTCGTTGAAATTTAGAAGATTGAGGGGGGATCTGATTGAAACGTATAAAATCCTAAAGGGATTGGACAGGCTAGATGCAGGAAGATTGTTCCCGATGTTGGGGAAGTCCAGAACGAGGGGTCACAGTTTGAGGATAAAGGGGAAGCCTTTTAGGACCGAGATTAGGAAAAACTTCTTCACACAGAGAGTGGTGAATCTGTGGAATTCTCTGCCACAGGAAACAGTTGAGGCCAGTTCATTGGCTATATTTAAGAGGGAGTTAGTTATGGCCCTTGTGGCTACGGGGATCAGGGGGTATGGAGGGAAGGCTGGGACGGGGTTCTAAGTTGGATGATCAGCCATGATCATAATAAATGGCGGTGCAGGCTCGAAGGGCCGAATGGCCTACTCCTGCACCTATTTTCTATGTTTCTATGTTTATATTTCAATCACTGCAACTCCATTAATCTAGTATCCTAAGCTGTTGGCAGTGCCTCACTAGCAACTTCTCTGGTTGATTGGATATTTTATTAATAATACCCAACATATTATCAATTCACTTCCTTTGGATGTAACTAACACATGGTATAATAAACTTTCCAGCGAATCCCACAAGTTTAAAGGGAGAGTGGGAAGTAGCTGTGTTGTGCCAGAAATCAAATCATCAGGATTTCTGCACAATGGGATAGAGGATTCCGGAAGTTTATGCCTTGGAGATGGACAAGTTACCTGGACGCAATTTAAAAAGCACCTTGAGCACGTTGTGTCCCAAGAGCACAAGCAATCTGAAAAAATATATATTGATGAAATTGACATGAAAAAGTTTGCAATGCCTGTAAAGCCATTTCATTATTTTGAAAAATACTGTACAGCTATGTTCCCTCAAAGCTGTGCGCGTGCACACGATTTTCAACCAGCGCACAATGGAAATTGATATGCATACAAAAGGTTAAGTTACCTAAAATAATGTAGTAATTAATAATTATACTGACTGAAAATAATAATTTAGCTAAATGTTTCTGTTAACTAGTTAGTTGGTTTTTCAAATACCACAATACACGTCACTAATTTACATTACCTCACCTTTCCTGTTTCGGTTTGTACAGCTGCATCACGGAGGCAGTCACCTTTGGCAGACAGTGTTCATATCGTAAAGCTTACAAAAATCTGTTTCAAATTCTGTAGATAGCTTACTAAGTTTTTATTGAAAAAGATCAGTCAAATAACCCAGTGGCTAAATACTGTCACAAGAAATTGATAAACATCACATAAAAAGTAGCTTTACAGGTTTTAAGTGATGTATTTGATGAACTGGCTGCACTGTGCAAGATTCTGCAAACGAGTGGCCTGACACCGCTTGATTCACTTCACTTTGCGCGAGGCAAAATTAACAAAATAAGGAAGTAGTATCTGGGAGACAATAATGAGGTCATGCTCATGGGCCATTCATAAACCTGACAATAGAATCATTGAGTGCCGATCTACAGGCTTCAGTACCTCTTCCCTGACAGCAGTAATGAGAAGAGGGCATGCACCCCTGATGGTGGGAGCCCTTAATAATGGATACCGCATTCTTGACGGACCACCTCTTAAAAATACCTGTGATTGAGGAGGGTCATGCCCATGCCCGTGATGGAGCTGTCACACTCTATAAACTTCTGCAGCTTCTTGTGATCCTGTACACTGGTGTCTCCATACCAGGGTGTGATGCAACCACTTACAACACTTGTCCCTCAATGAGGACTGGTGCACATTCTCTAAACTTCCCCTTCCTGAAGTCCAGAATCAGTTCCTTAGTTAATTCTAGACATAACCAGCCTCTTGAAGCACTTCATTGCATAGATGCGAGTGCTACCAAACATTAGTTGTTGAGGAAGCTCAACTCACTCTTCTTGGGCACCGGAATGATTGCTGCCCCTTTGAATCAATGTGTTGAAAGGATATTTGTTGAAGATCACTGTCGGTGATATTTTGTGTGTGGAGTGGAACAACTTCAGAGATAAAACCTACTACTATTGTTATCTTGTACTGCTGTCGTGGAATCTGTGGAATATCGATGTAACTGCCTTCTCTAGACATTTACCCTGGATTACAAATCTCTCTCTCTCATCACCTATTCTGTGGATGAACTGAACTTTCATACTTTACCATCTCAAGACTCTAAGCCTCGTTTCCCCCAAGCTCAATAGTTTGGGAGTTATAATTACACACATATATACATGTAACACTGTTAACCTGTTTGATTTATTTGATTTTACTTTACTGTATTGCGTAGTTACTAATAAACGAGAATTAGTTAACAGCAAAATCAGACTGCCAGGTGTGTTCCATTTCTGCTGGTTCTTTAACCCATTAACAGGGTACGTAACATTAGGTCTCAACTAAATGGTACATGTAGTATAAATATAATACTGCATATCAGCCAGGTAACATCATCCCCACTGTAAAGTATGATGGAGGTAGTATTCAGCCATGGGGATGCTTTTCAGCAGCAGGAACTGGAAATCTGGTCAAGATTGATGAGAAGGATATACAGAGGGATCCCATATAAAAACTTGCTAGCCTGTGCCAGAAAGCACAAGCTGGGGAGGAAGTTCGTCTTTCAGCAGGACAACAACCCAATCCCACAGCCAGAGCAACCATGCAGTGGCTTAAAATAAAGAAAATTTATGCCCTTGAGTGACCCAGTCAGAGTCTTGACCTTAACCCAATCTAACTCCTCTGGCAAGACCTCAAGACTGCTGTCCAACACCACTCCCCAACTAACCTGGCACAGCTTGAGCAATTTTGCAAGGAGGAATGGGCAAATCTTGTTCCATCGCATTGTGTAAAGCTGATAGCGACTTATCCAAAAAGACTACTGACTCTAATAGCTGCGAGAGGTGGTTCAACTAAGCGCTGAGCAAAGGGGGATGAATACTTTATACTGCTGACATTTAAGTTTTTGAATTTTTAGTTTTTCATGCTTTACAAATTTCCATTTTTTGGGACTCTGCTGTGAAAAAAGGAACATGTAATAAAAGTTATCAGTTAAATTGATCAAAATTCCTGGTTGTAATACTTACTTATGTGAACAAAGGGTTGTGGGCTGAATATTTTTACAAGGCATTATATATAAAACACGCACAAACCAAACCAAGCAATCTTTGTGCAGCCAGTCTTAGGCCAAATAAAAAAAAACTTTCAGTCCTTTTAGTGTTTGAATCATGTTTTTCCCAAAATGATCAACTTCCAAACTAACATCTGAACCCATGATAATCCCATTAGATTACAAACACGGTTTTTGCAACTCTACTGATGTTAAAACATTACAAGAAAACTTGGCGCCTCCTGAATAAACTGCTAAATTTCACCTGTATAGACAGACACTTATGAGAAGTTCTCACTAGACTGCACAATAAGGCAACTTGCATTTAGTATTTTTAAAACATTGGGGTTTCATCGGAATACTATTGAGGAAAACAATGAAATAGTGGGGAAGAGTTGGGTTCTAAGAAGCAACCTAAGCAGAGACAATTGAGATGTGGCAGGGTTCAGTCAATGGACTTCATAAAATGATCCGAGTCATGGATATCTTCAAGGTGATCATACCAGAGGAGACTGCATTAACCCAAAGGGTAAAGTAATGGAGAAATTTGTAAAGACAGAAGGAAAGCTTAAAATAGAATCATTTTTTTAAACTGGGTTAGCAAACAATAGTTTAACAAGTGCATCAGGGTTTGGGTGGATTAGTGAGTGGCATAGTTTTGGAAGACCTCGGGTTCATGGTGGACAGAATAAGACCAGCTAAGATTGCACTGAAAGAGTCAAGTTTAGAGTTGAAAGAGGTCAGAGAGGTGCAGTCCAAAATTCATCTTAGCATTATCCATGATATCATGCTGGCTCAAGTTCAGACATTTGCCAAATAAAGGGATGGTGAGGTAGAGCTGGATGTCATCAGCAAGTATGTGGGGAACATGGCTGTTATTTTCAATTAGGTTGCCAAGTGGTAGCATGAAGACCATTTTTTTGTATAATGTAAGAGGTAGCGAATGAACAAATGGAAAGTTAAATAAAAAGGATGAAATACCATATATTCAAAGAAAGAAATACAAACCAGATCAGGGTATAATGTGGTGTATATTTCCCATGTAAAATTCTGGCTGGAGCAAGACAGAGAAGGCTGATAAGCTGGAAGGTAAGAGGGGCCAATATTTCGCTCGCCAGCCTAGTTTCCATTAATGTCATGACTCCAAGACAACCATCCACAATAATGGCATGAATTTCAAAAGCCTCATAAGTTAGTCAGAGAGTGAAGTCCCAATGGTCAGCATGACACTGGGCGAGTTCGAAAGGAGAAGACTACAATTATCCTTGAGGTGATGTGCTGCTTGGTGAGGCAAGTGGGGATTATGAAGAAACAAATTATGAGTGCACTCTGCAAGCTTGCTCCACCATTTAATATGATTACAGTCCAAATTCCTGCCCATCTCCAATAACTTATATTTCCTTGTTTATCCAGACTCTAGCTACCTCTGCCTTGAAGAATTCTTAAAAACTTATAATCGAGGAAAAAAAAACAGAAGTTAAACAAATGATGGACATATTTGGATGTTTTCAATATATCCAATCAAAATTAAAACATCTATTATCAGCAGTAGTTCTGAGAAACCTTTAGCCATTCAAATCTATGTCTTTTGATATCTTATTAATCTTCTAGAAATCCAACAAATTGTAACATGTACTTCTGTGACAGAATCTGGAAGTGACTTACTTTCATCCTTTTATTCTTTTCCTTCTGCCTTTTTCTGAATGACACCTGCAAGAAGATTTCCAGTGTTACACTCGCAAGTTCAACAGCTCTAATTTTAAATTTCAAAGTAAATTTTATTATGGTACATATATGTCATCATATTCAACCCTGAGATTCATTTTCTTGAGGGCATACTCAGCAAATCTACAAAATAACTGCAACAGGATCAATGAAGGAAAAAGTGCAGAAGACAACAAACTGTGCAAATGCAAATAAAAATAGCAATAAATAACAGGAATATGAGATAATGAGATCTTAAAGTGAGATCATTGGTTGTGGGAACATTTCAATGATGGGGCAAGTGAGTGTAGTTAATTCAAGAGGCTGATATTTGAGGGGCAGTACTGTAACTGTTCTTGAACCTGGTGATGCAAGTCCTAGCATCCTTGTACCTTCTACCTGATGGCCGATGGCAGCAACAAGAAGAGAACATAACCTGGGTGGTGGGGATCTCTGTTGATGGATGCTGCTTTCCTACGAAAGCATTTCATGTAGATGTGCTCAATAGTTGATTTGACCCAGTACCCATGATGTACTGGGCCAAATCCACTATCTTTTGTAGGATTTTCTGTTCAAAACCATTGGCGTTTCCATGCCAGGCCATGATGCAGCCAGTCAATATACTCTCCACTACACATTTATAGAAGTTTGTCAAAGCTTCGGATGGCATGCTGAATCTCTGCAGCTGATTTGAAAACAGCTATTTAATGAAGCTTAATTCTTCCAAAGCTCCTTTGCCTTATAATTTGCATTTGAATTCAAAATGTGTTCACACTAGAATGGCCTAAATCCAGAAAAGCGAAAAAGAACTTAGACTCATGGAAGCAGCAATCTCATCTATCCTGTACTGTTCAAGCATCGACATACAATTTACATTCAAGTTTAGTGACAATGACACAGCCAATAACACTACATGAATCCACCAACACACACAAAATGATGGAGCAACTCAGCAGGCCAGGCATAATCTAGGGAAAAACAGAGAATACAGTCCACTGTACTGTTTTCCTAGATGGTGCCTGGCCTGCTAAGTTCCTCCAGCATTTTGTATGTTGCTCAGATTTCCACCATCTGCAGATTTTCTCTTGTTTGTGACATGAATCCACCACTGCAATTACATCCATTAGAAGTCTTATTTCAATTAGATTTTCTAACTTTTGATTGGTAACATGCATTTACTGTTCAATTCTATGTCAGAATATCAGAATAATTTCTACCATATGCAGTAGTTAGGTTGGATATAACTTGTGATTTTACTGTAGATACAACTATTAAATATCATATCTTAACATATAATAGATTTCAAAACTTGAGATGACTTACATCATCCTCTCTTCTCTTCTTAAAAATGTTATCCTCAGCCTCTCCAACTGCAGTCATAATCATCTGAACTCGTTCCAAATTTACGAAACCATTCTCTGTAAGATAGCCCTGAAGAGAAGAGAAATCTTTGACTTTTATCTGATTTTTGTTTTTGGAATGAAATACACTGTTCGTCAACACTTTTGTTTTTACTTACTCCAGTCTTGTGTACTACATTCTTGTAAATGCCAACCAGCCGATCAATCGCACCTTCCCTAAGTAGTAAGTAGAGTACCCAGTTCAGTTTCAAGAACTAGTTGCTAAAGATCAAGATGTTAGCTACCGGATCTGAACTCTGATTACAGAACTGTTGCATTTCCAAAATTTTGTCCCACTCTGTAAATCAATGCAATCCATGAAATACTCAAGTGTTCACAGTGCATGGAAATGTTGTTCAAGAGCATTTTTCATTTAAATGTGAAGAATACATTTCAATGTGACTGCAGTACTCATGGGTCCCATGTACTAACTGAATTTGTAACATTTCAACATTAATTGCAAAAGAAAATGTCAGTTCATATTATTCACAAGACTATTATTAACATTAGCCCTTCCCACAACATGCAGCCATCAAGTTGAAATTAACAATCAAAGAAAACTCGTCAACTTTGCACAAAGTACACTGCCATTCCTCTGGTAACTCAGAGCAGAGCATGCGAATTTCTCTTCTTACAGATGGGAGCATGATTAAAATTTTGGTATATCCCAGGGGTCAGGAAATCTCAAAGCAAAATGGTGAGCAGAGAATCATAGCTCAGGCAGATTTGTGCTTTTAAAAGCACTAGTTCTTGGCCATAGCTTTTGGTCTCCGACTGTGGCTTCCCATTGATGCTATAAATCGGTAACCCCACATCATAAATTTATAATGAGGACTTTTTGTTTTAATTCATTTATTGTTGCTTCAAATATTGGCATGGCCAGAAAGAGAAACATTTACAGCTTATTGCCCTTGAGCATACAGTGGAAGACCATCCCCTTAAAATGCTATAACCTTTCTGCTGAAAGTAATCCTACCATCCTCTTGGATCTCCAGGATCTAGATGCACTTGTTGCTGTTTGCCTTCCTGGTTGCTGGGGATTATTTATAACCGATTTCAACAGCAAAACAGACATGAGATACTCCATACTTAAGTCATCATACCTGATTTCCAGTGAGGGCAGATGAGGCAGGAAATCATTTCCCACAAAGAAGCACATAAATACCCAGTCATCAATGCTCCTCTCAAAGTCAAATGGAAAAGGGAGGCTTGCCATTGTCAATTCTCTTTCCAAGTACTGGTAATTCAAAGTAAAAAAATCACTGTGCCATATCAAACATCAAATACTTGAACAGTTTAAATAATTCTTGAATTAACTTACCTCACGCAATACAGTCAATCGGATAAATATGAACTCAACTTCTGAACCAGAAGGAGCACTGCCTGCAAACTGATCAAACTGAGGAGAAACAAATGAAAACGTGTTTGAAACTAAAAGTCCACTTTAAAAACTTCTCCAGTAAAGACCAAGGTTATTTCAGCTATTTTTACTCCACCCACTAGAAGACTGCCAAGTGCAAACTGCTGATCTCTCAGGGTTGCTCTCACTCACATCTTGAATTTTCATTGACATCTATGGTCTCAAACTTTGATTGCAGAGCTTTCAGCTGAATTCTACTTTCTCTCAATGGATTGTTAACAGCCCAATTTGACATTTTACCCATCTGTAGAGGTCTTCAAGATGCTTCATAGGAGCATTAGATATTACATAAAAGACAGTTTATGTGGTTTCACATTTTAGCACGAATTTTATGGCCCAACTGGCCTTTACTATGACTTGCAGCAAATAATACAAATAGACTATAAATTAATGCACCTTTTGAAATACCATTTTGCACTAAATGCTGCAACAAATTCATAGCAAAATAGACTAAGTACAGTCAGCTTTTCTTAAATGTAGTTCTTTGACCTTTCAGAGATAGCAGAGTTCTTCGAACTGCTAAATTGAGCACAATTCTGAGAAAACCTATTGGATGTGCTCAAATTGTATGTTCAAAAAACAGCTGAAACACACATAGTTGGATAAAGGGGGAAATTAAAATTAAAGAATTAAACAAATAACATCACTAAAAATACCAAATGGAGGCTGATAAATATCCTGCACCCTGTGCTCTAAATGGACAAGAGAAATGGTGGTTGCATTAAATGTAACCTTCCAAAGTTTCCCAAATTCTGAGAAGATCCCAGTGGACTGAAAAACAACAAACTTAACATCGATGTTCAAGGAGTGGGGGAAAAAAAGGAAATTACAGCCATATAGTTTAACAAGAATAAATAATACCAAGGAAGTTATAACACAAAGCTCAACTGTATTAGTCAACACTCTTCTACGAAAGACAAATAATGTTAACCTATTTTTATCAGTGCTCTTTGAAGCCAAGATGTAATGGATGCAATACATCTGATTTCCAAAAAACAGCCATGAGATACCACAGAAAAAGTCCCATGAGACAGAGTGTAATATGAATATGAAGAGAGAATTTAATAGACAAACAATACAGTATGGTTAGAAAGGTCATTTTCAGATATGCAAGCTCATGAAATTTCAAGGATCAGTGTTTTTATAATTGATATTAATAAACTGGATAAAGGTCAGAATGAAACACATCCATACTTGCTGATATACAAAGACAGAAATGGAAATCTATGAGAAGAGCAAGAAACAGCAAAACAATATGAACACAAGTTACAGCAAGGAATGAGGTTTGCCATGCTTCCCAACATAGTGGATAAATAGATTATTCAAACAGTGAGACATTAGTAAATAGTGTACTGAGATATCTACAGCCCTATACATGAAATATGCAAGTAGCCTGCAGGGATACTGTTTGAATTTATTGGGGTTTCAATAAGCCACAATTATGCTACAGGATAAGAGTTTAGATATCCTCAGTTCAGTAGAGCTACACGCCTTGGAAGTCATGAGGTGAAGACTCACTGATATCTGGGATAAGATGTTTGTCTTCTCAGGACAGATCAAATAGGGGTTTATATTCAATTTAGAAAAATTGGAACAGTATTCACAATAAAATTTACTATTCATCAGGTGCTTGAAGATTAGGTATGAGGATATTCCCTAGGGTAGCACATTTTAGGATTAAAGGGCAACATTTCAGCATGAGGACAAAATTACTTGAGACCACATAGTGGAATCTACACTCCTTCCCCACCCCAAAGTGTAGTCCATCTATGGAACTCCAAACTCAGTGGGTTGTATAATGGCGACATTTAATAATAATACTACACTATTTATATCATATTCTGCTTATCTACTTTGTTGGGAAGTACAGAAAAACTCATCTTTTAATGTTGTATTACAGCAAATGGATTATGTAGCCCATTGCTATTTATGCCTGCTCATTTAACCTGTGCATACTGTTTTGTAGTCCCATGCTATTCTCCACAAGACTAGGGAACAAAAAGATGTTTGGAGTCACAAAGAATGGGGAAAACCAGAAAGGAAAGGGGACTGAAGCTAAAGGTAAGAGACTCCATGATCTTACTGAAAGGCAAAACTGGCTTGAGAAACTGTTACTCCTTGATAATACTTAGCTTGTTCTTATTTGGCATTTACAATCTGTGAAAATCAAGCAGACTTGCAATGAGCGATATTTAATGCCCAAGAAAGTAGCAGCAAGTTATAAGATTAAAGTTAGAGACATAGCAATGAATAAAGTTTTTAAATGAAAAAGAAAACAAAATTAAAAAGGCAGGTGCTGGAATTCTGAAACAAAAACAGAAAATGCTTTTTTTTATTTTATTGAGATACAGGCCCTTCCAGCCACGCTGGCCAGCAATCCCCCTATTTAATCCTGGCCTAATCAAGGGACAATTTACAATGACCAATCAACCTACCAACCAGTAGGTCTTTGGACTGTGGGAGGAAAGCCACGCGATCACGGGGAGAACGTAGAAACTCCTAACAAACAGCAGTGGGAATTGAACCTGGGTCACCTGTACCGCAAAGCGTTGTGCTAATCACTATGCTACCATGCCACAAAACAGTTACCCAAGGAACATCTGTAGAAACAGTTCACACAGGTTGAAGACCCTTTATCTGAGCAGAGATTATAGAGATTTGTTTGAAAAATATAACAATGTTGTAAAAGGCAAAGATGGAGAATGATGGGAAAGTTCTTCTAATTGAAAAATTAACCAAATCTAAAAATATACAGAGTCATTATTTTCTGCAATTTTAAGAATGGACCCTCTTTGGAAGAATAAGTATGTGTAATTAAAACTGTATGTAACACATCCTGCAGATTTTCTCAATTCCTAAAGGCTGGGAGCAAGATCAAATATCTGGAAATTTTGAAAAAAAAAGTATCTTGAAATAGCTATGAACATAATCTTGGAAATCTATAGCAGACAGAAAGAGAATCTCAAATATCCACCATATCTTCAATAAGAAGTCATCTCATATTTTAGAAACCCACCATTTCCTATCACCAGCTACCTATTATATTGAAAGTGATTATTTATTAAGTGCAAATGATAGCAAATTATCATAAAAATTCAGCAATGTACCTCTCCCTGCTTCTCTTTTGGCAAGCCCTGGCATTCGTTGATTTCATGACCTATCTGGCCACAAAGAGGACATGGTTTTGGCTGGTTTGGCTTGAACTCTTCTCTGATTATGGTGAAGTTCACTTCATGAGTTGCCAATCCTAACATGATAAGATCAGCTGTGGGAAAAAAAAACCACACAGGATTTGGATTGTTTTACTAGCTATTTGTATGAGAAATAAATGTGGTCCTTAACAGAATTAAATCAATATTGTTCACAACATGAGGTGAATCAGAACTACTGACCATCAGCCCCACACAAGCAATGCCGAGTGTTTGGATCATGGTTTGGTTGAGCTGCAAGATAAAAATTAAAAGTTGTAATAAAATAATATCAATTCTTGCATTTTTCACTCTGTCCCTCCCACGCTAACAACCCTGACAAAAATGTAAGATATATACCTCGTTGCCTTCTTATGTAATCCATGATCTTGTGTTCACCCTCACCAGGAACACTGGCGTCTGACAAAATAACCTAGTAAATTTTTAAAAAGGAATTAAATAGTTACGCTCCAACAAAAACTAGATTAATGCTAGATTACTAGTCCACAGAAGATATTTTATTGTAAAAGACAAATAACCATTGAGAATGGTGTTTTCATTCTAAAGCAGTGCACAATTTAAAACACTGAAAGCACCGTGCAAAATTTTTAAACAGACATGAACAGTATTGATCAAAATTCAGTGTAATTTTTGAAAGCCAGTCAAAATTTAGTACCGGCTGTTTAAAAATGGCTAGGCAGACAAAAAAAAAGAATGATTTTGAATCAAGATCATTTGTTTAGATGCTACATGGCAGCTGACAGAACATATAGGAGCCTGAAGACACACATTCAGCATTTTGGGAACAGCTTCTTCCCTTCCACTATCAGATTTCTGAATGGACATTAAATCAAACTATAAACACTACCTAAATAATTTCATTCTCTTTTTGCACAATGTAATTTTTATTTCTTACTGTAATTTATAATTTTTTGTTCTGCACTGTACTACAGCCGCAAAACAACAGAGTTCATAACATACTGTATGACAGTGATCTGAAACCCAATTCTGATTCTGCACTCTAACTAGCTCAAATGCATGAAAATCCACACAAATAGTGAAACTGGCTTACTGAAATTGACATTTGTGGGATCTTGCAATGACTAGCACAATAATGGAAATTCATTATTGTGCTAGTCTATTTTAGTTATTTGGTTTGTGTAATTATGGAACTTATCAGTGTGGTGGGAAGTGAATGAGGTGCACAGGTTTTATAGCTCAATTAGAAAAAGGCAAGCCATGGCAATTGTGCAAAGAGGAAGTTTAACATAGTTATTAAGCTATTAAGTTTAAGGAAATAGAAGTTCAAGGAAACATGGAAGAAGATGTAGTATCAGAGCAAAACCTATTAGGAAAAATAAAATAGCTTCCAAATGAACTCCAATGATAACTTGATCATTTAGAAATGCAGGACTCTATAGTCATGTGGTATTTCCACTGCTATTTGCCAACAAAATACAGATGCACATTCCTTTATCCCAAATTCTGAAATCCAAAAAGCTCCAAAAACCAAAGGTTTTTTTTCGCCAACAGCTGACATCACTCAGGTGTGACGTGGCAGCACTAGCAGAGGCCGCCAGACATCAGTTGTGGTTCATTGCTCGTACTGGTTACACGTGCATTTGATGTTCGCTGGTATTTTGTGTTCACTGTTGACTTTGTGTTTAATTTCACTGTGAAAATGTCAAAAACAGCTGCAGATACCCCTATGGGTAACAATGAGAAAAAGAGAAGGAAGCATCTATCATTATCAATAACGCAGCAAGTAGAGTTATTGCAGAAGCTTGATCATGGTGTGTCTGTGCGGCATCTTACTGAAGAAAATAGTGTCGGAACTACCACTGTATATGACTTAAATAAACAGAAAGACAAGTTACTGAAGTTTTATAGTGACAGTGACAGTGACGTTCTACATTTATTCCAATAAATAATTTACCATGTGTTTGATTTGGTTCGTTTGAAGCTGTATCTTTTTATGTTTTATTGAATGTTTTTGTTGGGAATAAAGTTTTTTCTTGTCATTATTTCCTAAACAATACAGTATAACAATTATTTACATAGCATTTACATTGTATTAGGCGTTATAAGTAATCTAGAGATGATTTAAAGTATACGGGAGGATGTGCGTAGGTTTGGTACGCCACCGGGTCCTAAAGTTCACCACACTGAGACAGGTTAAATAAGGGACTTGAGCATATGTGTTTTTTTGGTATCGGGGGGGGGGGGGGGTGGGAGGGGCGGTGTCTGAAATCCGAAAAATTCTGAATTCCGAAATGCAACTGGCCCCAAGGATTTCGGATAAGGAATTGTGGACCTGTAACGATAGTTTCAATCAGACTTGCAGCTGTACAGCGATTTGTACAAACTGAAGTATTTTCGTCAATGGAATTGGTATAAAACAGAGGTTCACAACCTTTTTATACCATGGACTCCAACGATTAACCCATTAACATGGACCCCTCAGCTAAACGCAAGCTTTCGTTATAATGCAGGAAATGTAGCAACCTTTGCACACACCAAGTATCAACAAAACCACAATTTAATAATAACCAGGTAATGGTTTTCAACAGGCATTGGCTGAACACAACAGATGCTGGCCAGGAGACCTGGAATAACTCCCTGTCCAAGTCACAGGTCACTACCTGAGAGGCAAAAAGGCTATCGTAAGTTCTTTTTGCGTCAACTACAAAGCAGCACATTCTCATCAGTCCACTAACTGCCACCACAAACCTCAGTGCTTCACTTTCCGGACTGTAAATGTGAAGCCAACCATTTGGCTCAAAAGCAGGCAAACTAACAATCATAATGCAATAACCAGTTTAAGATAGCGCGGGTGAACGCCAGTGAGTACTTGCTGGTGCCAACTAAAACAACTAAATACTTCATTAAATTTAGTTGTAAACGATCACTGCAAACAAAAGACCGTAACTTCCATGTTGGAGTTGAGCTTTTAAACTGCCTGGCATTTTTGCAGTGGGAAATGAAGTCCTGAAGGTGCAGAATGGTTGCAGTGTGGGGTGTACGGGCTGAATCAATGCTACGACGTCCAAGCCAGAAAGTGGGGAATGGCTGGTGTGGGCCGGGAGGCAAATCGATTCAGCAGAACCGAGGTGAGAAGAGCGGAGGCAATGCAGAGTCAAGATGACAGCGCCCAGGCCCAAGCGTGAGAGCAAAGAAAGACCCAAGGTGTGATACATTAAAGCGCAAGGTCCGAGAGCAAGGAATGACCTGAGTTTTGAATGGTTTAAGCACTGGGCCAGACTGAAAAAGGTCAGGGTGTCCAGAGCTGTTCAATCACTGCTCCATGAGTTTTACTCGACTCTGCACTGAACTTCAGTTCGCTTCTCCGCGAGGTTTGCTCATCTCTGCACCGAGCTGTGGCTTGTACCTATCAAAGTGCAGACACACTTTTCTGCACTTCAGTTCTGAATGCTATTTGCTTACTTTTATTGTTTGCACGTTTTGTTTTTTTCCCCCCCGGAACACTTGGATGTAAGTTAGAATGAAGAAAGGTTACAACAATGTATAACACATTTTGCACCTAGGATAGAGGCCTTTTCAGCAGTGATCATGGGTCAATAAATGCCATCTTACTGAATAGCAGAGCTGCCAAGGGGATGAATGGCTTATTCTTATTCCTACTTATCGTCGGTTTTCTGATTTAAAGAGAATCACAAATACAAAGTAAAGAAGAATGAAGGCCGCCAGATGATAGATGAATTTGACTGGTACGACAAGTAAACTGAATGGGTTTCTTACACGAGTGCATTTTATAAATCAACTTTAAAAGTAAAATGAGTGAACACTTACTGTTAAGTTTTTCCAACCAGGATCACTATTTAAGCGATCAGCAACGTAGTATCTAAGGCATTGTGCTAGGTTGTCCATGAATTCTGTTCCCTAGAATGAAGATCTCAACATTAACATCTGAAAATCATATGTATGCTGAAATTTCATGTCCATTCTCCAATAAATAATACCTACGGGAGTAATGCAGTTGCTGTCAAATCTTTCTTTTACTGTCTCTGGAGGTAGATATCCACCTGCAAATGCAAAAATAAATAAATCACAGTATGTATTCAATATTTATTTCCTAAAATTCTATGGAATGATCTAGTTACTTTGTTTTGCTACTCGGAGTTTCGTCACATTAATTTCCACTTTACAGCTTGATTAACTGTTGCCATTGCAAATGGGATCAGTATCAAACAGGGGAGAAAAATACATGCAACCATCAGTAGCAGATTACAAGGGTTTTGACAAGAAACTGGTTGCATCACCATCTGATATGGAGGGGTCACCGCACAGGATTGGAAGAGTTGCAGAGGGATGCAAACTCAGCCAACTTCATCATGGGCACTGGTCTCCCCAGCATTGAGGACATCTTCAAAAGGCGATCCCTCAAAAAGGCAGCACTCATCATTAAAGAGCCCCATCACCCATAACATGCCCCCTTCTTATTACTACCAAGGAAGAAGTATAGGAACCTGAAAACACACACTAAATGTTTTATCAACAGTTTCATCCCCTATGCCATCAGATTTCTGAATGGACGATGAACCAACACATGAACGCTTATTCATTAATTTGTTGCTCTCTTTACAAACGCAAGTGGATGTATATACAAGCACACACACGGGTGCACAGACGTATGTAGATTTGAATACACATGTGCACAGTATGAGTGTGGAACAAATTAAAGAGCAGCACACTGTAGAAATACATGGGGCATTTCCAATTTAGTTGGGCATTGTTAGTGAAATAACACTATAAATAAAAGGGGACTGCGTGTCCTCATAATCATAAATACCACGATCAATTCAGATGAGCAGTTTGCTTAAGAGAGTTAGTTGTCTTATGAGAAGAGATTAAGTATGAGATCTACTGGAATTCATAGAAAAGGCAAACTCGTGAAAGTCAGCAGAATCTGAGAGCATTTGTCTAGATGCTGATGAGCTACACAGTCAGGACAGAGAACTTGCAATTCAGTGACAAAGACAAGGAATATTCCATTCCAGATGCATTCAAGAGAAATTCAACAATCTGACTGGGAATCTGCCAAGATCTCTATTACAGAAGATGATGGATGTTCAAAGCTGAGGCTAAAATTATCATTGACAAGTCGTCATTTACTAAATGACAGAGCAGATGTTGTGGACATGGCCTATTCCAGATTTCATTGCTCATAACAGAATTACAGCATACCTTTAGAAAGCACTTCTTTCCTCATTTTTATCTTCTCCTCAGCTAGCTCCATTCCCTCTTTGGATGCACGGAAACGTCTGGATCGCTGTTGGTTCATTTTGGCACGGGGAGCCTAGAACACGTATGTATTTTTAAGAGATATGTTACATTCATTTCTAGCTAGTAAAAGGTGGGGAAAGAGGTTTATTTACTTAAGCTATTGTATTATATTTATGCTGAATAACTTGCAGCTTTTAGCTGTAATTATTTGATTACTATTAACTTTATATTCTGACATCCCTTAGATACAGTGTGCCTGCATGATTGCCATGCACTGTCTGTATTATTAGTTGTATATTAAGACTGAAGATTAAGTAAATCCAGAACTTAGTTACATAGATTAATGCTTAAGAAATAAGAAGGTCACAGGGATAGAAGCTCAGAGTCAAAATAATTGAAGTTAGATATGGCGATATATAGCATAAAGTGTATACAATATAGTATTCAGTATTTAATTTTCACCATAGCTTCTATTACTTAGAATCAATTCAACTGAGTACGTATGAAATATTCTTTTTGAAACTAAATTAACTGTTCAGTCAAATCAAGTTCAACAAGTTCAAAATACAATTTATAATTGTTAATTAATAGTTCAGGATCTCTTTAACGTAAAAAGCATTTCCATGGAAATTTGTGACCCACTAAACATTCAACCGATTTGGGCTTTTAATTTTGAGATGGATATTCTCTGTCCAGGGCTAGGGGGTCTAGTCTCTTTTTGCCAAGCTCAGTTTTCTAAACAGAGCAGCTGACATTTCTAGAGAAAAAAAAGTGTCATCTTTAAGTTAAAACTCCAACCAAGTATTCTTTGTTTAGCTTTCTGTCCTAAATGGGAGCAAGTTTTCAGTTCTTAATGTAAATAGCAAGCAATAATCAGATTGAATTTAAAAGGACAGCTTTACAAACAGTATTGTCTATACAGCAGACTTGCTGGCCCACAGCACCTGGGCTAAACACTCAAGAGAAGCTGTATAAGCCAAAAATGTTATGTTAAATGGGATTGTATCAAGGCTGACTAAGTTATTTACAGACCAGATTGATATAATCACTTAGCATATCAAGTAACTGATTTATTAATAGTTGGAAGATTTGGGTATTCATGGAGTCAGCGTTCAAGCTTTAATTGTGGTACCGGGGAACTCTGTCTCCAGAAGCTTTTAGACCACCTGTGTGAAAAGGTATCTGAAAAAATATCACATGTGGGAAGTCATCCAAGTGGGAGAAAAAAAAGAATAAATGCAGAGTGCAGTCAGGTTTATTAGGAATGGCCAGGAACATCATGAAGAATGACAGAAACATGGCGTGGAGTAGAATCCATAGCTCTGTCTTCAACTTATGCGACTAATTCATTAGTACATCTTTTTAGCTTACAGGAACAATGCCTGTGCTTCAGGAATTCTTTCTGTCTTAGAAATGGTTTGTAATTTGGAAATCTCTTTTAAGGTTGAAATCCTCTGAGTTTTCAATGTGTTTTAACAATTTTGACTGGATTTAAACTTTTATCACTGAGAATAAATGAACTACATTGTTAGCTGGAAGCATCTCCTCCTTGGTGGGAGATACCCACACTCAATTAATGGGTATTGGCAGCTAAACTCACCCATAAAGGATAAACAAGGAAGTGAGCTAGCCTTTGAAGATTGGGTAGTTACAGTACAACTTCCCTTTAACGAGGATACGCCATATCTATCTATATTGGATAGGGCTTAAGATCTTCATTTGTGTTTAGAACTTCACGGTAAGCAAACCCAATACCATCACAATTTGAACTACCCAAAAGTCTAAAGTTTGAATAATAAATCCCCCACCAAAACAAAAAAAAACAATTTGTGAATTAAAGGCTACTATATTTATTAATTAATGTAGTTGTACTATTGTTTGGATTACATATTTTTTCTAGCAATACATACGCATGCTTGACTGCATCTCCACTTCCTATAATTTAGCAACAATTTCTCTTTTGTGCATTATGTCCACAACAATTACAGGATCAGTTGTATAGCTTAATCCACATTCTCTTACAACATGACTAGATAATTTTTGGCATAATAATGTGTAAAAGGTGACACGTGTTATAAAATGTTTTGCACTCCAAAACACTTTTTATATATCTTGTCATTCCAGACTTTATTGACAAAGTGACAGATGCAGACACATTTTAACACATAAAAAAAGATATAAAATATCTGTTTCTACATCTTCAACCACTCAGGTGAATTTATCATAAAAATGAAAATTTCTGATGTTACTACTAACGCATGAAAGAGGTCACACATTGATTGTAACATGGAATCTTTCATGCTAGAGCCTGAACTTTTAAACCCAGACAGATCTAGATCAATGGGAGTAAGTTATTTTTGTATGAATATTAATTTGTCTAATGCTTTCAGTACAGTCTGCTTTTAAAGTACATCACATCAAATACATTGAAGAAAATACCCTTGCATGAAAATGTCAAATATCAGTTGGTACTTCCATAAACCTTATTTAACTTAGTTCTCAAACATGGAAACATAGTACTTACAACTCCATCTATTGCCATATAAAGCAAGCGCCTTGGTCTAATGATGTTAAATAAACGATCAATATATTCAAATATGGCCACCATCATTTCATCTTCATTCTTGGGAGCTGGCCTGCAAGATGCATTCAAACAAAGATCAGAGTTTTGTAAAAGGAAAGAAAGAGGGAAAGGCACAGAAATAAAAGCTAACATTAACATTACTTGTTTTCAGGATGTGTGCAAGGATGAATAATGCCATTCATGTCCAAGTACAGATTATCAAACTCCACTTCATTTGGATTAGGCTTGCTGCAATCCACTGGAACTTTGACTCCATTGACTTCCTTTGCCTGCACAAGATTGAATAAAATCATAAATATAAAAATAAGTTTTGAAAATTTTCATAGTTACCCCTTAGTTTAATAAAGCTACTGATTTAAATTAAAATTAGACCTCCTTAATAGAGATCATGATCAGTACAAATTATCCTGACAGCTCCTGACATCAAACTATTATTGGTATTATGAATATTTAAGGAGCAGAACGAGCTTGGCAACATCAGTGGGTAACTGGCAAGAGTGTCAAACAGGCAGAGACAATTGAAGATGTAACACTTTATTAAAAGACTGGTTTTGGCACTTAGATCATCACAAAGAATCTGCAGTCTGGCCCTTTCCAAGGTTCTTTTCCCCCTCTAATCATCTTTTCTAAAGTTATGCACTTATGTAGAAATTATTCCTCTCCCCACCCAATTACCAAATACTTTATCTATCCTTGGCCCAGGATGCACTGAGCCACATTCCAAGAGTGTAGATCATGCACAGGAGTTAAATTCTTAAGGTCCTCACACTAGAGGGCAGACTTCCCATCCACTTAGTCATTAGCACACTCATCCCAGTCTTCAATAAAACCATTGCCATACTTCCTAAACTATTTTAAAACTACCAGACTGCTTGGTTTTGTTTAAGTCAGGTTAAAGGTGTACATGATGCAGCAAGATTACAGTGCATCACATTCATGGACTACCCTACCTATGGTGCAGTTGTAGCCCTTGAAATATAGCATGAAATGATTATGGTGTGCCCTGTCAGTAATCAAATTCTCTTCAAGCTGAATGTCAGATGCTGAGTGGAAATGTCTGGCTTTCTTGTCCAAATTATAACAACCCTCACTATTTAATAATCTTGCTTTCTTTAATAGACAAGGAAATAAGATGAGTTCTGCTTCTAACCACTTCGAGTGGCAGGCTTTTTATACAAGACAAGCAAGAAACGTCTCCTGGCCTATCATCTGCACAAAATATTGTCTCAAAGTGTACTAAAGTCATTCATTAATGCCAAGTAAATGGCTTGGAAGGGAAAAGGCCTGCAATAGATCATTGTTGGGTTGAGTTGGGTGGTAGCTTGGAATTCAAAATAGGGAGTTAACAAGGTCATTAACTTGAACCTAACACACATGGATTAGAGTATTCTTGAAATATTCTTCAAATAAAGCTAATCACCAAAAAAGGTCAGAATTTAGTGAGCTATGTATCTCAAAATCTAATAGAAAAAAATTAACTGATTTGAAATGGCCTTGGCTATGGCGTCAAAATGACATTACAATTATGCAAAGCTCCCTTTGGGCGTAATGTAAAGATGGACCTTCAGTTCTGGACACACCTCAGTAGACATTGCCTCTGAGAGAGCAGCACAAAGTAGAATGATTCTAGGGTTAATTGAATAGATATATACACTGGGCTTGTAGAAGCTTAAGGAATGATATCAAAAGTATGTTTCTAAAGATGAACCAAAATGGTCAGAAGAAACTATTTCTTCTGTTAGGGGAATAATTTAAAATTAGAGTTTGGATAACCAGGGGTGAAGATGCCAAGTATCTCTTCACATACAGAATAACAGATCTCGAAAAGCACTTCCATTAAAGGCTGTTTTAGTTCTTGTAGTAATTCAAAGGATGTGGATATCATTGGCGAACCAATCAATTACTGCTCATTCTTACCTACCCTTGAGAAAATTGAGAGTTGCCTATTTGTACAATGGAATCAGAACACCGAAGGCAATCCCATAGTATTGCTTGGGCACCACCATCCACTCCCAACTTCTAAACAACAACGACCAGTACTTTTATAATACTGACAGTATGTGATTTGGAGGAGAACATGAGTTAATAGTAATCGCATGCTTTTGGTGTCATTGTCCTTGCAGAGGTCAGACATTTCCAGTTTGGGGGTTGCTGCACTGCATCTTGTACGCAGTATAGCTGGTGTACAAAAAAGAAAAGGAATGAGTTTTGAGGATGAGTGTTGAACTGGGAAGTTATTACAGCTATACTCAGGTAGCAAGCACAGAAGATCAAATCACATTCCTGTCTTTGCCTCTAATTTGGTAGAAAGTAAAGTTTATCCAAGGAACTCCTACAGATGTGTCCATGGGGTGAAATGACCAGTACCAACCAGCATCTTGATTTGTGCTCAGTATCCAGCATTACATGGCTGAAGTCTGAACTGGAACTAAATCCAATTTAGCTATTTTCCCCCCATATCACTGTGCTCTCACTCTTCCCTCTCAAATTGACTTCAGCCTTACAAAAGCACAAGCTTCCTGTCTTCCAACAATTTCATCTCACAATGGTCTCCACATTTAACTCCACCACAGGTAAAGCCTCAAGCACTCAATATTTCCAGGGACCTTTCCACTTATTTCCTCCTTCCAACACTGCTTAAAATCTGCCACCTCAAACACGCCTTTGTTTATCTGTTTTCAGATGCCTAGGAAAGGTTTGATTTGGTAATGCTGCAATAGGCACCTTGGTATGTTAGGCTACATGGAATTACGAGGGGTGATTGATAAGTTTGTGGCCTAAGGTAGGAGTCAATTTTAGAAAACCTAGAACATTTATTTTTCAACATAGTCCCCCCCCTACATGTACACACTTAGTCCAGCGGTCATGGAGCATACTGATCCCTTCTTTGTAGAAGCGACCCACAGCAGGGGTGATTGATAAGTCCGTGGCCTAAGGTAGAAGGAGATGAGTTATTAACTTCAAACTTTCTGCATTATCACTCAGAGTTGAACTGCACGTGCATGTAACGAGAGCATCTTGGACCTCCAGGTGGTGCAAAGCAGGGGCGATTAATAAGTTCATGGCCTAAGGTAGAACGGGATGAGTTATACCGCTCTCATTACATGCCTATGCAGTTCAACTCTGAGTGAAAATGCAGAAAGTTTGAAGTTAGTAACTCATCTCCTTCTCCTTAGGCCACAAACTTATGAATTACCCCTGCTGTGGACCACTTCCTGGAGGTCCAAGACGCCAACTTCTACAAAGGAGGGATCCGTATGCTCTAAAACCACTGGACTAGGTGTGTAAACGTAGGAAAAATGAATGTGCTAGGTTTTCTAAAATTGACTCCTTCTACCTTAGGCCACCAACTTATCAATCACCCCTTGTATTTAAATTGCTGTTATTCAGCTAACAGAATTCATCTCTGTTTGTCCTTCAATTTTAATTATAATTTCTTATCAGCATATTTATTTACATATTGTCAACAGTGTGAAACAGGCCCTTCCGGCACTTTGAGTCACACCACCTAGCAAATCCACCAATTTAATCCTAGCCTAAGCATGGAACAACTTACAATGACTAATTAATTTACCAAACAGTATGTCTTTGGACTGTGGCAGAAAACCAACAAACTCCTTATAGGCAGCAGCAGGATTGAACCCAGGTTGCTGGTACTGTGAAGCTTTGCGCTAACCACTACACTACCATGCCGCCCCTTTAAGAACATAACATAAGAAATAGGAGCAGGAGTAGGCCATCTGGCCTGTTAAGCCTGATCCACCATTCAATAAGATCATTGCTGATCTGACCAAGGACTCATCTCCACCTACCTGAGTAGCCCCCAGTGCTTCATTGGGCAGAGAATTCCACAGATTCACCACTCTCTGGGAAAAGCAGTTCCTCCTCATCTCCGTCCTAAATCTACTCCTCTGAATCTTGAGGCTATGTCCCCTTGTTCTAGTCTCCCCTAGCAGTGGAAACAGCTTTCCAGCTTCCATCTTATCTATCCCTTTCATAATTTTATATGTTTCTATAAGATCTCCTCTCATTCTTCTGAATTTCAATCAGTACAGTCCCAGGTGGCTCAATCTCTCCTCATAGTCTGGCCCCTCATCTCTGGAATCAACCTAGTGAACCTTTTCTGTTCCGCCTCCAAAGGCAGTAGTATATCCTTTCTCAAGTAAGGAGACCACAACTGCACGTGGTACTCCAGGTGTGGCCTCACCAGTACCCTGCACAGTTCCAGCATAACCCCCCTGCTCTTAAATTCAATCCCTCTAGCAATGGCCATCATTCCATTTGCCTTCTTGACAGCCTGCTGCACCTGCAAACCAAACTTCTGTGATTCATCCACAAGCACTCCCAAGACCCTCTGCACAGCAGCATGCTGCAGTCTTTTACCATTTAAATGATAATCTGTTCTTTCAGTTTTCCTTCCAAAGTGAATGACCTCGCATTTATCAACATTGTACTCCATCTGCCAGACCTTTGCCCACTCACTTAACCTATCTATATCTCTCTGCAGACTTTCCAGATCCTCTACACAATTTGCATTTCCACTCAAATTAGTGTCATCAGTAAATTTAGATACCTTACACTCGGTCCCCTCTTCTAGATCGTTAATGCATACCATGAACAGCTGCAGGCCCAGCACCGACCCCTGCAGCACACCGCTCACCACTGATTGCCAACCAGAGTAACACTCTTGTATCCCAACTCTCTCCTTTCTTTAGATAACCAATCCTCTATCCATGGTCATACATCAACCCCAATGTTGGTCAAATATTGCTTTGTAAGTTTATATGAACAATAATTCTCATCTCTAGAACTGAGGCCAAATCTGTCTTTGGACTAATAGTGCAGAACAGACAGGAGCTAAATGTCTCTTGGGGAAATCCAAACGGGCAGAGAACAAGTTATTAAGCAAGAGACTAAGTGATGCCCATGAACACTGTTGACAATGCCTTCTATCACTCTTCTGACTGATGGGACAGTAATTGGCAGAGTGGAGGTGCCCTATTTCTTTGGACAGCCCATTGCTGCTCATTCTTCCATTTTATTAAGTAGCTGATGGCATTGTGGCTGTACTGGAACAATGTGACTCAAGGCAGTGTACTGTTAGAGGCCAACACCTTTGTTGTATCCAGTTCACTTGGTTACTTCTTGCTATCACATAAAATAATCAAAATGATTGAAGATGAGCTTCTTTGATAGCAAGGACCTCAAAAATGAATAGAGACAATCATTTAGCACAAACAATACAACCTGTTTTTTTTCCTGCGCTCCTATTTTATTTCGAGGATGGGTAATGTAGTGGACTAGAATTAATTTTCCAAGAGCTGGATATAACTACATGAAATCAGTTTAAACCAGTGACAATTGTATCCCAAAACATTGATAAAACGCTTAGTTACATCTCAAATATATAAGAATTAATTTTTCTCATGGGGTTTTGAAAAAAGTGGCCAGCATTTTCTCGAAACGACTGGAAGATTTCTTACTCTTAAGTCTCTCAAGTGGAACTTGAAACCTTTGTCTCAAATACAAGCATGCATCCAGAATTAAGGTTAACATTTATAATCGAGATACAAGTGAGAACCCTGATAGTGATACTATTGAGAAATTTGCTAATTTAATACACTGTTACACAAGCAAAGTAAACTCAAATATGCATTTGACAAATATTGTTATGCTATGTAAATCAGCAATTGTTTAAAAAGTTAAGCTTTATATGTCAACTATTCTGTAACCTTCCTCCCCCCACCCCACCAAACTTGCCTAATTTTCTGAGGCACTGCTCATCATAGGGACATTTCTGTTTAAAATAAGAATGATACCAATATCTATCATGATGGGCAGAACCTAGAAACAGTTGCGGGGATGAACATTTTCAATAGTCCTGTAGCTTAAGTGAATGGAAGTCAGAATGAAGGAATAAATTCAGAAATCTGCAACTGTAGAATTACAATAATACACAAAAGATGCAACAAAAACATTTACGATTTTTGACAGTCTGGCTCATTGCCTGCACTACTACTGTAGCCCAGTGGTTTAATTAGCCTCATTGTCCAGCTGCTGCAGTGACTTGGCCTTGGACATTGGTACTTAACCTCCAGCTCATTTCAGACTTTTGCTTTGTAATGTGCACGCACAGGTGACTGGAACAAACTCACCACCCCAATATACTTAGCTTTGATCAGACTCACTTGTTTCACAGTTTAAAAACTAAATCAGCATTCTGATAAACATGTCTTTTTGTATGGGATGTCCATACTGAACCAAACATTCTCAATTACATGCGATTTGTGGTTAACCTTTAAATCTGCCATTGCAATGCATTGCACTTGTGGTCAGTACAAGCCCATTTCTCTATATATACTGGTTTATCGCTGCATCAGAGAATGATGTCACACAGACCGCATCAAAATGTCTCAGAGTTCAAAATTACAAGTAGGAGTGATTAGTGATTGCTGTCATGAAGCCAAAAGTGCAATAAAAAAAATCTAACTTGAAAACAAATAAAACAAATTACTCCGACACTCAAAACATATTTTATTGATAGGACCATTTACTGCATGTAAAAATTCCTTTTCCCTTCTGGTGCCATTTCCTTCATCTTGCAAAACAATTGGATTATAAAACCAGCTGGACCTCCTGACATGTGCTGCAAGTCTAACAATTAACTACTTGACAGGCACATGTCCAATATTACTTTGCACCCAAACAGCACTGGACACAAGCTCAATGGGCTAATAACCTTCAACCACACTGCACAATTCCAGTCATTCAAATACTACAGTGCAATGTGCCATGAACTTCTGATAACATACAACAGAATAACTACGCAGAGCTAACCATTCAATTAATGGCACATATGCCAGCAGTAACCTCGGATTTGTTTAAATTGATTGTGATTTCTTATTTGTTTAAAATCTAGGTCAGCGACAATAAAATCAACTGACTACAAACTTAAAATTTAAAAAGAACTTCCATTTTATAGACTGCATACTTAGTTTCAAGAATCACCAATCTTGAAATGTAGTCACTGCCGTGACAAAGTGCAAGAACAAATTTCCAGATATAAAATTACCAAACTGTCTCAAAATAATCAACCAGGTTATGTTTGGCAGCTATGGTTATGTAAGCTAGACAAATAACCCGAGCAATACAGGTATTTCAAAGTAACTATGCCGATTCAAAAACCAAGATAAAGTTTGTAGATGAGTATAAATGAATTACTGAAACCAATGAATAATACAAAGTACCTAAAGGACAGAACCAGTGCATTCACAGATTGATGTCACATTATGGAAGACAGGTTATTCATATGTTGTTTCCTACAAAATAGTGGAATAACTAAGCCCATCTTGAATGCACTAGAACCTTGCCAGAGCAATCCAATGATGTTCCTAAAATACACAATATTGCAGATGCTAGAAATCTGAAATCAAAACAGAAAATGCTGCAAATACAGCAGTCAGGCAGCATCTGTGGAGAAAGAAACAGAATTAGGATACCAGGTTGTTGATGCTTCATTAAAATAGGATTAAAAAAGAGCAAACAAGTTTTAAGATTCAGACATGTGGGAATGGATAACAAAAGAAAAGGTCTGCAAATTAACATGAGACACAAATTAAAGTAAGTATTGAGTCGGGAGGAAGTTTAAACAGGAAGAGCAGAACCACCTGAGATATCTGAATGCAACAGGCTATAATGAGCCCCAGCAAAAGATGACAGGCTCTCCACATGCTTGCATTAACATTCAATACGAATAAGCAATTTATCAAAGACAGAGGCTGAAGTGAGAGCTAGGCAGAGATGGAAAGTCAAGAATTTCAGGCTCATACTTACAGATTGAGGAGAGGTGTTACACAATTATTCTCAATCCTTATTTCATTTCCCAATTGCAAAGAATATGTCATTGTGAATAGGTAATATTCCAAAGCAAACAGAAAATGCAAGAAAGCTGCTGATATGTTTGGAAAGCATTTGGAAACCCACATAGTGGGAAGGGAAAGGTAAAAAGGTAGATGTTGCATCTCCTACATCTGAACAGGAAGATTCCATGGGAAGGGAAACTACTGGAGGCGACCAAGACATGAGCCCAAGTCTTGCCTCAGAACCAGATGCTTTCAAAAGGGGAAAACATGTTTATTGACAGCATCAAAGTCCAAGTTTCAACCTTTCTTTTTGTTATCAACTTCCTTATTCCTGAATCTTAGAACTTCAGTGATTTGTCAATTAGAGGGTTTAAGATGAAGACCTGAAACTAGCTGTTACTCATGAAAGAAAAGGATTAAAAGAACTGGAGGAGATACTGTAATTGTCCCATTGACCGAGGTGGTAAGGAATTCCCAAATGAGGAAAAGGATGTTCTAGCATAGGAGTTGGTACAGTCAAAACAGGAAATGAGTGTCCTCACACAAAAGTAGAGCAGAAAGAAATCAGTCAATTTGGCTCTGGTTGTTGGTGGGTTTTAGTAGATTGCTGTCTCTATACCTTTTCCTTTGATTATCCAATTTTCCTTTTGATCACTAATAACTTGGAGTAGAAATATTCCTGATATCAACAGACTGTTTATATAGTAACTTTATTTTGTTTTTCTTTTGTTTTAAGTCCAAGGTCAATAGCTGTCGAATAGAGAATCTAATTAAACACACCAAATTACATTGTAATCTTTAAGTCACTACCATCAGCTGTGAATCCAAAAATGCTGGCCTCCTACACTATTTAGGATAGAATTTCTAACACGTACCAATAGACAAGAGGCATTGAAATTTTTGGTAAAACTGGCCGCTAAGATTATCACATCCATTGCTGCCAAAAAACAAATTGGCTCACTCTTTCTTCCCAGTTTTCCATTTGTACTCTTCTAGGTTACAGGTGTTCAAATGGTTATTTATACACCATTCAAATGTAAAGGGGGATTGGGCCTTCAGCATCTGTTCAAGTACTAAATTTCAGACTCCTACTGATCTGAAAACCTTTCCTCCCAAATAACAGACTGCCTACCCTTCTAGCAATTAATAAGCACCCAATCTCTTTAGTTCTTTTTTTGTCCCATTAGCCAAAGTTTATCCACAGAACTCTCAGATGTAAGTTTGACCTTTTCCTCTGTTTCAAAGAAACCAACTCAAACTCTCCAATAGGGTGTCACTTTTCAATCCTTCAATCTCCTCTGTACCCTCTCCAGTGGCATATTTTTTTTCTTCTTTTCTATTACAACAGCCAGACCTGGAGATGGTATTCCACTTGTGGCTGAATCAGTTCCAAATAATTCCAGGACTTCCTTACTCTTTCAACATCACCCCCAGTGACTAGAGAACCCCACTTACATTCTTTAAACACCATGCCTTTCAGCCCAACTACTTTTAAGGATCTGTGACAAACATTCCAAAATTCAAAGTGAAAGTAAAATTCCGTTCCTTGCTGCTCACTGCTTAACCACAGATCACGTTTTCTTCATCTTGTGTCTTCTCCAAATGCTTTACATCAGACTTTCCAAGACCAAGTGCCATTTGCCCCCAAATAGTCCATTGTTACCTTCACCTTTCCTTAATCATTACAATGCCAATGTTGGAATCGCTAGCAAACATCTTTACCATGGACCTTACATTTGAGACCAAGTCAACACATATAATAAAAAGCAAATTTCAATCAACCACACTGACCTTTCTTACAGCTAATCAATTTTAACCCAACTCATGACTCACCTTTAAATCGCAGAAGTTTTTACTTTTCTGTAAAGCTGCTGGATGGAGTTTCAATTATTTCCTCACCGAAAATCCACAAAGACTACATCAAATACACTACCTTCATCATCCTGTTACAGTAACTCTTAAAAAGATCTTAAAACTATTAATTCTTAAAAAGAGCTTAAAACTAGTCAGACACTACCTTCCACTAAATTTATGGTAAACTTTTATTTGCCTATGCTTCCCTAAATGTTGATATTCATTATCCCATATTCTCCCCCATTAATTGCATTAAAAAAACACAAGGTGCACTATGCTCTTAAAACAGTCTTACCAAGAAAGTCAGAAAAATTATGCTCAGCTGATCACCTTTCATCAATTTTCATGTGAGCAATGTTTAAAAAATACAGCATTTTTGATGACCTGATAACGTTTAAAAGGGCCTAAAACTTTGACAAGCTTCTATAGATGCACAGTGGAGACTAGTTGCATCACAGCCTGGTATGGAAACAATCAATGCCCTTGAATAGAAAAGCCTACAAAAAGTAGTGGATACAGCCCAGTCCATTACTATTTATAGTTTATTACTATAAAGCCCTCTTCATCACTAAGTACATCTAGAAGGAGCACTGTTGGAAGAAAGCAACATCCATTATCAAAGACCCCCAACTATCCAGGCTATGCTCTATTCTCGCTGTTGCCATCAGGAAAGAGGTACAAGAGCCTTAGAACTCACACCACTAGGTTCAGGAACAGTTATTACCCCGAATCATCAGGCTTTTGAACCAGACAGAAAACTTCACTCACCCCAACCCTTGAATGTTCACACAAACCCTAGACTCACTTTCAAGGGCACTTCATCTCATGTTCTCGATTATTTTGTTTGTTTGTTTTTCTTTTTGTATTTGCACATCTTGTGTGCGCTTGATCATTGATTCTATTGTATTTCTCTGTATTTATTGTGAATGTCCACAAGGAAACGAACCAAGGTAGAATAAGATGACATATATACTTTGAGCTTTGCAGAACAAGAGGTACCAAGTTTGCCAGAGTTTCACTTAAAGGAGATAAATAAGCCACCGGAAAGGTGGAGGAAACTACGCACTCGTGGCAGGCACAAAAGAACGGAGAGCTACAAATAAGAATTGTACCTGCGGACTCAAACTATAAATCACCAAAGGGGTACTGATAACTGAAGGTAGCAAGGAAAAGTTTGGGGACCTCGGTGTCAAAACGAAGGAGGAGCCCCAGTGGCTTTCCTACCACGTGACTCGAGTTTCCTCGATTTTATCGGCGACCACAAGACAATCCAAACAGCCCCCACCCCTGGAAACTGGTCCGTTTCCAACACACAGCATCAACCCAGGTGGTCTCAGTCCAGAGTCAACAGCGCTGACTTCGTGGCTGGGGGAGGCGGGGGGAGCGGCAGAGCGGTTGGAGCTTGACATAGGCCCAGGCTAAGAAACAAGGCCTCACTACACGCACCTTCTCCTCCACGCAGTGCACCACAATTGACGGATACTTCCGACTGAGCCAGCGGAAAAACGCTGGCACTCCCATCTTCTTTCCCCCTCCCGATTTAAGTCAGGTCGCGGCCGCTGAACGCAGTAATGTCGGCCACAGATGGTGGGGGGATATCGACAACCGAAACCCAAGTCCTCGCCGCGGCTTCAGACGACAAGGAATGCCAGGAACTCTGGGCCGGCTTGTCTCGACCAATAGAGAAGCGAGAAATTCGTGAGCAACCCAGCAACGGCAACGGGCCACATAGAGCGCTTTCTAGTGACGTCATAAAGGTCCTGTCTAGTCGGCCATCTCTCAATGTTGAAGCCTGTGCAGCGAATGTTTGATCGTATGAAATGGTGCTCGGTCCCAACTCCACATTCAATAGGGTTAACTTTACATCAGTACTACGTTCCTCTATTACTATATCTTGATTTCCTTAACATATAAAAATACATATTGTTCACTGACTCGTAAAAGAAATTATTGTGGACTTGAGGAAAGCGTAGGCCGGCTACTCGCCATTTCGGATCAATGACTGTGCCGTGGAGATAGTGAAGAGCACAAAGTTCCTTGGTATGCACAAAACGGACGATCTTACCTGGATCCACACAACACTTTTTCAGTAGTCAAGAAGGCACAGCAGCGTCCGCATTTTCCGAGGAGATGGGGGCGGTGCATGGCTCCACGCCCCCATTCTGCAGGACCACCATCGAGAGCGTCCCGTCTGGCTGCATCAGCACGGAAGCTGCAAGGCATTGGGCCGCAAGACCCTACAGAGGATAGTAAAAACTGGGGTCTCCTGCCTCCCCTCCCCCATTTGTGACATTTTACGTGTTGTATACGAAAGGCCTGAAGCATTGTTGAGGATACACCCAACCCACAATCTCTTTGACCCACCATGGTTCGGAAGGAGGTACAGGAGCATCGGGACTAGGGCTGCCAAACTGGATAGAAGTTTCGTCCCCCAGGCTGTTAGATAAATGAATACCCTGCCACCACCAAGGTCTCTTCACCAGGACAATTCATTGTTTTGAGTCATAGAGCCATAGAGAAGTACAGCACAGAAATGAGTCATTCGGCCCATCTAGTCTGTGCTGAATCATCTGTTTACTGTTTAACGTTCACCTGTGCTGTTCACTTCACATGCATTTTGAATTGTATGTTATTAACTTATTTCTGGTAATATTTTATCTCATGTGCTGTGTGTGACCTTTGTATTGTGGGTGCATGGTTTGGTTGATTATATGTGTACAATGAAAACAATGAACTTGAACTTGAATTTACTCAGCATTGAGTCTCCACAGTTTTGGAGAGACAATTCCAAAGATTCAATGCTCTCAAGATGAAGGGATTTATTTTTGGTCCTGAAAATCTGACCCGCAACTTAGAGACTAATTCTTAGTTTTACATAGACAGCCCAGCTGGGGAAGAATTTTACAGGTTTAAATGAGATATCTCGCTCTTTTTCTCATTAACCAGAGCCCTACCTGATTACAGTAGTGCATTAAAACAACATTAATTTAGGTCGTACTAGAATAGCAAAATTCAATAGATACAGTATATTTAATGTCAGGGAAATGTATACAATACACATTCTGAAATTCTTTTTCTTTGCAAACATACACAAAATCAGAGGAGTGTTCCAAAGAATGAATGACAGTTAAATGTTAGAACCTCAAAGCACCCCCCCCACACCTCCTCTCCCATCCACAAGCAGCAGCAAGGCAACAATCCTCCCCCACCAGCAAAAAAAATCTGCACCCTCCACCGAGTACTCAAACATGCAGCAAAGCATCAATTCAGACACTGACTTGCAGAACCCCAAAGACTACTCATTCACCCGGTAATTTGACATACCACAGGCTCTCTCTCCCCCATAAGGGAAAAAAGAGGTGACCTCATTTCCAGTCTATGCATGTCATTAATACTTCAAAGCACCCTTAATTCACTTCCTTTAGGTGTAACTCAATAGAATTTTCCAATGAACCCGACAAAGTTGAAGTGAGTGTGGGGAAACGTGAACAAATAGTTTCAGGCCAGCATAGGAAGAAGAATCGGGTGACTTTTAAGGAAGTATAGGAAACAGAACCTTGTGTGTTTATCAGCAGTGCAAAGATGTGGGCTCAGTGTGACAAAGAGAGCATAGGAACTGGGCCACGGTGTGTTAAAGGGAATGTTGGAATGAATCGGCACCATGAAACACATAATTTCCAAATCATCAGATGGCACGTTATCACAGCTTTACTGCAATGAGTTCATGTCCATCTGGCCTGGGGTATCCAGATACGCATCCTCAGAATGATTTCATTTGCCCCTGAGCAGCCACTCCTTCAACATGTGATATTTTTGATGGGTTGGGGGTGTGGGTTTAATCAGCATATGCAAGCGGTTCAGAAAGCCTGTGCACGCATCTGGATTGCTGACAGAGTGATTGTACATCAGCTGCACATGGAGAGAGTTTAAGCCCTTATTCTTGGAGCCATGATTGCTTGCGAACGACTGTAGCTGACAACTCTGTAAAGGCTGTCCCTGGGTTATGAACGTCCGACTTATGGACGACCCTATAAATGAACAAGCTCCCATAATGTTGTTAAGTTCAAAGTCTGATGGGCGAAGTGACCTTTTGGATGTCCGTGGAAACAGAGCTTGTTTATTACGCAGGGAAAAGTCGGATCCATGGGAATTCAATCAGAGCTGCAAAGACAGCACCTGCTCCTTTTGAATGGTGTCACCACAGGCACAACCTGTGTTAATACCACCCTAACTGGATAATGAGAAATGCTAACAGGCACTACACCTCTCAAGATCACCCAGTGTTGCAGTAATATGTGTGGGTCGGCTGTCTGGGCCCACTTCCAAGTGCACTGTCAACTTCAGCCCTCCTGCCTGAACGCAAGCCATGTTCCTGAAGGCTAAAATCCTCCCATGATACGCCTTGAGAAAAGGTCAATCCAGGGTGCAGAATACACCCGGATTGAGGTTGGGTGAGGCTTGGACCAGAGGTCATACATTAAGAGTGAAAAGGGAAATATTTGAAAGGGAACTGAGGGGGATTTTCTTCACTCAGAGTGTGCTGAGTGTTTGGAACAGATTTGATTGCTTCATCTCGACCACAAGACACAGGAGCAGAATTAGGCCTCTTGGTCCATCAAATCTGCTCTGTCGTTCCATCGTGGCTTCCTCTCAACCCCATTCTCCCGCCTTCTAATTTCATTAATTTAACAGAAGTTTGGATAAGTGCTTGGAGTAGAGGGCCACAGTCCAAGTGCAAGTCCATGAGCCTATGCAGAGTAACAGTTTGGCACAGACTTGATGGGCCTGTTTCTCCTTGATTCCATGTCTCTGTCAGTGCCATCCCTTTCCCTTCTGACAACCACAGCTATTGAATGAGTCACATGCTTTCACATTTGCTGATCATGGTCGTTTTCAAGCATGCAGGAACATGGCTTGCATGTAGAGGGGAAGGTCTAAAACTAGTCATGTGACAGTACATTTTGTTAACCTAGGTAAATAACCGCAATGCAGTTTGGAGAAACAGCATGCCAAGAGTGGAGAGAATGAATGTCCAAGACAGATTGCCAAACAAGCGGGCTGCTTTGTCCTGGATGATGTTGAGTTTCTTGTGCTTGTCCCAGCAAGCAGAGAGTATTTCATTATTTTCCTAACTAATGCTTTATAGAGGTTGGTGTTAGAATGTTTCACATGAGCATACCTGAACTCAGTAGTTTCTGAATTCAAATACCACTCCAAGAAATGTGAGCACAACACCTGCCTAACACTGCTCCAGTACCTAGTGATGGTCTAATCTGCAGAGGGTGTCATCTTTCATATGAATTGTTGAAGCAGTGGTACTTTTTTTTGGCAGGGATTGGCAGGTCAATACTCAGAACCACATCTGAAGGACACTCTTGGACGATAAAAGTCCTAAATTTCCTTAGGGGTCCATACTGCAGTTATTCTAACCACAGTTTGAATTGGGACTCTTCATTTATTCAGTGACAGAGTCCTCATTACCTCCAGTTTCACTGAGAAATCTGAATGCTAAAGCTGACCTTGGTTGAGCAGGTTCAACAACACCATTTGCTTCATCGGGCCTGCAAGTGAGATAGATCAGCTTCAGGCAAATTACATTTTTCATAAGTTAATTGAGTAAATGGCAATGTATTTACTTGTTAACTGTTTTTTAGTCTTTAAGTGTTTTAACTCAGTGGCCATTTATTGGGTACTCCTGTACACCTGCTTATCGATGCAAATATCAAAGCAGCCAATCTTGCAACAGTAACTCAGTGTTTTTAAACACGCACACACGGTAAAGAAGTTTAGTTCAGTTCAAGCAAGAATAGGTGGAACAAGCTCCAAGTCAGTTAAAATAGGTAATGGTACCCCTCAAGGAAGCGTCATTAGTCTAGTTCTTTTTAATGTCTTGATAAACGATATCTTTGATCAGGTAGGGACAGGATTTGGCAAATCGTTGTTTGCAGACAATGGTGCAATCTGGAAAAGAGGAAGAAACGTCTATTAAAGCAGGTACAAAAGGCTTTAAGATCAGCTGAAAACCGGGCAAGTAAATGGTTTTTTTTTAGGATTTCTGCTTCTAAGTCCAAATATATGATTTTTGGCTTTAGAAGAAAGATTCCTGGTTGTGAATCGTGTCTACATGATCCTCCATTAGAAAGAGTCAAGGTATTCAAGTTTTTAGGTGCCTGGTTTGATGAAAGACTTACATGGAGGGTTCATATTGATAAAACAATTAGAAAGTGTGAGAAAGTTTTAAATGTTATGAGAAGTATTGCTGGATGTGATTGGGGAGCAGGGTGGGAAACTATGTACTTAATATATATAGCTATGATTAGATCAGTTATTGATTATGGTTGTATTGCTTATGGTTCCGCTGCTACAGCAGTGCTTGAAAAATTAGACACTGTGCAGTCCAAAGCACTTAGACTCTGTTGTGGAGCTTTTAGAACAACATGAGTCCCTGCATTATGTGTGGAGATGGGAGGAGTGCCTCTACATTTAAGACAAGTTCAGCTGGGCCTGCAGTATTGGGCAAAACTAAATGGCTTCAATCACAGCTGTCTGCCAAAGAGTCTTTTGCAGGGGAAGTCGTAGCGCCTAAGTAAAATTAAAAGATATTCATTTTTAGATTTGGTTAATAACTGGGCTGTGAAATTGAAACTGATTGAGGAAGACATAGCTGACCAAATTTGCTTGCCACCCATTCCTTTTTGACTTTTGCCAGAACCAGAAGTAGACCTATTCCTCCTTTTTCAGCTTTAAGAAAGCAGAGCAACTTCAACAGTGTCCATCATAAATGAATATTTAAATAATAAATGGGGATCTAACCTGAAGATTTTTACTGATGGCTCAGTGGACCCAGAGAGCAGTAGGGCAGGATTTGGGATGTATGTGTCTCAACTTGGAGTTAAGATTGGTCACCGGGTTTCAGATGGTGTTTCTGTCTTTGCAACAGAATTGTTAGCAATCCTCTGGGCCTTACAGTGGATAGAAGACTCTTGACCATGCAGGGTTATCATCTGTTCAGATTCTGCCTCTGCCTTAGAAGCTATAAAAGGGAATAAATCAAAAGCTTGTCCTGACATAGTTATTGAGATTCTCTTAGTTTTGTTTAGAGTAGGGAAGATGGGTTTTGAATTCAGATTTACATGGATACCTGGGCACGCTGGGGTGGAGGGAAATGAAATTGTGGATGGCATTGCAAAGTATTCCATACAGAGCAGGCAAGTAGAAATTAGAATACCCCTAGGCAGAGCAGAATTGAGAAGCAGGATAAAAAAAAGGTATAGAGAAGAAGGGGCAGGAGGATTGGAAAAATGAATTAAAGGGATTGCATTTCTTTTCTAGTCACCCACTAGTTAAAAGGGTCTCAGACTGTTACTTCTTAAATCGTAGAGATATGGTGAAATTAACAAGACTTAGGTTGGGGCATTGTGGGCTAAACTATTACTTAAAGATAATAGGAAAACATCCTACTGGACTATGTGACTGTGGTAGTCCAGAGACAGTCCAGCATGTTTTGCTGAGTTGTAATCTATATAAAATTGAAAGAAGCATATTGTTCAAGAGGCTGTCTGACTTAAATGTATTTTGTTTTTCTATCAAATACCTGTTTGGCCACCAAGAGAACCACCATCTGATTGAAGAGTTTATTATTCAGTTCATATATGCGACTAGTTTACATTTGAGAATTTGAGTTTCTTGTAATTCTATAATTAATTATACATCCTGTGGAGGGTATGCATCTAAACTGCCGGAAATAGAAGAAGAAGAAGAAGAAGAAGAAGGTTTAGTTGGCAGGCTGGAGGAGTGGTGGTTGCTGGTGCTGGGACGTTGGGAAATAGTGTAGGTTCAGATAGGTGGGGGGGAGCGTTGGAGGGATCTGGAAAGGAAACCACAAATGGAGGGTTTGGGTAAGGACAGGTTGGCAGGAGGAAATCGGAAGAAAGTTGAATCCAGATCTGGAAAACGGTAAAAGAAACATAATATTGGAATGATTTCAAGTGATGGTGAGGACAGTAGTGAAGGTTGCAAAACCAGGTTTGCTGGAAGTCGTATCGTGATAGAATTGGAAGGGATATTAAACTTGAAGATGTTTGGGGAATGATTTTAAAAAAGAGGGGGGTGGAATACATAGAGCTAATAACATTGCAGTATTGATTAAAGAACATAATACGATTGTTACTAAAACAGAGAAGGTTGAGTTACTGGCTCAGTCATTTGCTGTAATTCATAATCAAGATAATTTTAGTGAGAAGGTGAATAAGGTTCTAAGTGAATACCCTGATGTGCTGGAAGCCAGCTATAGTAGTGGTGATGTAAAGTTTTCTTTGGAATTTAGGCTGTCTTCCCTCCTCATCGAAAGCAGCAGTAGTAGTGCCTATTCTACAACCTGGAAAATCCCCATTGGATTCTTCTAGTTATAGACCAATATCATTAATGTCCAATTTGTGTAAACTTATGGAATGTATGGTAATAGTGGTTGAATTATATTTTGGAAAAAAGAGGTGATAGTGTTTTATCAGCGTGGATTTCGGAAGGGTAGAATGACATTGGGTTCAGTTTTATGATATTAGGAAAGCGCAGGTAAATAAAGAAGCTGTAATTGCAGTATTTTTTGGTATTGAAAAGCATGTGATATGGGGGGGTCTTTTTATTAAATCATGGAAATTAGAAGTGAGAGGAGGGCTATATAATTTTTTTTGAATTTTTTTCTCTGGACAGTTTAGAGTAGGCAGAGTATATACAGACCACTATGAGATGGAGAATGGGATCTCACAAGGCAGTATTTGTAGCTGTTTATTGTTTAATAATATGATTAGTAATTTTTCTCTGAAATGGGTACTGGGGTGGATAAATTACTATATGCAGACGATGCAACTTCATGGATTAGAGGCAGAAATTTCAATTTAGTTGTATATAGGATGCAATTAGTGATCAATGAGGTCAAACAGTTGGCAAATACGGTTTTAAGCTTTCAGTAGCTAAAATGAAGTTGTATATTTTACAAAGAGGACCAATAGACCTGCACATAATTTGAAATTATATAGTCAAACTCCTGAAGCGTCAGTGGTAAGATTTCTTGGCATGTGGCTCGATAGTATGCCGACATGCAAGCACCATATCAGTAACAATTGACAAATGTAAAGGGACATTAAGTATCCATGGGTGTCTGTGGGTATTCTTGGGGTGCTACATGAGAATCTCTATTGACAACTTATGTAAGATCTGTACTTCATTATGGCTGCGTGGCTTATGGATCAGCTTCATCTTCAAATTTAAAATGTTTGGATGTGATACAAGCACAGGCTTTAAGACTATTGTGGTGCAGTAAGGTTGTCTCCTGTTTTGGGTTTACTGGTTGAAATGGGACAATTACCCTTGCAGTTGTGCAGGTTGAAGTTAATGTTAATGTACTGGATTAATTTGAGGGGACAGAGGAATGATCACACAAGGAATTCTGCAGATGCTGGAAATTCAAGCAACACACATCAAAGTTGCTGGTGAACGCAGCAGGCCAGGCAGCATCTCTAGGAAGAGGTACAGTCGACGTTTCCGGCCGAGACCCTTCGTCAGGACTCAGAGGAATGATCACCCTGTTTTAAAAATGTGTTGGAAGACTGTTGGGAACATCACAAGAAAAGTATTTCTAGTTTTGCATGGCTGGGTTCTTGTTACGCTAGAAATATGTGTTTGCTGGATTATGCAGTGTGTCCCAGTGTAGCTTTATCCACCATGGTTTTTTCCCAATGACTTTAGTTGATTTTTTTTAGGTTGCATGATTTAACAAAGTCCAAGGATCCTGATATGCCCAAGAGTCTGTTGGTTTATCAGTATGTCAAGGAAAATTATTGTGATATGTTAACCATTTTTACTGATGGTAAGATAATTTAACAAGGGATGTCGGTGTGGCTGTTTTTGTGCCTGAATTACAGGTAGCAATAACGAAACGACTTGCTAACCATTTATCAGTATATACAGCAGAATTGGTTCCCGTCATTTTGGGCTTGCAGTGGGTGGAGGAAATCTGATCTCGCAAAGTTATAATTTGTTCAGATTCTTTTTCAGTTTTGACTAGTCTTAAAACAAGTCATTCTAGCTGTAGGTCAGATCTACTGCTGGAAGCTCTTCAAACTTTATTTCATATTCAAAGTATTGGTCTACATGTCTGCTTCTTATGGGTCCCTCCACATAGAGGTGTTGAGGAGGATAAGTGGGTTGATTGGCCAAAAAAGCTGTTACAAGTTCATCTGTGGATATAGACCTACCACTTAGCAAATGAGAAGCTAAGGGGTTGGTAGGGTTAAGAATTAGAGGCTTATGATAAGACTTGTCGGATAATGGGCATAAGGGAGACACCTTTACAGAATACATAAAACTGTTGGATTGATGGGAGAAGAGACGAAACAAGAAGGAAGGAATTGTATTGACTCTACTTAGAATTGGGCATACTATGCTTCATTATTCCTTGTATCTTGTTGGAAAACATCACTCTAGGGTGTGTAGGTTTTGTCATCATTATGAAACTGTTGAACACATTCTTGTACAGTGTGAAGCGTACAAGATTGAAAGAAAGCAAATACAGGCTGCACTTATAGCTTTGGGGGTTGACAGTTTTCATTTAAAAACCGTTATGGAAGTGACTTTAATTTAATACACAATATTGTCTTTCATTATTTAAAATCTATAGGGCTTTTCAGGTAATTTAGTTTGCATTTGATTAAGAACTAGTAGGGGTATTTCTTTCCCAACCCTCTACACCACACTCCAGTCCAGTTGGTGGCGGTAATGCACCTTTAAGTTGGACTGCCAACACCATTAAGTCAGAAAAAGAGGTTCAGTTGATTATAGAAGAATTGTTAGATATTTTTCATCTTGTGTCTTAATGATGGGAGATGTATGGGAGTTAATTTTCATAATAGTTCTGAAACTGCTATTGGATTAATTTTAGTTTCGAACATGCAGGCTGGAGTGAGTATGTGGGATGTTATGGATGATGAAATGTAGGGGAGTAATCATTTTCTTATATTTATAAGCTTTGCTTTGCATTTGTATAGGGGACAGGAGGCCACTTTTAGGAGGTGGAATTTTGGTTAAGCGAATTGGGAGAAACTTAAGGTTTTATGTGATGAATATCTGTTAGGGCTGAATATTGAGTGTGGTATGGAATTTTGTAATGAAAGGTTATGTCACATTATTCATCAAACTGTTGGAAGGGATTCCTATTAAGAAGGGCATTAATCGGAGCAAGACTATACCACTGTGGATGGAGGAGTGTACAGAAGCAACTAGGGAATGGGATAAGGTGTTTAGGAAAAACAAGTATCACATTCAGGTAACCTTATTAAGTATAAAGGACACAACCCATGGTGAGTAAAGTGGTGAAGACTGAAAAAAAGGTCTACTGGAGTTCATATTGATAATATGACAATATTATAGTATTGAGTGTGGGTAAAATGATTGTTACTGAGATTCAAAAGTTTCAGTTACTGGTTAGGCCATTTGCTGCAATTCATAATAAAGATAATTTAAGTGAAGAGGTTAAACAATGTAGGGACAAGGCTCTAAGTGATGTGATGAAGTCAGCTGTAGCAATGATAGTATTACTGATATGGAGTTTTCTCTGTATGTATTTAAGAAATCTACTATTAATGCAGGCCAGACGTCTCCATGAAAGGACAAGTTATTGTATGATTGGACATATGGCTGTCAACTCTCTTGAGGTAATGTTAAAATTTTTGAATTGTATTTGGAGGTTAGTCTATCTTCCTTCCTCATTTTGAAAATGGCAGTGTTAGTGTCTATTCTAAAACCTGGGAAACCCCTGTCGGATCCTTCTGGTTATAGGCCTATATTTGTGGAACTTATGGTAATAGTTTTTGAATTGTATTTTAGAAAAGAGAGGTGATTATAGCATTTTATCAGAATGAATTCCGGAAGGAGAGAATGACATTGGATTCATTTTTATGTTTGGAGGATGTTGAGAAAGCACAGGTAAATACTGAAGTTGTAAAGCAGTATTTTTTCGATATTCAAAAAGCATATGATGTGCTATGGAAGGAAAGACTTTGGAGTAAATTACTGAAGTTAGGAGTTAAGGGGAGATTGTATAATTGAGTTTCATTTGGATGATCTATGCTAGTAAGGGTGGGCAAGGGCTGAAAAGGGGCAAATGAATGGAGTTTTAAGCTTTCAGTAGCTAAAACTCAGGTAACATGTTTTACAAAGAGGATTAATAGATGAAATTAAATGGTCAAACTCTTGATGTGTAACATGGTGGTAACATTTCTAAGCATGTGGATGGACAATGAGCTGACATGGAAGCACTCTATCTATCTAATAATAAATATAAAGGAGCATTAAATATTCTCAGGTGTCTCTGGGTATTCTTGGGGCGCTGCATGGAAATCTTTGACCATTTATGTTTGTTTAATTAGATGTTCTTGATTATGGCTGTGTGGCTTATGGGTCAGTTTCATCTTCAACTTGATTATGGCTGTGTGGCTTATGGGTCAGTTTCATCTTCAACGATACAAGCACAGGCTTTAATAATGTGTTGTGGTGCAATAAGGTTGTCCCCTGTTTCAGCTTTATTGATTGAAATGGGACAATTACTCTTACAATTACAATTGTGGAGAATGAAGTAGATGTTAACATACTAAATTAATTTGAGGGGGCAAAAAATGATCATCCTGTCAAAGGTGTGTTGGAGGACTGTTGGGAACATGACAAGAAGAGTGTTTATAGTTTTGGGTGCTGGGTTCCAATCGTGCTAGGATTATGTTGGATTATGCAATGTGTCCTATTGTAGCTTGGTAACCCCACCTTGGTTTTCTCCAACACACATAAAAGTTGCTGGTGAATGCAGCAGGCCAGGTAGCATCTCTAGGAAGAGGTGCAGTTGACGTTTCAGGCCGAGACCCTTCGTCAGGATTTCTCCAATGACTTTAGTTGATTTTTAAGTTACATGATTTAATACAGTTAAAGGATGCTGTTATACCCAGGAGTCTGTTGGTTCATCAATATATTAAGGAAAATTATGGTATGTTAACTATTTTTACAGATGGATTAAAAAGTTAATTTAACTGGGAATGCTGGTGTGGCTGTTTTTGTGCCTGAATTACAGGTAACTATAAAGAAACAACTTACTAACCATTTACAGTTATACAGCAGAATTGGTTGCTATCCTTTTGGGCTTGCAGTGGATGGAGGAAATTTGTCTTTGTAAAATCGTAATTTGTTCAAATTCCTTTTCAGATTTGAGTTTTAAAACGGGACCTTCTAGCAGTAGGCCAGATTTACTATCGCAAGCTCATCAAATGTATTTTATAAACAAAGTATTGGTTTATATATTTGCTTCTTGCGGGTCCAAGCACTGAAGTGTTGAGGAGAATGAGTGGCTTGATTGTTTAGCTTAGAAAACTGTTTAAAAATTCAACAGAGGATATAAATTTTCATTTAGCTAATCAGCAGCTAAGGGGTTGGTAGGGTTAAGAATTAGGGGGTTATGGCAAGACTTGTGGGATAGTGGGTACAAGGGGAGACCCCTTTATAGAATACATAAAACTATTGGTTTCATGGAGAAGGGGGTAAAACAAAATGGGAAAGAATTTATTTTGATACGACTTAGAATTGGCATACTATGCTTTATTGTTCCTTATCTTGTAGGAAAACATCATTCTGGGTTGTGTAGGTTTTGTCATCATTATAAAACAGTTGAACGTCTACTATTAGAGCTGAGACCAGCAACCAATATGGATGTCAGAGGTTTGAGAGGAGGTGATTTCACTCAGGTTCGAAAATAGAGAAAGGGAGCAGCGGGTCATGGCAGTGTAATGGAGCTTTGACCAGTGACCAATCTGCGTTTTAGCTTGATTAGCAAGGGGAAAGTAAAGGAAGGCTGAGGCAAGTGCAGTTGCTGTCTTCTGAGTGGACAGACTCGGTGGTGATCTTGAGGCTTTAGCTCTTCAAGGCTTCTGCAAAGAAGCTTTTGTCGGAGAAAGCAAAAAAAAAAATGAAAGGCTCTCAGTTAGGCAACACACACAAAATGCTGGAGGAACACAGCAGGCCAGACAGCATCTATGGAAAGGAGTCCAGTTGACGTTTTGAGCTGAGACTCTCCGACAGGACTGGCTTAAGATTCCATTCCCCCCAACCACTGCTGTATATTTGCTAAGCTGGGACAGAAGAGGTGCCAGGCAGGGTACTGGAATGCTCCTCTTCCGGGATGTGGGAAGGCAGAGGAAACCTCCAGTGTCCCTGACGACTACAACTGTGAGAAGCACATCTTCTAACAACCCATGTTAAGGAGTTGGAACTGGAACTGGATGGACTCCAGATCATTTGGGAGGCTGAGGGGGTGATAGATAGGACATCTTAGAGAGGTAGTTACACCTAAGGTGCAGGACACGGGAACTGGGTGAGAGTCAGGAAGGGGAAATGGGTTAAGGAGGAAGTGCAGAGGACCCCTGGAAACTGTTTGGAGGGGGGTGGTGGAATGGGTGACCTAACAGAAAAGCCGCAGTGGACAGCTCTATGGCACAGAGCCTGGCTCTGTGACTCAGAAGGGAAGGGGGTAGAAGAGATATGCTGTAGTGTTGGGAGAACAGACGTGAGACTCTGAGATTCCAGGATGGTACATTGCCTCCTGGATGCCAGGGCCCGGGACTTCTCTGATCAAGACTTCATCATTCTTAAGTGGGAGGGTGAACAACCAGAGGTCATGGTTCATTCAGGTATCAATAACATGGGTAGGACAAGTTACAAGGTTCTGTATAGGGAGCTCAAGGAGTGAGGTGCTAACTTGAAGGTCAGAACCTCCAGATTTGTGATCTCAGGATTGCTACCTGTGCCACATGCCAGTGAGGCCAGAACTAGGAAGATTATACAGTTTAATACATGGCTAAGGAATTGGTGTAAGAGGGAGAGCATAAGATTTTTGGATCTTTGGGCTTTCTTCCAGGGAAGGTGGGACCTCTACAGAAGGGATGATTTTTACCTGAACTGGAGGAGGACTAATGTCCAAGCGGAAAGGTTTGTTAATGCTGCATGGTGGGGTTTGAACTAGAATTGCAGGGGGATGGGAGCCAGAGTGCTAGAACAGTTAGTGGAGAGGTTGTGGAGGCAGATGCTGGTAAGACCTCAGACAAAGTTAGGAATCAGTTGGTTGAGCATGATGCTTCTAGTACCTTGAGTAGCGTGTATTGCAGGAAAGACAGTTGAGCTCAGGTCATGGATCAACACCTGGAATAATGACATTGTAGCCATTAGTGAGACTTGTTGCAGGAGGGGCAGGACTGGCAGCTCAGTATCCCGGGGTTCCTTTTTTTAGACGTGACAGGGCGGGAGGGATTAAAGGAGGAGGGGTGGCGTTACCAGTCAGGGAAAATATCACAGTAGTACTCAGTCAGGACAGACTGCAGAACTCTATTAGTGAGGCATTATGGGTGGAACTGAGAAATAAGAAAGGTATGACCATGTTAGTGGGGCTATTTTACAGACCACCCAACAGTCTTAGGGATTTAGAGGAACAAATCTGTAGAGATTGCAGACTGTTGCAAGAAACGTAAGGTTGTTTGTAGTAGGTGATTTTAACTTTCCATATATTGACTGAGAATCCCATACTGTGAAAGGACTAGATGAGATTGAATTTTTCAAATGTATTTCAGAAGCTTCCTTCATTAGCACATAGAAGTCCTAATGATAGAGCATGAAATACTGGATCTGCTATTAGGGAATGAGACAGCACCGGTGACAGAAGTTTGTGTAGGGGAACACTTTACATCCAGTGATCACAATGTCATCGGTTTCAAGTAAATGCAAAGAAATGGGGTGGGTCCGCAGGCTGAAATTCTAAATTGGGGCAAGGCCAATTTTGATGGTATCAGAAATGATTTGGCAAATGTGGTTTGGGGCAGGCTATGTTCTGGCAAAGGTGCATATGGAAAGTGGGAAGCCTTCAAACACAAAATTTTGAGATTGCAAAGCTTGTATGAGTCTGTCTTAATAAAAGGTAAAGATAGCAACCTGGTTTTCAAGCGATAGGGGCCCTACTTAAGAGAGAAAAGGAGGTGCATAGCAGACATAGGCAAGTAGGAACAAATGGGATGCTTATGGAGTATAAGAAATGCGAGAGGATATTTAAGAAAGAAATTAGGAAGACTAAAGAAGGCATGAAGCTGCTCAAGCAGACAAGGTGAAGGAATGTCAAGAGCAAAAGGATTGCAAGGGGAAAAACTGGTTCTCTGAAAGACCAGAAGGGTAATCCATGTGTGGATCCAAAACAGATGGTAGAGATCTTAAATATATTCTTTGCATCTATACTTGGATTAATACAGAGTACACATGTAGGAGTGAGGAAAATTAGCATCAACTTCATTAATCCTGTACAGATTACAGAGGAGGAGGTGTTTGCTACCCTGAGGGATATCAGGGTTGATAAAAACCCTAGTGCCTGATGGATCCTATGGGAGGCAAGAGTAGCAATTCCCAGGGCCCTAGCAGAGATACTTAAAACATCTTTAGTAACAGGAGAGGGACCAGAGAATTGGAAGATAGCTCGTATTGCTCCGCAGTTTAATAAAGGTTCTAAACAGAAACCAGGAAATTGTAGGCCAGTGAGTCTGACATCAGTTGTGGGAAAGTTATTGGAAGGTATTCTAAGCAACCGGATATATAAGTATTTGGATAGACATGGACTGATTAATAATAGTCAGTATGGCTTTGTGCGTGGTAGGTCATGTCTAATCAATCTTGAGTTTTTTTGAGGTAGTTACCAGGAAAGTGGATGTAAGCAAGGCAGTGGATGTTGTCTACTTGAACTTTAGAAAGGCATTTGACAAAGTCCCGCGTGGGAGGCTGGTCAAGAAGGCTCACTCACTCGGCGTTCAAGATGAGGTAATAAATTGGATTAGTTATTGGTATTGTGGAAGAAGCCAGAGAGTTAGTAGAGGGTTTCCTCCCTGACTGGAGACCTGTGTCTAGTGGTGTGCCACAGGGATCAGTGCTGGGTCCTTTGTTGTTTGTCAACTATATCAATGATCTGGATAATGCGGTTAACTCCATCAGCAAATTTGCGGATTGACAGCAAGATCGGGGGTGTAGTGGACAGTGAGGAAGTGGTTTGCAGAGGGATCTGCATCAGCTGGCAAAATGGGCTGAAAAATAGCAAATGGAATTTAATGTAGCCAAGTGCAAGGTTTTGCACTTTGATAGGACCAACCAGAGTAGGTCTTACACAATGAATGGCAGGGCACTAAGGAGGAGAGTGGTAGAACAACGGGATCTGGGAATACAGGTCCATAATTAGTTGAAAGTGACAACACAGATTGATAAGATTGTAAAGAAAGCTTTTGACATACTGGCTTTCAAAATTCAATGTATTGAGCACAGAAGGTGGGATATTGTGTTGAGTGAGGCCTAGTTTGGAATATTGTGCAGTTTTGGTCACCTACCTACAGGAAAGGTGTAAGTAAGTTTGAAGGAGTACAATGAAAATTTACAAGGATTCTGCTGGGTGTGATGGACCTGAGTTATAAGAAAAGATTGAAGAGGTTAGGACAGTATTCTTTACAACATAGAAGATTGAGAGGCGATTTGATAGACGTATTCAAAATTGAGGGGTATAGATAGGGTAAATACAAGCAGGCTTTTTCCACTGAGATTGGGTGGAACTACAATTAGAAGTCATGGATTAAGGGTGAAAAGTTTAAGGGGAATATTAGGGGAAATGTCTTTACTCAGAGGGTTGTGAGAGTGTGGAATGAGCTGCCTGCATAAATGGTCCACGTGGGACTCTCCTGGCCGTGCTAGATGGAGTAGGTCATTTTGGCTGGGCCCCAGACAATTTTCAATCTTTCCATCTCCCTTCTATTATATATACTAAAGCATCTTTAATACCTTTATATGTTTGAATTTTGAACTTTGATCGATGTTAATGTCTAGACTAAGAAAGGCATTAGCCAAAGGCAAAGAAACTGAGAATGGAAACGGGAAGAAGGAAGGTACTTTCAGACAACTTAAACATCCTCCACTTACTTTGCAAGCTATCTGGAATTTATTGGATGAAAAGTTAGACAAGAAATTCGCTACGTTGGAAGTAATGTTGAAGGAGAATCAAAGTAAATTAATAGCACTTGGAAAAGAGAGTGAAAAACAGCAACGGCAAATTTCAGAGCTTACCGATGTGGGGAAACAGAAGGATTCCAGAATGAACTCTTTGGAAAAGGAATTAAATTCGACTACTCATACATTGGAGCAGTATAAAGTCAAGATTATTGATTTGGAGAGTCGTAGTCGCAGACAGAATTTGTGAATAATAGGACTCATTGAAGACGTTGACAGCGGGGACCTTACTAAATTTTTTTCTCAATTTTTAATGGAAGTCTTTGGCTCGGAGGTCTTCTTCTACGGTACTTGATAGCGTGCATTGATCGTTAAAACCAAAACCCTGGAAAGAATTACATTCGCGTCCTGTAATTCTCTGGTTTCACTATGTGAGTACTAAGGAGCACTTAATTCGAATTGCTCGTCGGAAAGGAATTATTGTTCACAAAATCTTAAGTTTTGTTTGGTTGAAGATTATTGCCCTGAGGTATTCCAGGAAAGATTGCGTTTTAAATCGGTGATGTCGAATCTTTATGAAAGGAATTTTCGACCGGCGCTGTTATACCCCGCCCACTGAAGAGTTGTTTTACCTGATAATTAATTTAAATGGTTTAAAACCGTGGACGACGCACAACAATTTCTCGAAGGACGTTCCTTGAGCTTGGATGTTAATAACCAGCATATAGATTTGGACATTTTACGTTTGTAGAGCTTTGGCCTTGGGCTGAGTCTTCTGGTACTTTGTTTTCACTCATGTCTGCTCTATGTTAATATCCCTTTTCTTTTCCTTGATTATTTTATTTTTCTTTTATTTTTAAACATACGTTTTAGAAAATTATTAAGACTCTGACTTGGTGATCATTTGATTTTTCTTGAAATATTATTAAGATTATACTCTGTTTTATTTCTTAAGATCAGGTCTTTTAAAATGGTCTGTAAAGGGTTGTTTTTTTTATCTAACTGTGTTTGGCATTCCATTTGCAATGTTTAGACTATGGCTGGTTTTTTATTTTATTTTTTATAATTGGAGATTTGCCATCAAGAGAGATGGGGATTGGGTGGTTCTTAGTTAGTTTACTGGCTGCCTATTGGCCAGGTTTCGGGGCTTTGTGGGAGGGGGAGGAGGTTATTTTCACTTTATTTTTTCACTTGGGCTGAGTTGAAACTACAAAAATGTCTGATTTGTCGTAACTTCCAGTTCCTTTTTAAACTTTTGTTCCTCTTCCTGATTCGTGAGTTTCCTGTGCAATTTGGTTAACCCTTTACAGGAAAATGGATAATATTATTACCTTTGTTTCATGGAACACGAAAGGTTTGAATCATCCAATTAAACGGAAGAAGATTTTAAAAGTTTTTCAGAGATTGAATGCTCAATTGTGCGCAGTAGACTCATGTGAGGAGGGAGGATAATCAGCGTTTTTTTAGGTTTTGGAAAAGGCAATAGTTTCATTCAAACTCATTGACCAAAGTAAAAGGTGCTTCCATTTTTATAGATTCTTCGATCCAATTTGTTCATCATGATATAACCTCAGACCCAGATTTCTATTAATTACTGGTTTACTTCATAATCAAAAAGTAGTTTTGGTTAACGTTTATGCACCAAATATTGATTGAATTCTTTAAACATTTATTTGAATCTCTTCCTAATTTAAATGAATATATGTTAATAATGGGCGGTGATTTTAATTGTTGTTTGAATCCTATGATGTATAGGTAGGTCTGCGCTCAATCAGGCACTTCCAAACAAATCTGCTCTTATTAATTCCTTTTTAGTTGACTCGGGAATTTTAGACTTTTAGAGGTTTTTACATCCTAATGATAAAGAGTTCTTTCTTTTCTCATGTATATGATAATTACTCTAGAATCAATTACTTTTTTTTTATTGATTCTCAATTAGTTTCATTTGTCACTACCTGTGAGTATGATACAATTGCCATTTCCGACCATGCGCCTTTGAAACTATCAATTAAATTTAGGGTTGCAAATTTTAGTACTAGATAATGGCGGTTTAATTCTATTTTGCTTCAAGATTTAAATTTTGATAATTTTATTAAAGAACAGATTGCATTTTTCTTTTCACCTAACTCAGCAGAAGAAATTTCCAGTGGGATATTATGGAATACCATTAAAGTATATATTCACAGGCAAATTATTTCATACTCGGCTGGAATGAAAAAACTTAGTAATAGCGAAATATGTACATTGGCTGATAAGATTCCATTGCTCCTAATTTGGAGTGTTATAAAGAGAGAGTTGAACTTCAGATGCAACATAGTTTGTTATTAACAGCCCCGATTGAAAATCATTTACTTAAAACTAAGAGTCAATTTTACATACATGGTGATAAATCGGGTAAATTACTGGCTAATCAATTGAAAGCTGCTTTGGCGAAACATTAGATTAATAAAGTTCATAGATGGGATGGTAATTTGACGGTTGACAAATTAATAAATCTTTTCAAGAATTTTATACCAATTTATATCAATCAGAATTTCCTGATGATCCTACCACAATGCATTAATTTCTAAGGAAGCTAAACATTCTGAAATTACCAGCCAATGAACATTTAACATTAGATGCACCCATTACTGAAGAGGAAAGCAATTTTTTCAATGAATTCTGGTAAAGCACCTGACCTGGATGGGTATACAGTTGAATTTTATAAATCTTTTTCAGATGTACTTTCTCCCTGGTTATGTAGAATTTTTAAAGATGCCTTATTTGTAGGTAAATTACCACAATCCTTTCATGAAGCATCTATCTCATTAATTCCTAAAAAAGATAAAGATCGTGCATCATATAGACCTATATCTTTGAATGTGGATTCTAAAATCTTTTCTAAAATAATAGCAATTGGAATAGAGAAGGTACTACCACATATTGTCTCCGAAGATCAGACAGGATTTATTAAAAATTGTTACTCACATTTTAATGTTAGGAGGCTAATGAACATTGTATATGCTACTTCAGTTAAAACTCCAGAATGTGTTATTTTGCTTGACACTGAGAAGGCACTTGACAGACTTGAATGGGAATATTTATTTGATATACTTGAGAAATTTAATTTCAGCTCAAAATTTATATCCTGGATTCAATTGATATATCATACACCTCTGGCTGCTGTATTTACCAATAATCAGGGATCCCCATTTTTTAGGCTTTTTTGAGGTACTAGACAAGGCTGTCCTTTAAGCCCTTTACTTTTTGATATTGCCCTGGAGCCCTTGGCAATTGCTTTTCATGATTCACCTAATATATTTGGCATTATTCATGGGAATGGGACACATAAACTATCACTATATGCAGATGACCTGTTACTATCTATCTCTAACCCAGAGAAATCCATCCCTGCAGTAATAACACTATTTGCTCAGTTTAGTAGTTTTTCTGGTTATAAATTGAATCTTGATAAGAGTGTGCTTTTCCCATTAAATATGCAAGTTTCAATTTATAGACAAGCACCATTTAGATGAGTTACTGATTATTTTACTTATTTGGGTGTCAAAATTACCAAGGAGCACAAGAATCTATTTAAAGTTAATTTTTTACCCTTAAATGATCATATTAAACAACTGTTTACTAAATAGTCCCCTTTGTCCTTATCTTTGATTGGTTGAATTAATACTATTAAGATGATTATCTTACTTAAATTTTGTATTTATTTCAGGTGGTATCAATTTTTATCCCTAAATCTTTTTTTGATATTATTGATTCTAAAATTTCTTCATATATGTTTGTATATGGCAGAATAGAAATCCCAGGTTAAGTAAGAAATATTTACAGAAATCAAAAAAAGAAGGTGGTTTAGCTTTGCCGAATCTTAGATTTTACTACTGGGCAATTAACATTCGATATTTAATGTTTTGGGCACAAGAATTGGATGAAACTCAATGTCAACGATGGATGAACCTTGAGCACGAGTCTCTACAGGGTTTTTCGTTGGCTTCTATTCTAGAAGCTGCGTTTCCCTTTGCACTTACTAAATTGAATAAACAAATGATAAATCCAATAATTAGACATACAATATGAATATGGTTTCAATTTCGTAAATTCTTTGGATTGAACAAATTTATCCTGTCAAGTTCTACTATATCTAATTTTTTTCTTTCAACCATCTAGAATTGATCAAGCTTTTCTTCTATGGAAAACAAAGGGAATAACATGTTTTTGTGATTTATTCATGGATGATTGTTTTATGCCTTTTGAACAGTTGTCTAATAAATATAATTTGCCTAGATCACATTTTTTCAGATAGTTACAGATTAGAAACTTTTTGAACACTACTTTATCTACCTTTCGACATTGCATCAAATTGAAGTTACAGAAAAAATTTTAGGTTTAAACCCATAGCAGAAGAGTTTAATGGCAATTATTTATGATCTGATTACAAAAATATGTCTAGGTACATCTGACTAAAATTAAGTATGAGTGGGAAAGAGAACTTCAAATATCTTTATCTACAGAGAAGTGGGAAAAAAATTCTTCAATTAGTCAATATTTCCTCAATGTCTGCCAGACACGCCTCGATACAATTTAAGGTGGTTCACAGGGCTCATATGTCCAAGGATAAGTTAGCTTGTTTTTATTGCCATATAAATCCTGTTTGTGATAGATGTAATTCTGAGGTAGCTTCCTTGACACATATGTTCTGGTCTTGTACTCTTCTAGAAAAATATTGGAAAGATACTTTTGATATTATTTCAGCAGTTATGTGTATTGATTTACAACCTCATCCTATTACTGCAGTTTTTGGACTACCAGTGATAGACTCTAGTTGCTTATCCTTGTCAGCTTGTCGTCTAATTGCATTTGTTACATTAATAGCCAGAAGATCCATTTTATTTAAATGGAAAGATTCTAATCCCCCCACTATACTTCAATGGTTTTCCCAAATGATAGCATGCCTAAACTTGGAAAAAATTAGGAGTGGTACTATGGATCCTTTGGTTAAATTTGAAGAAAATTGGAGGTGATTTATTCAATATTTTCATATGATATAAGTTGACCCTTTCTAAATCCTTTATAGTAATCTTTTTGTTCATGTATAGAGGAGCAGAGTTAATGACAAATAATAATTTTAGCTGATGTAAGATGTCAGCCCAAGCTTTGTTTGTTGTTTTTTTTAGTTTAGTTTAGTGTTTTTTTTCTCTCTATATAAAATATCTTTTTCACGGTCAGTTACTATGAGATTGGGAGGCTAAACTATATTTGTTACTTGGAATCTGTGCTTGTACATGTTAACTGTTATTATTGTAATCCAGATCTCTATGTATTATTACTATTACTATGTATCATTACTATGTTTAATTTTGAAACTTAATAAAAAGATTGAGAAAGAAATGAAATGGTCTATGTGAGCTTGATTTCAACGTTTAAGACATTTGGATAGGTACTTGGATAGTTGGGATATGGAGGGCTATGGTCCAGGTGCAGGTCATTGGAAGATAGCAGTTTAAATGGTTTCTGTAATGGATTGAATCTATTTTTTTTAGAGCAATGATCCACCCCGTGCCCCCCCCCCATCTGTTTGTCTGTCATTTAATTGATATGTAGTTGTGCACAGACACAACAGTTTCAGCATGGACAAGATTGGCTGAAAGTTTCTATACTGCACTTCTCTATAACTTTGACTCTATTACAGTGTGAAGCATCTAAGGCTGAAAGAAATCAAATGCAGGTTTCATTACATTCTTTGGGGTTGATGGTTTTCATTTAAAATCTTTAAGTTATGGGAGTGACTTTCATTAATTCACAGTATCGTCTTTCACTACTTCCAACCTATAGGGCTTTTTGGGGTAATTCAGCTTTCATTTGAAAGAGGAGTAGGAAGGGTTTTTTCCCAATTCTCTATGCCACACTCCAGTCCAGTTGGTGGCAGTGATCCACCTTTAAGTTGAACTGCCAACCAGTGTAGAATGTGAGAAGAAGAGGTTCAGCTGTTGTGCAGATGATGCATTAGAATGGGAAAGAATGTGTTCCAAGCGCCTTTGACCCGTGCCAGACGGGGTGGTTGAGTATCTCAGGAACTGCTGATCGCCTGGTATTTTCATGCACGATGGTCTCTAGAGTTTGGAGATTGCTGTGAAAAAAAAAAACAAAAAGATCTAGTGAGAGGAGGTGCTGGGGGCAAAAATGCCCCATTTTTGTGAGAGATCAGATGAGATTGGCCAGGTTGGTGACATGAAGGTGACAGTAACTCAAATAACCACGCGTTGAAGAGCATGTCTTAATGTACAACACTTTGAATCTCAATGTGGATGGGCTACAGTAGCAGAAGTCAACAAATGTACACTCTGTGGACACTTTATTAGGCACCCAATAAAGATGCTGCTGAACGTATATTTCTTTATATATATGACAATTTTAAACTAATGAATAAGGAACAAGTGTGTTCATTCCCGAACATTATTATGTTAATTAGCAATTGATTTACAGTCACATGTGGCAAGATACAGTGGAAAAACTTTGTCTGCATGCAGGTCATTCCAAAACATTAGTACAACAATGTAGTATAAAGGGAATAATATAGTGCAACAATTACAGAGGAGGTGAAGTGCAGGTAGATCCACTTAGATGTTAAGATTCTGGTTTGGAATTTAGCCTTAAACAAAAAGTTTAGTTACTCTGCAGCTGACTGTACCTCTTTTTGACTTGCATCTTTTCAATGTCTGATTCTCCTTTAAAAGCTAAAGAATATGTTTTAATCTTTGATTCATTTCCATTGACTTTAAAAAAATGTGCATTTATTCATTTTTGCAGTCCTTACTCCTACTGTTCCTAAAAACTTAAAACTAATAAGAAGGGAAAAATTTGTAAATGGTTAATGGCAATACTGCAAATTTACTTGGAAGACTTTTCTGATATTGAACAATTAGGTTCTCCTTTTGTCTCTCTGGCAATGTCTTTGAAACTCATTCTGTGCTTAGAAAGTCAAGAGCATTGCCTTCAGGCATTACACTTCAAACACAAATTGCCTTGACAACACAAATCTAGATCAGTTCTTTTCAAATCATCCATTATCCCTTTTATATTCAGAATTTACTGAATAGATATTGTTACACAGATTACTATTTCATAATTAGTGCAACACTTGAAAAATAAATTGTGTATCTGTTAATTAATTTGTTAAAGAACTGCCGTTGATAGAGAGCATAATTTATCTATTATTTATTTATTTAGTGATAAAATTTGGAGTAGGCTTATCCGGCCCTTCAAGCCACACTGCCTCAGCAAACCCCAATTAACCCTAACTAATCAAGGGGACAATTTACAGTGGCCAATTAACCAACCAGGTATGCCTTTGGACTGTGGAGGAAATCAGAGGACCCGGAGAAAACCCACACATTCCACAGAGAGGAGGTACAGAGACTCCTTAGGGAATGGTGCCAGAATTAAAATCTGAGCTCCATGATGGCCTGAGCTGCAACAAAGCACAACTTTCCAGCCAGGTTTCGCTCCAGAAATTTTAAATACAAAGTCATCTATTTTGATGACAGTCTTGCCTTCTGGAATTTTTTTTTACGTGGACATGATTGTTTTAACCGCTTTTCAGCAAAGTAAGGAAGTTGCTATCACATTTTAAACAATGCAATAAAACCACTGAAACTAAATGTGGCATTGAGGTTACATTTGTTATTATCCCTTTACATTGTGATTTTTGTAAGGAAGGATTGTGGTTGGAGCATGTTTTGGCCAAAGCATTCATTCGTACATTTGTATTGGAAAGTTGTAGATCCTGGTGGTTTTGTTCAAAGGGAATTGGAGATTATTGTTGAATGGGAGAAGGTACTGAAAAGAGATCACCAGTATCATTAGTATGAAGAGAAATAAGTGCTTTGATTCTCTCCAGGGAAAAAAAAAGTTGATTTCTTTATTCCTTACAGTAGAAAAATAAATTGTTCCTCTTCACATCCTAGTTTCTTCAACCCATTTTTTTTTGTGTGGGCATTGCTAGCAAGAGCAATATTTATAATCACTAATTGCTGATGATGAATTGTCTTCCTGAACTATTGCAGTTCTCTGAGGAAATAATAAGCAAGATAGACAAAGGAGAATCGATTGAAATTGTGTACTTTCAGAAGGTCTTTGACAGGGTGCCACACACGAGGCAGCTTAATAGGTCAAAAGCCCATGGTATTACAGGAAAGATTCTAGCATAGATCCAGCAGTGGCTGATTGGCAGGAGGCAGAGGGAATAAAGGGAGCCTTTTCTGGTTGGCTGCTGGTGACTAGTGGTATTCCAATGGGGTTTGTGTTGGGACCGATTCTTTTTACGTTATATGTTAATGACTTGGATGATGTAACTGATGGCCTTTTTGCGAAGTTCGTGGATGATATGAAGATGGGTGAAGAAGTAGGTAGTTTTGAGGAAGTAGAGTAGCTACAGCTGGGCTTCGACAGAATAGGTAAAGATGTGGCTGATGGAATACAGTGTTGGGAAGTGTACGGTCATGTAATTTGGTAGAAGAAATAAAAGGATAGACTATTTTCTAATAGAGAGGAAATTCAAACACCCGAAGTACAGAGGGATTTGAGAGTCCTTGTGCAGGATTCCCCAAAGGTCAATTTGCAGGTTGAGTTAGTGGTGAGGAAGGAAAATGTGATGTTAGCACTCATTTAAAGAGGACTAGAATATAAAAGCAAGAATGTTGTGTTGGGGCTTTACACTGGTGAGTCCTCTCTGGGAGAATTGTGAGCAGTTTTGAGACTCCTTAACTTTGAAAAGTTAAGCAGTTTTGAGACTCCTTAACTTTGAAAAGTTAAGCAGTTTTGAGACTCCTTAACTTTGAATTGTGAGCAGTTGTGAGACTCCTTAACTTTGAAAAGATGTGCTGACATGGGAGAGGGTTCAAAGGAGGTACAGGAACATGATTCCAGGATTGAATGGCTCGTCATATGAAGAGCATTTGATGGCTCTGGGCCTGTGTTTCCTGCAATTCAGAAGAATGACAGGTGACCTCATTGAAACCTATCGAATAGTGAAAGGCCTCGAAAGAGTGGATATAGAGAGGATGTTTCCTATGGTGGGAGAGTCTAAGACCAAAGGACACGTCTTCAGAATAGAGGGGCATCATTTTAAAACAAATGAGGAGCAATTGAGCAATTTCTTTAGCCAGAGTGGTGAATCAGTGGAGACCAAATATTTGGGTATATTTGACAGAGGATGGTAGATTCTTGAATGGTCAGGGCATGAAAGAATACAGGGAGAAGGCAGGAGATTGGGGTTGAGAGGGGAAATGGATTAGTCATGATGAAATGGCAGAGCAGACTGGATGGGGCAAATAGCCTATTGCTCCTTTATCTTATGGTCTTGTGGTGAATAGACTCCCAAGATCCTTTGCTTCTGGGGCAGGATCTCGACTTTGCAAGCATGATGGATTGACAATATATTTTCAAGTGAGAATGATGTTTAAATTTTAGGGAACCCCTGCAAGTGGCAGTGTTCCCATGAAACCAATGTCCTTGTCCTTTAGTGGTGATAAGTGTCTATTTTTTGAAACATAACAGCAATGCATTATGTAATGGTACCGACTGCAGCTATTGTGTGGTGATGGTAGAAGGAGTACATGTGCAGGTTAATGGATCGGAACCAGTCAATGGTGTTGCTTTATACTTGAAGGTGTCTGACTTTTTGGGTGTCATTGAAGCTTCTTTCATCCAGAGGGAATTCCATCACAACCCTGGTGTGCCCTATGGAATGGGTGTCTTCATGTGAGTCATTTCTCAGGATATCCATGCACTATATAGTTTTAGCTACAGTATTTGTGTGGCTGAGATGGTTGAATTTCCTGTCAATGGTCAGCAATTAAGGTTGTAGGGCTGAAGACACTTTCCCAAAGAACTCCTGCAGAGGTGTCCTAGCTCTGGGATAATCAATCATTGACGACCACAGCCATTTTCCTTTGTTTAAGCTGGACTTCAGCCTTTGTAATATTTTCTCCTAGCTGTCTATAACTTCAGTTTTCAGGGTTCCTTTGGGCCACACTGATGAAATGAAGGTTTGATATCACTCATGACCCACATCTGGAATCAATCTCTTTTGTCCATGTTTGGTGGGAGTGAGGTGGTCCTGGTAAAATTAAAACTGTTCACCAGTAACCAGGCTACTGGTAAATATATTACCATTTGTATCATTTTGTTGATGATTGTTGACTGATTGGTAATCAGTTGGATTTTTGTTTTGTTTTGTAACTTAAAAAAAAAGGAAAAGACAGAATCCAAATGTGAGTCCTAGTTTGTTCGTTACCTTAAGCAAGATATGCGTATATCACATGGTAGTGTGATGACGTATGCATTTCACATTTCTATATATATAACCCATAATGAATTGTTTAAATGAATAAGAATACTTAATCAAACTATAATTTCTTTTTCTCACTCCCTATGGGTGGTGTGTATGTGTATTTTTCCCTGAATCTTGGTCCTCTACCAGAGGCCTGGGAGCCTGGGGGTTCAGCACAGTATCCTTGCTGTTCCTAGTAGTGTGCTCTTCTGGACAAAGATCTCAGATTTTGTTCCCAGAATTTGTTGGCGCCACCCTCCCAGTCCATCGGGATTCCTCGGGCTTTAACATTCCATATCGTTTCTATCTACTCTCTCAAGCCCTGGTATTTCTCCAGTTTTTTTTTTAATTAAGTGCAATCGTGAACAATAGCCAGATCAGAAATGCTGATCAAGTCAACTAGTTCCCAAAGAGAACTCTGATAGGCCAATCAGATGGTTCACTGCTGCTCAGCGATAGAACACAAAAAAAATCATATGTACAATCAAGAAACATTAAAAAATAGTAGAAATACTGGAGTCATGATGATCATGATGAAGTCTGCTGGAGAGGCATTTATACACATGCTGTCCTCCATAATTCAAAGAGATTGAAGGATAAGGTTGCAGGGTGACAAAACGTGGCAGGAGCACTTGGAACTAAAAACTAATCCCTACCGGGAGAAAACAGCACCTGTTCTTTCCGCACTGTTCTCCTGCAGTTTAACGACCAAGTCCAGCCGGAACATAACTCACAAGTGCTCTTGAAAGTCAGGTATTAACCCTACCTACCAACAACCTAGCATTGTCATCCTGGTCTCCTTCATGATAGCTTATGAAGAAGCATGTGACTTCCCTCCCAGAGATGATAGGTGTTTGTGCACTCGACTCTTGAAGGCTTGGACCCCATCATCGCAGATGTTTCCAACCACAGCATCTGGAAGGCTGTTCCAAATTCTGATAGCACAGTGAAAGAAGCTTCTATCCAGTGTTTAGGTTCTCGCATCAGGCATAGAAACAGCATGAGCAGGCATAGATAAACTTGATCATGTGGTTCTCACATTCTTTCTTCCTGATGTTACTGTCATTCGGAATTGCCACATCTATTACTATTGATTTCTTCTGTTCATTGTCCAGTATTACTATGTCTGGTTGGTTGGCCTGTACTTGCTTATCAGTCTGTATTTGGAAGTCCCACAGGATCTTGGGTCTGTCATTCTCCACTACTTTCTTGGGTGTTTCCCCATTTGGACTTTGGGATGTCCAATCCATACTCAACACAGATGTTCCTGTACACAATACCCGTGATTTTGTTGTGCTGATCAGTTTATGCTGTCCCTGCCTGATCTAGCACCCTGCTACTATGTGCTAGATGGTTTCAGCAGATTCCTTGCACAGTATGCATCTTGGGTCTTGTCTGGTGTGATAGTCCTCTGCTTCTATTGCTCCTGTGCTCGGCACCTGTTCTTGTGCAGCCATGAGCAGCGCCTCTGTAGTGTCCCTCAGCCCTACCATTTCCAACCATTGGTAAGACTTTGTCAGTCACCTCTGATATCCGGCGATGGTACGTCTCGTGCCATGGGCTCTGGACTTCTAGCTTGGCTTCACCCACTTCCACTTCCAGATCCCCTGCCTGCTGTCTGAGGAATTCTCCCAGCAGGTCATCCTTGGGGACCATCTTCCTGACATACTCACGAATGTTTCGTATTTCTTCTAGGACTGTGACCTTGACTTCCAAGTCCTTTATTCTGGCTTGATGTTGGACTTTGAATGGAATCCTCCATGTATTATTGGTTTCCTGGTCTTGATGTAGCAGCTTCCAGATTTGTTCTTTGGCCAGCATACTATTGTGGTTGGGTATCTGATGACTGGTAGGGTGAATGTGTTGATGTGTTGATCTTGTTCTTCCTATTCAGCTGACTTTTTAGGACCTGTCTCACTCTTTGGAGGTGCTTGGATGTTGCAGCCTTCCTTGAGTCCTCATTGTGGGTTCCATGTGCCAGTAGGATCCCCAGGTATTTGTAGCTGTCCTGTACATCTGGGATGTGACCTTCAGGAAACTCAATTCCTTCAATCTTAATGTTTGCCTATTTTCAATGCCGAACAGTAGTGGGAATAGTGCATCACCCTGGTAAATTCCATATCTGATAGTCACTTGTGCTATTGGCTTAGAATTAACTTGTAGCATTGTCCTTCAACAGCCCATTGAGTTCTTGATGAAGGTCCTTAGTGTCTTGTTGACCTTGTACAGTGACAGGCAATCCAGGATCCATGAATCGGGCATTGAGTCATATGCTTTCTGGTAGCTGATCGATGCTGTCCTGATTTTGGTTTGCCTGATCTTGGGGTCTCGCATGACTGCTTTGTAGTTGGTGTTTGGCACCTCTGGTTCCATCACCACTTTCTCTCAGAGCAGGGCTCTGGAACTTACACACATGTTCCTTTAGCTTAATGGCTATAATGCCTGATAGAGCTACCATATTGTTGACAGGCAGGCTATAGGCCAGTATTTGATTGTGTTGCTCCTTTGTAAGGATCCTTCATTGCAAGTACTTCAGTCCTTGAGTTGGCCAGTCAGGGTGGGAGCCTGCTTCAAGCAGCTGATTCATTTGAGCTGCCAGCTGGGAATGTAATGCTGTCGGTTTCTTCAGCCAGTAGGTGTGGATCATGTCATGCTTGCTACCTGTTGCTGAACATCAACTGCTGTGATGGTGACTGGTTCTTTCTCTGGGAGGGTGCAAAGGCTTGCAATGGTCTTTCAGCCATTAGGCACTGCTGTTATGTGATGCTTTCTCTCGTATACTCTTCCAGTACTCCTCAGTTGCTGTTTTGGTTAGTTCAGGTACTGGCATGTTGTTGCTCCGGAACTGTGTGAATACTTTTCCTGGTTCTTTGAAGAAGAGTGCATTCATTTGTTAGGCCTCTGCATCCTTAGTGTACCTCTGTAGATTGGTAGCCAGAGCTGATAACCATTGCTTGGCAGGTTCCAGGGCTTTGACTATGGACATACCTCGTACTTCCTTAGCAGCCAAGATGATTCTTTCATCTTCACACCTTTCTGTAGCTCGGTTAGATCTCCACCCTTGTGGTTTTCATTTTGGTTTCCAATCATCGTCTCCAGGGGGTGGGGTTGTAACAGTACTCTCCACTGTATTTCATTTTGTAGCCCTGCATTTCTAAGACTGCTGCCGATGCATAATCAGGTTATTGGTCTCAGTTATCTTGGAGGCTGGAATTGTGAGTAGTGTTTCATTGGCTGCATCTAGCTGATGTAATTTTATAAATAAGTTTGGGGAGCCTAGTCTGTCGATTGATAGTCACCAGTTTAGCTATGATCTTCTCTGATTGTAGCAGCCGGCGTCGATATACCCTGAGGTGAGGTTCAAACTTGCATTTCCCATGTAGAAGGTGATACATATTCTAAATTATTCTAAATGTACTGGATCTGCTTGACTAAATCTGTATTAATATTCATTTTAACAACCTGGGCATTACTGACAAGGCTAGCATTTATTGCACAACGCTAGTTGCTCTTTTGAAAGTGGCAGAGAGCTGCCTTAGACCACTACAGTCCTTCTGGTGAAATTGTTTCCATTGTGCTCTTGATTACAGAATTCCAGCATTTAGACCTTGTGATGGAAGGACCGGTGATATATTTGCAAGTCAGGATCACTGTGACTTGGACTGGGATCTGAAGATAGTCCTACAGCTTATGCCAGCTTCCGTGACCTTGGCTGAGGTTTGAGAGGGGTTGCTGGAGTAGATTGCATTTGTTGTGCATTTTGAGATGGTATACACTTCTACTGCTGTGCACCAGAGGTGTAAGGAATTAATTTGGGGTGGTTGATGGGTGTGGTGCCAGTCAAACAGGGTGTTTGTCCTTGATGGTTTCAAGTATTCTAGGATCATTGATGCTGCACTCATCCAGGCAAGTGGAGAGTTTCTTTGACTCCTGATTTGTGCTTCATAACAGTGAGAAGATTTGGTTCATCAGAAGACGTCACCCCACCCCCGTCTCTGACTTGCTATTATAGCTATTTTAATGTCTACTGAGATCCTGTTCATGGTGGGATCTTGGCATAGGTAAAGCCATGGAAAATCAGGTTTTCCCTTGCTAGTGATTGTCATCTTTGGCACTTTCGCATTGTGAATGTTACCTGCCACCTATTACTCCTTTTTGAATTTTGTCTTGGTCTTGCTGCACACAGACACAGGTTAGTTCACTTGCTGAGGAGTTGAAAATGGAATAGAACTTGCTGCAATTATCTTCATCACTCTAACTGGGATGTGGTCTGTTCTCACGGCTTTGTTGTATCCAGTACTTACAGACATTTCTTGATCCTTACAGTGAATTTAATTGCCTCAAAAATAGATTCTTTGATGTCGGGATCTCCGGGAAGGTAGAATGGTTCTTGCATTCAACACCTCCAGCTGAAGGTGGCTGCAAACATTTATCCTTGACATTAGCATTCACATGCCTAACTGGCCATCAGAGCTTCCCTCTCCCAATAATCTTCAATTGTCCACTACCATTCACAATAGATGGAGCAATTCATCAATCATGGCATTGCTTCACTCGGTTGTCTCCTAATGTTTACATATTGGCCTGTATTGCAGCTTCACTTGGTTGGTTAGTTGTGTGTGGTGCTGCTCTTGACATGCCCTTCTGCACTCCCCTTGTACTAAGATTAATCACGTGGTTTGATTACAACAGTAGCATCAGGGACATGCTGGGACACAAGGCTATTGGATGAGCCAATAGGGTATCTCTACTGCTGATCCAGTGTTTCAGAAACAGCCCTGTTTTTAGCTCACAAACACATGAAAATCTGCAAATGTTGGAAATCCAAAGCAAACACACAAAATGCTGGAGGAACTCAGCAGACCAGGCAGCGTCTATGGAAGAGTAAACAGTCAACGTTTCAGACTGAGACCCTTCATTTCAGGACTGATGCTCCTCCAGCATTTTGTTTGTGTTGCTCCTGTTTTTAGCTGTCAGGTCTGCAGAGGATATAACATTTGGCACAAATATAGTGGCACACAATCCATGGAAGAGTACACTGTCAGTGTGTGGATTTGAGACTTTTATCTTTACAAGGACTATGCTGCTTTTGAATTGATAATTTTCTGCAAATCTCATTTAATCTCTTAAAAACAAATCCCTGGATATGGTCAGACCAGGATAATATTCCTAATTATCCTCAAAATCACTTGGCCATATTACTCTGGGCTTGAATTACATAGGACAGACCAGGGAAGGAGGGCAAATTTCCTTCCGGATAGTACAACAGAGATTTTACACAAAATGTTAGTTTCATACTCACCACTAATGCTCCTAGCAACACACAGAAAATGCTGCCCTGATGAAGGGTCTTGGCCCCAGACGTTGACCGTGTACTCTTTTCCATAGATGCTGTGTTGCCTACTGAATTCCTCCGGCATTGTGTATGTGTGTAATTTTTAATTCCATATTAAATCTGCGGTATTTGTTTCCTGGTGATCATTCATCCATATTTCTAGATTTCTTCTTAATTGTTTGTTTTTATATTAAATATCATGGTGTTACTGAAGCCATCTGGCAACTAAAGTAGCTCCACAGACTATTGCTTTGCTCCCAACTTGATTGTGTATTTTTAATGTGACAATGAATTGCAAAGAAACACAAACTGCATGTGACTATCCATTAGACAGGTAATAACATTAATTGGTGCTCAATTGATCTGATCCAAACATGCATCTGGAAACCTGCATTTATGGGCAAATATCCTTCTCACCTACCCTATCTATAGGAATCCTCAAAGAAGTGCTGCTGCTGTGAACTCCAGAACAGTGGTTGGGTTCAATTCTTGATGGGTAGTTTGTGGTTAAGGGAATGATGGGTGATAATGCATGTGGAACTGTGAGGCCAGTGGTTTAATAGCTTCAGTGTTCTCAGTCTTTAGTTAGACAAAATTTCTCCTCACTATTTTACTGTACTTCTTTACAAGCTGTCCAATAATTTTAAGAGTGAACAGTATCATGACAGTGAAATAAGACTGGGTTTAAATGCTCTGTCTTCAAATGACAACAGCCAGCCTAACATTTAGGTAAGTGTTAGGTGGGTGTCAAGATAATGGTGCTGGTAGATACTTAAACAAAGCTAGCAGCTTTCGATTGCAGGTCCAACAGCAATGGGCTGGTTTCCAAGGGCTTGTGGAACCCTGCACCTGAAGAGAAAAGAGAAATTTCAGAAAATGGTAGGTGCCTTTATGCCATTGCTTACTGGCTGGGAGAAGGAGAGATCATCCTATCAGCACTCGTTAAATACTCCGGACAAAATCATCCCAAAACAGTTACACTCCTGTGGCCCGTTTAGTGGATCCATAGGATAATTTCTCTTAAGGAAAATGGTCTGGAGCAAACAGCAGGTTTACTAGATCTCCAGAATAATTTGTAAAGGAAGTGTAAATTGAATTTAAAAAAATTAAGACATTTTCTGAGAAAGTAAGTTTCCAATCTATTGGCTTTGATAGACCACAGCTAGTTCTTCCAGTTACATTAATATTTTGGTGCATGATTACATGAAAGGAAATTTAATGAGGGAGCAGGTTCTCATGATGAGACTGAAGACTGATGTTCCAGGTCTGCCATACCATCAAATGAATGGGTAGGTTAAGAGTAATACAGGAGAAAGTGATTGGATAAATTCCCCTGCAAGTTTCTACTTATTAGGCATCAGCCAGGGGCTTAGAACCATTGTGATTACGGACCAGAAGAGAAACAAGGTTGGACTATGAAGCCAACATGAGATGAAAGCCATAATATTTACCTGTAGAATTCTGGAGACGTATATTTTCAATTGTATTTTCCAAGATGCTGTTTAAATACCATAATATTAAGTTTTATTTATATATCTATATAATTAAAATCATGAATACTGTCAAAATGCCAGCTTCTTACATCTGATCCAAATCCAAAGGGCTACGCTATAGCCAAAAGAATAATGCTGCATTCAAGCAGTAGCTTGGATATTTATAGAAAAAAAGGATCACAAAATGCTTCTTTCCAATATATTGCAACATGGGTTTCCAGCATAAAAATGTAATTCTGTAAATAGCAGTGTCACAGTTAATAGGATAGATCCTGTTTTTTTAAAAATAAAGTTAATAGTTTAGTTGTGATTGGATAAGTGTAACAATTGTAACTATATATGCTGTCAAAAGAGATTGAGTACTCTGTTTTATTGAACCATGTCCTGATCTATTTATGATTAAGAAGGCAGCCACTGTAGCAGAAATAACTAATTAATGCATTTCATTATTCTCAACTTCCTATTACTGGAATTTAAACTCCATTTAGACATTCTTGTAACAAATAATTTCATTCATTAGAATCAACACTTGACATTCAGAGAATCATCTTGACATCTGAAGACCACAACAAAAAACCTTTGAGCAAAGCCGGGCAAGTGCAAATGCTTTAACTTTTAATTTGCATTTGCATTAGTGATATATATTAACGACACGTGGTGCAAAGAACAAAATTGCGTTTTATGAGTAGGGCATTCTTGGAACTTCCTGTTCTCCGGTGCACAATTGAGTTCAAATTTGAGTAAATTCCTTTTTTCTCTGAACAAATCACAGTGAGCCTTTTGTTTTTTTTAATCAATGTATCTTATGCGTTGTGCAAGCACTTGGAAGGGTCACTTTATTACAACACAGCCTGCACACACTTCTATTAATTAATGCAAAAGGCAAATTGAAATGGCATCACATTTTCTATGTATAAATGTACTTGTTATTTTCAATTAAATTGCAGTGCAAAAATAGTTCTCTCAATTAATGTGAATAACCTGGTTATCTGGCTATCTTCTTGCTGTTGTCTGTTGGGCCTTGCTATGGACAAATTGACTTCTACACTTCCAACAGTATGAATTGAAATTTTTTTTAAGAGTATTTAATTGGTTTTAAAGGACCTTGAGAGGATTGGCACAGTGAGTGCTGTCCGAATTTTTTTTTGAGCATCAGTACTTCATAATTAGCCCAACTGAGTTTGATTTGGAAACTGTCCACAAGTAGAGTTTCATTGTGCACATAGGAATGAATATTTTCTTTAAGTACATTCGCTAAGTTTCTTGGTGTGTTCTTCAAATATTCATTTGAAGTAACGTTATCATTACAGTAGTAATATCCTATTTGCATTTGGAGGTTAAAACCTCAATAATAATTACAGACAAAATAGATTGTAGCTTGGAAGCATTGCCTATGGTTTTAGAAATGCTAAATCAAACTATTCTGATCTATAACTACACAAAAATATACCCTCTACAACACGGAGTTTTACCAATTAAAATTGTACGGTGGTCAAATCACTTCTGTTCAAAGAAGACATTTGCTTTCAGAGTATTAACTAGTGTTAGAAATAAGCCTTTGTTCCACCATCAAAGTTCAGCTTGTTTTTTTTTGCAGTTAAATCTTAGCAGTAAGTCAAGTAAGTTCACAATAATGAGTCTTCTATCCAGACAAAATACACAGTCGTTAACAAGTTATTTTCCTGCAACATTCCTCATGTAAAGCTACATTGCAAGGCTGAAGGGATTAAAAAGAAAATCTAAAGATGAGGAGCACAATGTTGAAGGGAATGGAACCTGGAGGCATTTGTACCTAGGGAATCATGTCATAAATGCTTCTGGGGATAGAAAGCAAGAAGCAGGTGCAGTAACTAAAAATAAAACTTCCATACTGGGTAAAGCATGTGTCTCCTGGAACATAAACCTAAAGATTAGAGTTAATGGTGGAAATTAAAAATGAGGATTCTGCATTTTATTTGGCATCTCTACCCAGTGGCATACTCCAACATAAAAAAGAATAGGAATAGATGTTAAATGGTTTAAAAAAAGTGATAAAAGGAAAATAAGGTGCTTGGATTAACATAATGCCATTCATAAGGTAATGATGGCTGCTAGTGACTAGTGGTGTTCCTCAGGGGTCAGTATGGTGACTGCTATTTTTTGCATTGTCTGTCAGTGATTTAGATAATGGAATTAATGGCTTTGTGGCAAAATTTGCGGATGATACAAAGATAGGTGGAGGAGTCGATGGTGCTGAGAAAGCAATTCAATCGCAATAGGCCTTAGACAAGTTGGAAGAATAGGCAAAAAAAGTGGCGGATGGAATACAGTGTTAGGAAATCTATGATAATGCATCTTGGTAAAAGGAACAATAGCGCAAACTATTATCTAAAAGGGGAGAATGTTCAAACTTCAGAGGGACTTGGGAGTCCTCGTGCAAGACTCCCAGAAGGTTAATTTACAGGTTGAGTCTGTGGTAAAATGCAAGGCAAAATGAGGCAAATGCAATGTTGGCATTTATTTCAAGGGGAATAAAATATAAAGGCAAGGATATAATGCTGAGCCTTTATAAGACACTAGTCAGGCTGCACTTGGAGTATTGTCAACAGTTTTAGGGCTCAAATCTCAAAGGATGTGTTGTCATTGGAGAGAGTCCAGAAGAGGTTCATGAGGATGATTCCAGTAATGAAGAGGTTAATATATGAGGAGCATCTGGCAACTGTGGGCTTGTACTCACTGTAATTTAGAAGAATGCGTGGAGATCTCATTGAAACCTACCAAATGTTGAAAGGACTAGATAGGGTGGATGCACATATGTTTCCTGTGGTGGGGGTATCCAGAACCAGAGGGCACACCCTCAGAATTAAGGAGGGACCTTTTCAAACAGAGGAAAGGGGGATTTTTTTTATTTTAGCCAAAGAGTGATGAATCTGAGGAATGCTCTGGCACAGACTATGGTGAGGCCAAGTCCATGGTTTGATCATTTCCTGATTGGTCAGGGCATCAAAGGATGTGGAGACGAGGCAGGTGTATGCGGTTGAGTGGAATCTGGGATCAGCCATATTGGAATGGTGGAGCAGATTTGATGGACTGAATGGCTCCTATGTCTTATGGTCTTGTGTCCCAGTGCACCCCACAGCCAATAAAACAAATATGAAGTAATCAAGATTTGTAATTGCAAGAAGCCGAATAATATAGCAACACCCCACAAGGTGGGTGATAATAATCAGAAAATCTGTTGGTTGAAGAATAAATGCAGGGTACTACAGGAACATTCCTGCCCTTGAAAACAACAATGGTATGAGATCTTGAAGAGGCAGAGTGCATCCAAGTTTAACGTCCATTTTGGAAGAATACATCTGACTCTGCGGTACTCCTTTCGCATGAGACAAGGACTATGTGTTCATGCTTCTGTAAAGATTCTTAATCACAAAATCATCTGAGTATAGGATGAAACTGCACCCACCAAACTGCCTCTAACACTAATTGTGGTAAGATGTACTGTATATGCCATGATATGATCACTTATAATATGGGCTTAATAAATAACTGGCATGAATATACAACTGAAATAAATTTTCCATTCTGAAAAGACAAGCTTATTCAATTAGCTAGCGATCCTTTGTACAGAACACTTGCTTAAATCTGTAATTTGGATATCATGTATGAATATGCATGTGAAATAAACAGGAAAAGAATTGTCAAATTAACTGCTTCCAGCACAAATCTGCTCAAAGCAAATACTATTTCCTCTCTCCCAGTACCAGATTTTAACTCATCAATATATTTCCTTGTGTGTTTCGATGTCTCCCTGAAGGTTACTACAAACACATTTAGACATATTCAGAGAGATAGTATATACACTCAGATTTGTACTCTATATGGAGGAAATGTGTATTAATGTTTCATTTGCATTGAAGAACAGGTTTCTGCATATATGGTAGCCTCTGAACTGAATTTGTTGACAGCATAATTTGAATACTTAAGACATAAGTGAGGCATTTGTTCACTTCCTTTACTACTTGCAGAAACAGTAGCACATCAGAAGATGAGCAAACAGAATATTTTCCTGAGAGAAGCCCTTGATCATGGCAGAACCTCAAACAATCTTACAGGGTCACAAGGGTGAACAGAACAAGACTTGAGAAACCTTTTTGAAAATCTCAGGCAGTGAGAAATACCCTTCCCCCAGCTTTGATGTTTGTCAAAAGTTTCCAGTGTTGGTGAATGCTTTAAACTTTGATTTTTGGATGAAGTGATCATTGACAAGGCCATCATTTTACTATCCATTCCCAAGTACTCTTGATCTTAAGAGGCACTGAAGAGACAAGCTTGTTTGACACTTAAAACACATAAAAATGAAAAATTAAGCAAATAAACATGGTTAACCCATTAAATGAATGATTTAAAATATTTTAATGCAAATACAATTGCAAAAATACTCTAAAAATTGTAGCTTATTCTTTTCTGCCTATTGTTATTCTTCTTTTTCTTCGCTCTATTCTTACAATTACCATTCTTTTGGATCAGAAATACATCGGAAATAAGTGTAAATATCCACAAAGTGGCATCATTCTGGTTAATTTCAGCACTATGCTGCTGTCAGATTCACTAAGGTCCACCACTGTTAGCTTTCCCTTTATTTGCACATCTTCTAAATGGTTTAAAAAAACTGTGAATATTGTAAGTTTCTGTTATATCACATGATACTGATTTATTACTAATGAACCACATCCATACATGTATCCTGATCATGTTGTAGTGCCTCTTCGGGCAAATGGAAGGGCTCTGTTTTGTTATGAAAAGAAATCATCAAAGTCATCTTCATCATTTTGCACTTCTGAAGTTTTAGGATGAAGAATTGCTTCAATATCAGATGCACTGTCATCAGATTCACCCCAAAAAGCTGTACAAATAAAAATAAAACAAGAATCAGTCTTTCCTATCATTTTAGACATGTGACTAAATTTTATGTATAGTGTTTTATCTTTGTTCTATGATTTTATTGCTTTTCTAGGTTCCAGAATAAACCAAGATAGCTGCTAATAATGAAAATATAGTGTCCATGAAAGCAAGCTCAGAGTTTATTTTTTGAGCATTTGCAAGCCACAAGGAATAGCTATATTAAATTAGATTTAAGAACTTTAATGTTAAAATTTATTGTGCTATTTAGCAGCTAAAATGCACAAAACAAGTCAACATTAACATGCCAAAAACTCCAGTGACATCAGCAACTGCACATTTGCAATTCATTATTCATTATTCAGGAAATGCTAGTTCTACAATGAAAGAGCATTAGAACAATACTTGCAAATCAGTTTAGCTTCTCATTCAACTTATCATCTTCGGAGTATGTTCTGGTTGAAAATTTTAATTTCAGAATCAATTCTGTGTGCTGCATTTCATCAAAAGAATTGACAGTAATTTTGATCTTTTCAAGAAAAGCTGAAAGAACTTCAATCGAGATATAGGGCAATAATTTTGTTTTAATTATTTTTATTAAATGTTCTCATTACAAGGAAGCATGCTGTCAAAATCGAAAATTATTCAATGATTGAGCTATAGAGTTTATGTATTATATTTTTTTAAAAATTTGCTTTCAAAATAGGATCTCAAGGGAAGAGCTGTTTTGTGAGCCCCAACAGATTTTTAAAGTCAACAGACTTATTTTGACTTGCATGTGCACATGGATTTATTGCTTTCTTAAAAAAATCCTGCATCACAATGTTTTGCACAGCTCACTTTGTTTCTCTAAATATTAGGCCAGCAATTTCTGTGAGAGTATTACTATCTGTTGTGGTCTGCTGCAATGGCATTGATGGTAGCAGCAGCTTCCAAGCAGAAAAGAAGTCAAACCCACTGCATTTAAGAAATGAAGCATCCTCTCTCCTATGCTTTCTGTGAATAGGCTACAGCTTGACCTTATGGATAAAACCTTAGAAGTGCAAGTTTAGATGCATTTTCATATACTTGAATGCAACTCTGTGAAATCCAACTAAGGTCTACTGCAATAAAAACACCTCAATGAAGATTGTCCTGACAGCCCTTGGCAATGACAGGATACAGCAAGCGTGTAGCATTAAACCAAAATGATACACACGCAATTTATCTTAAATGTCAATACCTTGTCACTGCTTATTAAGTAGATGGATGTGGAATACGAGTGTACGTTTTTTATAAAACAATGATGTCAAAATGGTTGTTGTAATGCATGTAGTGGGTACTGCTTGCCGAGGATGGGAAGGAGGTCTGGCCCTTGCAGATGTAGCACACAGGCCCACTGGTGTGTGGACACACCCTGGTGCTCATGAACCAGATTCCCAGCTATGGGTAAATAGCCCCACTGCCTTGTGGGCAGCCTTGGAAGAGACGAGGGCAACGGAAGTAACCCCGGACAGCATATTCAGAGTGGAGCTTCTAAGGCAGTTGTATGGCTTTGAACATCCTTCCAGCAGCTACTGCAGCCAAGTTGGTGCCTAATGTATTGCTTCATAAGCTTTCCTTTGGACTACACTGGTGAGGTTAGGAGGGGGATATTGATGACAGGACAGCTCAGAATCTTTATACCTTCCTCCCAGGCTTGTGATGATAATCATCACCACCCATTGTCCTTCGAAACAGATGGATGCCAACCAATTGATTTACATATTGAGTAACAGATACCAGGAGTGTGTTACAGACTACAATATATAGAGACAGCAATTTAAGAGACATAGAGAGTTTATAGAATCATAATTACCTAACCAGAGTTCATGATCTGGAATTTATATAGATTTTGTGTTTTAATAATAAAATAAGTTAGCTGAAGTGAATTCAAATAAAATGAAGGGTTAAGGTAGCTCATTTACACATTGATATATATACAAAAGTCTGTTAACCTGGAATCTAATCAATGAATTTGGAAGTTTCAGATATAGGGGTAATAGATAAACAAAAGCAGTTCAGTTATTTGGATACAGGATGAAAGATATGAGAATAAGTAAGCTGCAAACTGCAATGTAATTAAACAGTTCAATTGATTTCTTTACGTTGGATACCTGAGAGTGAGTCTTGAGATGGAATCAAATTCAAAGTTTGAGTTGTGGATATAAAATGTATCAGGTTGTTTAGATAATTTACATTTATATTCAAAGTAATGTATATGTATTGAATTTTAGACTGGAATCCAATTTTATATTTTATTCTCTTCCAGAGTATCTATTCCTAGGATTCCCTTAAAATGTTTTTTGCAAATTTGTTTTGTAAAGTTATGAAAGTGATTAGAAGCATCCCCAGGGATTTCAGTTCTTTGTCCACACCTGTTGGTATGCAGATAGGGACACAAGAATTTATAAATGATACCAAAATAAGAGAATATACATTTACATTACTATAAAGTGATGTTGTTAAAAAGAGAGAATGTGATCACAGGTGCAATTATATGTTGGAGACCAAGTTTTGTTAAAATATTACTGACAGTAATTGTGGTCTGAATAGAAGTAGACTCAGTACACTGGATAAAATGTGGGGCCAAAAGAACATTAAAGGCAATGCTTTAGATTGATATTGCTGGGGAAAACATAACAGAGTAGGTTTTTTTTCCCCAAGAGGCATGGAACATAAAAGCCAAGTAGTAAAGATGAAGCTACATAACAGTATTTGATTATGGTATTGTTCTGCACTTCATGAAAGTAATTAAAACCCTGGGATGGTAAAGTCATAATTCACCAGGATGCTGATATGAGGAACAATGAAAATAAAGTTGAAAAACTTAGCCCTTTTGTTAAAATAATAAATATTATTATTGTTTGAAATTCAGAAACAATGAAACAATAGAGGTAATCGACATCTAGTGAGTGAACAGACAAAAATAAGAAACCATAGAATAGTAAATGGTGAAGATTTGGAAAGAAAAATTTATTACTGTCAAATAACATAAAGCAGTGCAAGTCATTTCCAGAATAAATGATGAGGTGGTATCTAAGGAACTATTCAAGGCTGAATAGGATGGATGGACCGATGGATAAAGGAAAAGGTGTTGATAGAATATTGACACAGGAAATTATGATTTGAACCATTTGCTCAAGAGGAGGGTAAACACTAAAATGGAATCGTAACAATGAAGTTGGAACTTCTATGTAAAACTCATCCACGTTTTCGAAATTGCAAAGAATTGGATGATTTACTTTCTGGTGCACATCCAAACTCAATCAGAAGCTTCAATGCTTCACGTAGATATTTTCAGCAACTATATGGCTTCTCAAATGTGTAAGATTTTCATTCTTCAATTCAAATCAGATCTTCATCCTCTGGACAGAAAAAAACTCAAGTGCAAATTAGACTTCCCTCTAGAGGGCACCACCAATGAGTAGGAACTCAGACCAGTATCTCCCAAGGCAGATGCATTTCCCATTCCAGCATGACTCAAACTGAATAATGCCAATTGTGGTTGTGTATCCAATCTGCATTCATTTGAGGCTGACCAAATTCATTTCATTTAATAATTAAGCATAAGGTGAGTTTTACTGAATGCTGCCTCGCTATCCAAGAATGAATCTTAAAGATTCATCCAGCATGAAGGATAAACATCAGGAAAATAAATTGTATTAAACTTCTGGGCAAATTGATGAGATCATGGATATATATACAGTGGGGAAAGTAGTCAAAGAAATGTGGAATTAGTGAATAAAATAATGGAAGAGGATGGAAGAAAATTCTAAATTATTGTTTTAACAGTAGAAGGGAGATGACATGTTCTTCCCTGCAGTTGTAAACCTAGGACAAATATTATGGAATAATGAGCTGAAATAAAATGGTCAATTAAAAACTAAGGTATTAAAATTAAGTGTTATTGAAGCTACAGTACCTTAAGTCTATTACAAAGTGATCAATTCCAGAATATGTGACAATATTTACAATTCCAAATCACTGGTGATTTATGAAAGTTAGGAAGTGCCTCAAAATTTATTGGAATTTATTAAGGATCTAAGATAAAATTGTGTGGCAATGAGCAATGCGTATTTAATGCAATGCTTGACAAAAATTAAAGGAGAACATAGGATAAGGAGGCTGGTTGGAAATTGAATATTACATTTGTTAAACAATAGAAAGCAAAGGAATGAGCAATCCAAGATAGCCTTCTAATTAGTTAGCAATTTACAACAAACAGCCCAAGGACTGTATCCTAGGATTTCAGTATTTTAATAGTTAGGGTACAGCCAATAAAATATGCAATTCATCTCTAAACCATGGTTGCAGTTCTGGATTTGCAGCTACATAAAAGCTACAATACAAATGAAGTCTGAAATCAACAAAGTGGTGACATTGGCAAAGCTCTGTCCTGGAATGGTATGGGTGAAACTAATGACATTTAGAAGAAACACATTATTTTCAGATATACTTCTGCAAATTTGGTAAAAAAAATTTAGAAAGTAGCTGTGGGATCTTGGACCGAACAATGCAAGCAATGTGTGGTGTGGCAAGACTTGTGGGCCTCCTCCAGCATATCTTCTGGTTCTGTTGGCTCTTAACGCAAACAATGCAATTCATAGTGAAAAATAAGTGAATCTGAATCAAATGCAAATAGTACTGAAAGTGTAAAAGAAAAACAGTAGAAGAAACTGGATCACAAAGAATAGATTTAACATCTAAAAACAAATAAAATTACTGATACAATATAGAGCAATGATTGCAAATTCAAATAAGGTCTTGGAGATTAGAAGACAATAGCAATCAGCAATTGAGACAGAGTATCACTGACATCAAATACAGTACAGAAAAATCCAGGAAGGTCAGGCTTTGAAATAATGTATGTACTACAGAGAAAAATTAGTAAACTAAATCTATTGCTTTTGAATAGTTCTACCCAATATTCCTTATTCATTGCATTAGTAAATAGAAATATGGAAATAAAATAAAGCTAGGATACGGATTGGTAGAACCAAAAACCAAGCTTAAATGTTAACATTCAATGTCTAAACTTCAACATGAACTATTTTGTTGATTTTGTGGCACCTATATAAAAAAGAATTTTGGAATGAGAGCTAGTTTATGGAATGAACTGCCACTCTATGCAGTAAATTCGATTGGGTTGATGAACCAATTCATGATATAACAGGACTGAATCTGTAAAATTCTAAAAGTATAGTCTGACTAAATTTTGAGACATATCCAAGTATAGAGAAGAGTAGAAAATATTGACTGTCCTTTCCAATTCCCAGTACTAATTCACAAACTTACCTTTAGATTTTGCTGGATTAATTCCCTCACGTTTGTTTCTGCACCTATTGGGATTAAATTAGACAGTATTTAATAATTTGAAAATAAAACCCTTTTCACAAAAACTGTGAAGATTCATAGATTTCCTGCATACCAGGAAGCATAGCTTGCTCAATTATTCATAAGCAAGTAAAGTGATATTTTTTCTCCCGCTGCATTCCCTCATAAGACCGAATGAAGCAGGAGGAGAGCATAACACTGGCTGCAAATTCAGTAGCAAGATTATGCGAGCAACTTGGGGAGAAAAATGCAGAACAATAAAGTGTAGGATGGCCAATATTCTCTTTATCCAGGTTTTATTGTAAATACTTTGAACAAAATGAATGTGTTTGAAAATAATTTTTATAAAACCCCAAATAATATATACGGGGGATGATTGATAAGTTTGTGGCCTAAGGTAAGAGTCAATTTTAGAAAACCTAGCACATTTATTTTCCCTACGTTTATACACTTAGTCCAGCGGTCATGGAGCAGACGAATCCCTTCTTTGTAGAAGTCGGCATCTTGGACCTCCAGGAAGTGGTCCACAGCAGGGGTGATTGATAAGTTTGTGGCCTAAGGTAGAGGAGATGAGTTATTAACTTCAAACTTTCTGCATTTTCACTCAATGAGTTGAACTGCACGTGCACGTAATAAGACCTGTATAACTCATCTCCTTCTACCTTAGGCCACAAACTTACCAATCACCTGCTGTGGACCACCCGGAGGTCCAAGATGCTCCCGTTACATGCACGTGCAATTCAACTTCTAGAGTGATAATGCAGAAAGTTTGAAGTTAATAAGTTATCTCCTTCTACCTTAGGCCATGAACTTATCAATCACCCCTGCTGTGGACCACTTCTACAAAGAAGGGATCCGTATGCTCCATGACCGCTGGACTAAGTATGTACATGTAGGAGGGGACTATGTTGAAAAATAAATGTGCTAGTCTTTCAAAAATTGACTCTTTCTACCTTAGGCCACGAACTTATCAATCACCCCTCATACATATATTTGACTTAAGCTGGTGAAATACATAAATCAGCATTGCTGCTCCCTTAATAGCAGACATCATCTTTGACTTGAGATGAGTGCCTCTGTGTATTTCGAAGTTCAAAAGAGCACATTAATCTTTCTAATTATCATGAGAGGATCTCAAGTAGCAAAATTACACCAATCAGGAAATACCAAGAGAATATAGAACATGCTGGAGGTACTCAGCAGGAACAGCAGCGTTTGTGGAGAGAGAAATGAAGTTAATGTTTTTACATCAGTGATTTTTTTTTAGAAGAACTGGAGATGTGAAAAAAAAACAGAAGTGTTTTAACTTGCAAAGATGGAGAGGAGTAGAAAGTAGAAAGGGAATGACTGTGATAGGATGGAGATCAAAATTATCCAGGTGACCAAGTACTGTTGGTGCCATCTCATAGCAGCTAATAAATACTTGTTAATTACAGCTAATCTGTTTGTTGAGAGTAAATTGGGGGAGATGAATCAAACTTCCAACAGTTTCTTTTTGAATATCTAAAGATGATGATTTGCTAGGTTTTAAAAAAAATAGGTGTTTTTGTTATTGAGGTAGTAATCACATGTGCATATAGGCATGCAGATACAGCACACGTTTGATTCTACTTCATTTATATTTAGGATACTAAGATAAAAAGAGGTTGGAGCAATTTGAATAAAGCCTTCTGTTGTTATTATTTGGTATTTTGAGAAATTGCCAAATAATAACAACCAGAAGACTTAATTCTTCCAAATCTGATGTTTAAATGGGGATGGAATATGAAAGCACTTTTTAAAACCTGCTATTTTCCTTCATTGGAAAGCAGAATTTATTTTAAATAACTTTAAATAAAAAGACATAGAGCAATAAAACACAACGGACCTAATAATTCTTGAGGGTTTTCACAAGACATCTATTTTGCATGTGGTTTAGAATAAGATTGTTTAGTCTCCATTAGCATCAATACAACTATGTAAATGAGTGCTTCTGAAGAGCTTTGATCTGACTTGATGATATGCAGGCTGAGATCAGCACTACTGACAACGGTCAATTGTCTGTCGCTATCGCAAACCTTCTGCAACTGTCAAGCAAATTAGATCTGTTTTGATCTATTGTGTGTAATATACACATTGCTTAGATATTTCAATAGTTAATTAGGAAAATGCATAAGAAAACATATATCTTTAGTTCACATTGTTCTCAAAGCCCTTCACTACATCTCACCTCATGCACCTCTGCTTTCACCCCTCTACACGATGTTCCAAGGACAGAGTTTCATTGGTCCTCACCTTCAACCTCACCAGCCTTTGCATTCAATATATAATTCTCCATAATTTCTGTTAACAGCACAGAAATTCCCAGACACAATTTTCCCCGCTTTCCCTTACATCATTTTTCAGGGACTGTTCCCTTTGTGATACCCTGATCTACTCTTCTATTCCCATCAACCACTTCCCCTCTTAAGGCAGTTTCAACACTTCTTCACGTCGTTCCTTCCCACCATCAAAGGATCTAAACAGTTTTTCCAGGCAAAGTAGCAATTCACTTGCTCCTCTTCCAATCGAAAGTACTAACTCAGTGTTCACAATGTGGTCTCCTTTAAATTGAAGAAACCAAATGCAGATTGGGTGATCATTTTGAAGAACAAATGAAATAGAACAAAGGTTGAGCAGCCAGAGGTCATGATCCGCATTGGTACCAATGACATAGATAGGAAGGGTGAGGAGGCCCTATAAAGTGAATTCAGGGAGTTAGGTACTAGTTAAAGGACAGGATATCCAGGGTTATGATCTCAGGATTGTTACATGTGCCACATGCTACTGAGGCTAGAAATAGGAAGATCATACAGTTAACAGGTGGCTATGGAGATGGTACAAGAGGGTTTTTTTGGATCATTGCGAAGGTGGGATCAGTACAGAAGGGACGGTTTTCACCTGGAGGGGGGACTAATATCCTTGCAGGAAAGTTTGTTAGTGTGCAGGGGGTGGGGGGATGTTACACCAGGGTTACAGGAGAATAGGAACCAGAGTGCCATAGCAGATAGTGGAGTGGTTAAGGGGTAAGATGTTGTTAAGCCTACATCTGGGTAGGTCTGTAGTCTAGTGTAGTTTTGAGTCGTTTTACATAGTTCAGTGTAGTTTTTATATTGTTTATGTAGCACCATGGTCCTGAAAAATGTTGTCTCGTTTTTTACTGTGTATTGTACCAGCAGTTATGGTCGAAATGACAATAAAAAGTGACTTGACTTGACTTGATATAAAGTCAGGAATCAAAAGGTTGAGCATGGTGGGACTAATGTTATGAGTTGTTTATTTTCAGTGCAAGGAGTATTGTAGAAAAGGCGGATGAGCTTAGGGCATAGATCAGCACATGGTATTATAACATTGTAGCCATTAATGAGATTTGGATGCGGGAGGGGCAGGACTCAGGTATGTTCCAGGGTTCCATAGTTTTAGATGTGATAGAGCAGGAGGAATAGCATTACTAGTCAGGAAAAATGTCACAGCGGTGCTCACTCAGAACAGGATGGAGAACTTGTCTGCTGAGGCTATACAGGTAGAAATAAAGAATAAGAAAAGCCATGTTAATGGCATTATCTTTTAGACCACCCAACTGTCAGCTGGATTTACAGGAGCAAATTTGTAGGGGGATCGCAGACAGTGTTGCAAGAAATACAAGGTTGTGATAGTAGTTAGTTTTATCTTTCCACATATTGACTGGGACTCCCATACTGTGAAAGGGCTAGATGGAATAGAGTTTGTCAAATATGTTCAGGAAAGTTTCCTTAATCAATACATAGAGGTCCCAATTCGAGAGAGTGTGATACAAGATGTCCTATTAGGGACTGAGACTGGGCAGGAGACAGAAGTTAGTGTAGGAGAACACTTTGTATTTATTGATCATAATGCTATTAGTTTCAAAACAATTATGGAGAAGAATAGGCCTGGTCCTTTGGTTGAGATTCTAAATTGAAAAAGGCCAATGTTGGTGGTATCAGAAAGGATGTAGCAAGTGTAAATTGGGACTGGTTGTTTCTACCAAAGGTGTACTTGATAAGAGGACTTCAAAAGTGAAATTTTGAGTGTGCAGAGTTTGTATATTCTTACGAGGTAAGAAATAGGTAAGGATAACAGGTTTAGAGAACTTAGGGTTTGAGAGATATTGAGGCCTTGATTAAGAACAGGGAGATGCATAGCAGATATAGGCAGGATATGAGGTACTTGAGAAATATGAGAAATGTAAGAGAACACTTAAGAAGGAAATTAGGAAAGCTAAAAGAAGGCATGAGGTTGTCTATGAAGGTTATCAGTCATCCACATCATTATATATCAAGCAGTAGTAAATCAAGTCAACTAGACTTGAAGTATTATCTATAAGATGTTTCATCACTCATCTGAGAGGCTTCAGTTCTGATATACAGTGGGTAGTTTTCTGGCTTATAAACTCTGGGAGTTGTTTAAAGATATAGCAATCACATGAGGTCATTAAGCATCATAGAGGTAATGAGCAGGGCGTTAGTCTTATCTTTGTATGAATGGAGGTGTGAACTGTTGTGGAGATGCTAGAGTAGAGATGTTAGGACTGCATTATAAGTAGCTGATAGGTGGTGTCGTACCCTGCCGCCTTTGTTCAGGGATGGGTTTTCCAGTTTGAAAAAAATGGCTTCTTTAACTACTCTTTCAAATCACAAGTCCTCCCTGTCCAAAATGTACACAACCAGCAGGGATTATCAGCCCAACAGAGAGAGGTAAGGAGCAAAGCAGATGGAAAAACATAGTCCTCCCATATGTGGCTGGAGTTTCAGAGAAACTCAGAAGGATTTTCAACAAACACCAAACCCCTGTGTTTTCAAACCTACAAACACACTCAGACAGGAACTCATTTACCCGAAAGGATCCAATACCCAAACATAAACAGAACAAAATTGTATATACTATCCAATACAATGAGAACTGCAAAGATCTGTATATTGGCGAGACAAAACAAGCACTTCACAAATGGATGGCCTAACATACGAGGTCCAACACCTTAGGTCATGATTTGGCTGTACATCTACAGCTAAAGGACAAAGGACACTCCTTCGATGACAACAATGTGCACATTTTGGACATTGTCTATAGCAATGAAAGTCTCTTGTTTCTCCATTATCAGCAGCTGTTGTATCTTATTGCTGTAACCTCAGGTAACCTCCACAGAGGACTGTCTTGTCTCCTTATCACTTCATCATTTACACCTCGGACTTCAACTACTGCACAGAGTCTTGTCATCTTCAGAAGTTTTCTGATGGCTCTGCCATAGTTGGATGCATCAGCAAGGGAGATAAGGCTGAGTACAGGGCTACGGTAGGAAACTTTGTCACATGGTGTGAGCAGAACTATCTGCAGCTTAATGTGAAAAAGACTAAGGAGCTGATGGTAGACCTGAGGAGAGCTAAGGCACTGGTGACCCCTGTTTCCATCCAGGGGGTCAGTGTGGACGTGGTGGAGGATTACAAATACCCGGGGATACGAATTGACAATAAACTGGACTGGTCAAAGAACACTGAGGCTGTCTACAAGAAGAGTCAGAGCCGTCTCTATTTCCTGGGGAGACTGAAGTCCTTTAACATCTGTTGGACGATGTAGAGGATGTTCTACGAGTCTGTGGTGGCCAGTGCTATCATGTTTGCTGTTGTGTGCTGGGGCAGCAGGCTGAGGGTAGCAGACACCAACAGAATCAACGAACTCATTTGTAAGGCCAGTGAGGTTGTGGGGATGGAACTGGACTCTCTGACGGTGGTGTCTGAAAAGAGGATGCTGTCCAAGTTGCATGCCATCTTGGACAATGTCTCCCATCCACTACATAATGTACTGGTTGGGCACAGGAGTACATTCAGCCGGAGACTCATTCCACCGAGATGCAACACAGAGCGTCATAGGAAGTCATTCCTGCCTGTGGCCATCAAACTTTACAACTCCTCCCTTGGAGGGTCAGACACCTTGAGCCAATAGGCTGGTCCTGGACTTATTTCCTGGCAGAATTTACATATTACTATTTAATTATTTATGGTTTTATTACTACTTAATTATTTATAGTGCAACTGTAATGAAAACCAATTTCCCCCGGGATCAATAAAGTATGACCATGACAATGACTATCAGTTGTCCATCTGTTATATTGGCTCAGCTTGATGTTGTTTCTTTTCTTCAGGGAGTGGAAGACATATTTAGCCTCACTTCCTGGCCTTTTCCTGCTCTGCTTTCACAACTCTTAGTCTTTCTGTCAAACATGTTCTCACTCTCTAACCACCCCCATTCACTCTTTGACTACAGAATTTTATCTATAGCTTACCCCATGGTCACTCCAGTTTCACTCTTTCAGATTTGTTCCCCCCCACCCCCCTTGCAGCTTAACAAACTTCTTTTGATTCCCTCCCAGTTCTGACAAAGGGCCTTAAAACTGAAATGTTAGCTCTATTTCTCTTGCCTAAGATGTGACCCGACTTGCGGTATATTTCTGGTATTATAAGTTTTTATTTTTATCATTATCTTGAAAACCTGGTTCATGTAATAGAAAGGCTAAAACAGTAACTAAAATGTTTTCATTGTTTCTAGCACTTTATGAGAGCAATTATATGATTCTTTATACCTTTGAGACCAAAACCAACAACAGATCTGATACGGATTACTCTTCAGGACAATAAGAACAGTGTGGATCTATTAACATCTTCAACATGGTAAAATGTCACAAAACGCTTTATGGAAACACTTAAATAATTTGGTGTTGGACAAAAGAAGATGATCAAGAGTTGAATCACTATGATAAACACAAAATACTCTGCAGATACTGGGGTCAAAGCAACACTCACAACATGCTGGAGGAACTCAGCAGGTCGGGCAGCATCCGTGGAAACGATCAGTCAATGTTTTGGGCCGGAACCCTTCGTCAGGACTGAAGAGGGAAGGGGCAGAGGCCCTATAAAGAAGGTGGGGGGAGGCTGGGAAGGAGACGGCTGGTAGGTTCCAGGTGAAAAACCAGTAAGGGGAAAGAAAAAGGGGTGGGGGAGAGGAGGCAGGGAGATGATAAGCAGGAAAAGTGAAGGAGGAATAGGGGAAAACACAATGGGTAGTAGAAGGAGGCAGAACCATGAGGGAGGTGATAGGCAGCCGGGGGAGGGGGCAGAGTGAAATAGGGATGGGGGAGGGAATTACCGGAAGTTGGAGAATTCTATGAGAATTCATAAACCATCTAGGTAGTCTCCAGCTAAACTCAGGTTGGAGGAGCAACCCCTCATATACCGTCTAGGTAGTCTCCAGCCCCTTGGTATGAACATAGAATTCTCCAACTTCTGGTAATTTCCTCCCCCCCGCCCATTCCCCTATCCCTATTTCACTCTGCCCCCTCCCCCAGCTGCCTATCACCTCCCTCATGGTTCCACCTCCTTCTACTACCCATTGTTTTCCCCTACTCCTTCTTCACCTTTCCTGCCCATCACTTCCCTGCTTCCCCTCCCCCACCCCTTTATCTTTCCCCTTACTGGTTTTTCACCTGGAACCTACCAGCCTTCTCCTTCTCAGCCTCCCCCACCTTCTTTATAGGGTCTTTGCCCCTTCCCTCTTCAGTCCTGATGAAGGGTTCCGGCCCTAAACGTTGACTGATCGTTTCCACGGATGCTGCCTGACCTGCTGAGTTCCTCCAGCGTGTTGTGAGAATCACTGTGGTAGGTTTTATAGAGTTTGTACATGGAGGTGAAAGTGGCATAGAAAAGAATTAGTTTTGGGGGTAGAAGTTCCAGAGTTTAGGAGCAATAAGCATAGGCCACAACACATCAAATATAACTGCCTATATCTTCGATCTGCTGTCAATGGATCTCATTGCATCACCAAAATTTAATACTGTTTGAAATGAAGTCACTTCTTACTCATTGTTCTTTGTAAAAGAACAATGATGTAGAACTTCCGATTATAAGTGAAGGAACACTATTTGCTGCTCAAAGTCCTCATGACTGCCTCAAACTTGTCATATCTTCTATTATCTGGAATCTGATTTAGTACAGTGCTATCACATTAAGGAACCAGTGGTTTAAATGAAATAGCATTGTAATTCTAATGCAGCCAAAAGAGCACACAGAGGCAAAAAAGACTGTTTTGGCCTCCTTGTTGTGATCAAAAGAAAATTCTGGTCCTTTATATCCTCTCGCTTGGACTATTCCTACTCCCTGTATACTGGGATTAGTCAGTAGTCCCTGTCCTGCCTGCAACTGGTCCAGAACACCACAGCCAGCTCCTGACAGGTGCCCGGAAGAGGGACCATAATACTTCTATCCTGGCCTCTCTCCACTGGCTACCAGTATGGTTTAGAATTGATTTTGAGATTCTCCTGTTTGTTTATAAAGCCCTAAATGGGCTGGCCCCCTCCTATATCGCAGACCTTCTAACCCCTTATTATAGTTCTAGGTTCCTCAGGTCAGCTGACTTGGGGCTTTTGGCTGTCCCGCGATCTAAATTTAAGTTCAGGGGTGACCGCGCCCTTGCTGTTGTAGCCCCTAGACTGTGGAACAGCAATCCCCTCCCTATCAGATCTGCCCCCTCCACTGACTCTTTTAAGGTCAGGCTCAAAACTTACCTTTATTCACTAGCGTTTGAATCTTCCTGATGTGGCTGATTTTTGGCTTGTACCTCGGCTCATGTGTTGTTTATTTTGTGCCTATAAACTGTGTGCCTTGTTGTTTATATCTGTGTTTCTTGTATTTGTGATTTTATGGTTTGTACAGCACTTTGGTCAACATGGGTTGTTTTTAAATGTGCTTTATAAATAAATTTGACTTGACTTGACTTGTTTTTCCAGGTCAGAATACATTGCTGAGCTTAAGTGACTTTTACATGTACTATATGATACTGAATGATATGATATATTTCAACCATTCAAATTTGGGGAGATTAGCCTCAATAGAAATTACAACTATTACCTGTCATCCATGTACTATTTGTTCAATGTTTAATAGTAAGTATGCAAATAAGAAGAACATATGGCATTGCAAAGATGAATACTTCAATGTGCTCTGGCACAGAAAGTTGTTACATATGTAGTTTCATGCACCCCTTGCTTAAAATGTTGAATCATAAGTTCAAAATGCTGTTCCAGCAAATTTCCATGCACTCACCACTATCCTAATTCACAGACAGCATATCCTTAAATAATGTGAATTTTAATTCCTTTTTTATTTAAAATAACTTTGACTCGGTGTGTTGATTTTTGGAAAGAGATAGAAAATGTTTGGAATGCTACGCTAGTCCTCTCTTATGTACTTCCTTTACACCGAGTAGTGAACAGTATTAAGAGAGAAATAAGATATTGCAGCTGCTAATAATTGAGAAACAAGAGACTTTCATTCTTGGAGACAAGAAATATTTGTGAAATCCCAGTCTGGATGAAGAGTCTCAATCCAAGACACTGACTGTCCATTTCCCTCCACAGATTCTACTTGACTCCCTGAGTTCCTACAGGAGTTATTTTTGCAGCACTGCTTAGAGACATGGTATGAGATTTATTTTGATTTCATTCCAAATTCTGTTTGTCCTGCTGGTTTCTGCTTTGAAATGTCTGAATGCACTAAGTGGTGAGTTTATTATTCCTGTTTGTCCTTCAGCTGCCTTTCAGTTAGTCCAACACCATTCATCTAGTGAATTTGTCCTTTATTTGCTTCCAATAGGCAAGACCTTGTAGCTATTTGTGCTAAATTTCATCTTCAACAATTCTACTCACTGGAGACCGGCAATTAGAGATAGTACAATGTCAGATCTTTCCTTTAACATGGCTTCATGATGTAAACTCCCATTCATATTATAAATATTAAACTGGGCCAGCACTTATAGGCGAGTGAGGGTGAGGAGGGAGGGAGGGGGAAGGAGGGGAGAGAAAAAGCAGGCTCTACTGCCCACTGTGTCTATGCTGATCACCAAGCCTATCTAAACTGAGACTACTTGTCCGCATAACTTCCATAATCCTCTATGCTTTTTTCATTCAAGATACCCTTGTATGTGGGTTACTGTTTTGTGTCTCCACACATCCTCTGGCAAATCATTTCAGAAGCCAACTATTCTTTGTGCAAATCTTTGTCTCTCAGATTCCCTTGAGATTGTCCTCAGTAAAGGAATAACCAAACTAATACTTACAATATATTTGTCAATATGTATGAGAACACTACACAAGTACTGCAGTGATGGTTGTGGAAGGATGCAGCAATGAAGGGTCCCCAGTCATCTTGCACTTTATACCACTGGACACTGACCCCAATCTGTCAAAGACTGTTTGGTGGCTCTGCCTGTGCATCAGCCGCACCACATTAAACAAATTCAAGCACAAGTGTACTCCAGTAAGAGAATCTACCCTAGACAAACCCTTAGGAGAATATCATACTCGATTCAAGTGAATGCACTACCACCAAACTACTGCAGGAAGTACAGTCTAGCTAATTTATTTATTTATTTTTTAAAAATATACTCATTGACATTAGTATTGAATGAATAATGAGATGTAAGAAAACGTTTTTAATATGTTAATTACTCCCTAGCAATCTCGGTAATCAGTATTTAAAGTAGAAATTTTAGTGTAGCAATTACACCAAACAATTTCAAAGAAAATCTATTATCAAAGTACATATGTCACCATATCCAACCCTGAGATTCATTTTCTTGCAGGCATACTCAGTAAATCCAAGAAACATAATAAAATCAATTAAAACTAATTCAGGAGTACTTGATTATATTAAATAGCTAATCCAAAATTTATTATGTTGATTATTTTCATGCTTTTAATGTTTGAATGTGAATAGTTGTAGTAAATAACTGATTATAAAAGCTTGTTATTTTACAAGTTAGTGTTACTCAAATCAAATTTTAAAACTACAAAAAAAATCATTTAGTATATTCATAATTTAATTTGTTCCACTAAATTTCCCTGCTTTAAACAATGTGTACTTTAATTCTTTTTCCAGTTAAATACCTTCAACTGAATCCTCAATGGAATCCTCCAGTCTATTATGGAGACAGTATTATATAGAACTCCCCTTTAAAGGACTCGTTTGTATTGTAGCAGAACAAACTGCATATGATAAAGAAAAATACTGAAGGACAAAAATATTGTTGGGAGACAAATCTTATTTAAAGAATATCTCAGTATTTGGAACTACAATAAAGTTTCTGCCAGCATAGAGAATTGGTTGTACACCTAATAAGACATGTAAAGCAACATGTAAAAGTCAAAAGGAATGTATATTTAACACATACTCCACCAAATCATGAGATGGTGTTCAGAGACATTATTGTCCAAAAGTCTGGGGGTGGGGGGTGTGTGTGTACGGATCCTGTAATGATCAATAAGCCAATTGTTTTAAATCAATTGATTTTGCCTTGTGTCTCAGGGCTGAGTGTGTCTGTATCTGCACAAAAACTCCCACTCTGGCACTCCTTCTCTGCCTTTTGCAACCAACCTCCCATGATGCTCCATCCTTGCAATTCCTGACATCCTTTGCTCCTGCCAGATTTACAAAATCAACATTTTGCAGGTCTTCATGTGGGAGAACCATTTCTTATTTGCATGGATGTTATCTTGATACTTTTCAGTATGTAGAAAATAGCAGTAGACCATAAGGTCCATTGAGTTTGCTCCATCATTCTGTATTTCCAGTCCACTTTCTCAACTGATCACTTATGCTTAATTGTTTTTAAGTCATTGATGTACAAAGGAAATAGGCGAGGGGAGACATATAGCACTCCAGTGCTGAATGAGCAGAATGTGGAGGCGTGCTTGCCTTGTTTCTCATATTGCCTCCCAGCAGAAAGGAATTTTGCACCTGCAGATGGAACCTGGTACATTAAGTTTGGAGAATTTCACTTGCAGGAGCTCAGGAATGATGGAAATGGAAGGCTGAACTGAAATCAATAAAGATAATCCTGACATATGAACCAGGGGAGTTGCGGTATGAGGTCTAGATTCATGCATGGTCAGTAATTTATTCTCTGTTTCAAATGAAAGCTGAAGTTGTTTATGACTGGGTCAAAGGGCACCTCCTAGGTAACTGCATGCACAATGCTATTAATGATCAAAGACTCCTGGAATATTTTCAATTTTCAGATTTCACAGATCTCCACTTCCTCCGTGATTTAGCTAAGATTGTCATTCATCAGATTTTGTGAAATTATGATGACAATACTTTCCATAATTTCCTCAGATAAACAACAGTAACTTTGGGTTCCCTCCCAAAAACATGCTGACTATTCGGTAAATTGCCCCTACTGTATGTGGGTAATAGGAGAAGCTAATGGGCAAGTGGGAGAGGCTAAGTTACAGGAAAATCAGCGGCATAATTGGATTGCTTTATTACTTAAACAGGGAGTGAATACTGAAAGTAAACATCGTCCCCTAAAAGTAGTGACAAGAGAATTAAAAGTGGAATAAACAAATGGCTGAACTGTGGAAAAAAAACATTTCAAAATGAATGGAGAACCAAGGATCAGTTGAATGAAGGGAACTCATGTAATTAAGTTTATTGAAGGGAAAGTACTGGAGAAATTAATGGGACTAAAAGTTAACATTCCAAATACATGAATACCTATGTCAGTCAGTCAGTGGGTGCCGTCCCAAATCCAGTGTTGGCGGCTGTGCACCACCATCTTCTTCGAACTTGCGACAGCACTGAGTACAGCCTCTCTTCCAGTTTGTTCTCGCTGGCCGCCTCGGCACCGCCCGCTGCCACCCCTGCCGAACTTGAGCCCGAGGCTGTGTTGGCCTCCAGCCGCAGCCGCTTCTTCGAGCTCGGCCCTACCTTATGTGGAGGCCTTGGGCAGGTCCAGGCACACGGTGCAGCGCCCAAGTTCATCATATCTCTTCTAACTAGGTGCATAGCATACAATTCGTAGATATGTGGTGAGGCTTTAATCTCTTCCATGGAAGATGGCCGTTGGCTCACAAGCAGCTCATCCGCCCTTTGTCAGGTCTTTTTTTTAGTCCTGCTGGGTGTCCTCACACCTTCCTCACCAGACTAAGTCCGGTGGGGGAGCTGGCCCAAGTCGCTGACCACTCGAGCACAGCCCCCAGCCAAGTGCCGGGTGCTCACCACCCCCCGCCCCGGCAGAATCTCTCCAAGCGTCCAGCGCCCGACCGAAAAAAAAAGTACATATCTATGTACTTGAGTTATAAAAAGTGTTTTCAATTGATTAGCAGATAATCAGTTGGTACTGACCTTCCAACATACCCCAGATTCTGGAACTGTCCCAGTTGATTGTAAAATACAAAATGTAACACAACTATTCACTAAGAGGAAAAGATAAAACATGGAACCACAGGTAATTAACTGTAAGGAAAATGCCGGAGGTTTTTTTTAAAATCAGAATTCTAAGGATATTTTAAAAAAGAGTCAACAAAGTCACTATGATTTTATGAACAGGAAATCATCTTTGACACGTTTGATAGCTTTCAATTATGTAATAAGCAGAGTTTTTCTTACAATGAAATAGAGAATTTCATATGCCCAGATTTTCAAAAGGTTTTTGAAAAAGTACCATTCCAGATGGTGTTATAGAAAATGTTCGGGGTAATATATTGCCATGAATAGAAGACTGCTCAAAGAATAGGATGCAGAATAGCAAATAAATGGGTTATTTTTCAGATTGGTGAGTGGTGACATGTGGGGTTCTGGTAGAAATAACGCTTCAGCTTAAACTATTTACAACAGATGATGGGATTTAAATACATGAACAATTCAAAGCTAGGCAAAAGAAGTAACAAGATAAAGAGTTTCCAGGTTTATAGAGAGGTTAAATGAATGGGCCAGAGGGTGGCAGATGACTATAATGTGGGAAAATGAGAAGTTACTCACTTTGGAAGGAATGATAGAAGAATTTTCTTTAATAGTAAAGAATATGAAATTTTGTGTTTTCATGGTTTTGACCTTGTATGCATTGAACCTTAAAGCAATTACGAAAAAAGGTTATATTTTGATCTATAAAAAAAGTGGAATCGGTCTCAAAGATAAGGAAATCAGGATAGGACTACGGTGGACATTGTGTGCTGCTTCAGTCTCAGTACTGGAGAACATATTTTACTTAGGGGCAATACTTTAAGGTTAATAAACTCTTTGAACAAAGGTTATTAAAGGGAAGGCATTGAGTAGGAAGAGTTTACTCTCTTTGGAAATTAAAACAATTTAAGTTGATGAAATTAAAATACATAAGATTGTGAGATAATTATCTGTTGAAAGACTGATTCTTCTATATGAAGTATCTGGAACTTGACAGTACTTTCTCAAAGAAAGGTGTTGGTTACTTAGGGCAGAGATACAGAGAAATTTTGTACTCACAGGGTTGTAAATTACCTCAATTTAATTATATTCAAGGCAAAAATAAAAGGATCAAGTGATATGAAAATCAAGCTGGATGTTTAGCATTAACTTTGATTAAATTCATCAGCAGTTTCTAGGGGCCATGTGGCCTGCTCATGCTTTTTCTTAAGTTGTAATAAATAGTATACAATACATTTTATATCAGAAAGAGTTATAAGAAAAATACAGCATTGTCATCACGCAAAAGTGACAGTGCTTTAAAAATCACTCTAAAGGTTACTGATTCTATGCTTTGACATGGAATGGCCCAGTTCTGGTTCCCTGCCTTTCAAACTCGTTCATTCTGTGTCAAAGCTGTTTTAATGAATTTCTTGCAGGAATCTCCCCAGTGTTTGTGGGGTGTGAGTGGTGGAAGTTCTCCTGCAGTTGATAAACATTTCTTTTGTCTTGTTGACACTGTGGACACCTCCTCTCCATAGTCCACCTCACTGTTATTGGCGGTGAGCCCCACCACTACTGTGTCATCAGCAAAATTGACAATGTGACTACTCAGGTGTTTGGCTGTGCAGTCATGTGAGCAGAGTGTACAGCAGTGGGAGTACCACAGGAGTTGGTGCTAAGTCCATTGTTGTTTGTCATCTATATCAACAATCTGGACGATAATGTGGTTAACTGGATCAGCAAATTTGCGGATGACACCAAGCTTGGGGGTGTAGTGGACAGTAAGGAATGCTATCTTGGCTTCCTGTGCAATCTGGACCAGGTGGAAAAAAGGGCTGAAAGATGGTAGATGGAATATAACGCAGACAAGAGTGAAGTTTTGCACTTTGGTAGACCAAATGAGGAGATATGATAGAGGTATACAGCTTACGAGTATAGGTAGGGTAATTGCAAGCAGGCTTTTTCCACTGAGTTTGTGTGTATAATCTATGGATCTATTTCTTTTAGTGCAATGACTCCCCTTAACACTGATTATTGACTGATAACTACACATGCGCATTGATCTGTTCTCTACGCATGCATAATGATCTGTTCTCTCTCTCTGCTATGTGAATATACCAGTTAAAGCCATCTGTGTGTATGTGCCTTTATTTAATTGATATGTAGTTGTACAGATGCAACAAATTGGCGCAGAGTACAAACCTGAATGTCAGCGAATATCACCAAGTGCAGTGACAGTTGCAAGATGACAGATTTCAGAGGAAGGGAGAGAGACCGCGAAAGGAAAGAGTTAAACAGTACGGAGAAGTTCATTACGGATGCTAACAAAGAGATATGTGAGTAATAATAAAAACACAGTAAAAACTGCACATCTAGCAAAGTTAAAGTGAAAATAACATGACAGTGCCCTTAGTCGGGAAAGTTGATGAATTTGATAGTGTTAATGAAGACTGGGAATCGTATATCAAGGGGTTGAACTGTATTGTATTGCGAACAACATGATTGAGGAAAAGAATGTCTCCAGGCTTCTTAGCTAATGGGTGCTAGAACATACCACTTTTTACGCAACTTAGTAACTCCTGAAAAAGCAGAAAGCAAGCCATTCAATGAATGTTTTGCAATTTTACAAAATTAATTGAGCACAAAACTGCTAGTAGTAGCTGAGAGATTTAGATTTCACAAAAGGAACCAGTCAACGGACAAAAGCATTTCTGAATGTATTGCAGAACTGCGCAAACTTTCCCACTACTGTGACTTTAGAGATGGACTTTCTGATGCATTAAGGTACAGGCTTGTATGTGGCATGCATAGTCAAAGCACTCAAATGAGTCTCCTGTCATAAGGAGACCTGACCTTAGAATATCGTTAGATACTGCAGAAAAGGAACCGTCAGAACTATAGAAAAAGAGTTTAGAATGTGAAATGCACAAAAGGTCCCTGAATGGTGCAAAAAGCCAAAAATGTTATTGATGTGGCAAATCCTGCCATGATGGAAATGACTGTTGGTTCAAAGAAAAAGCCCGGACAAATTGTCTCGGACAAGGTCACATAGATAGTGTGTGGAAGTCAGACAAAAAGCACAACCAAAGAGTAAATCCACACAGAGTGAAAAGTTTCAAACACAAAATCCAACAAATGCACAAAGTGACTGATTGGGAAACTGAATCAGTCAACACAGGAGTCTGACAAAGGTGAGCTGTCATGCCTAGAACTGCAGAGCATTACTGAAACAGATCACAAAATCATATAGATCACAACAAATGTGTCTGGTGTAAAACTGAAAATGGAGCTGGATACAGACTCAGTTTTGCCCAGAATTCCAGAGGGTGACTACAAAAGACTGCATTCTAAGCTACCATTAGAAAAGGCCTCAGTAATGCTAAAGATTTACACGGGCAAAAAAAGTGTCTCCCAAAGGCAAACTGTAAGTAAATGTGACATATGGAGGAAAAATGTAGTAGTTAAGAGTTTTATGTATTGAAAAGTGGAGGGCCAGCACCTTTTGGATGTGAATGGTCGAGAAAAATCCAACTAGACTGGAATACAAAACTCTCAATGTGTCATCAAAAGGTAACTGCAGCCCAAACAGTACCACTGAACAGAGACTGTCACAGATGCTTAATGCTAATGAGAAGGTGTTTGAGAAGGGTATTGGTAAACTGAAAGGCATGAAGGCCAGAATTGAACTTGATGAAGCAGCAACACCAAGATTACATAAACTGCATCCAGTGACTTACGCACTACCTCCTAAAGTGGATGCTGAACTTCAGAACTTGGAGGTGTCTGGCATTCTGTCCAAGGTTGAAGTTGAGTGGAGTGATTGAGTCACGCCCAATGTCTCGGTAATTAAGAAAGGGAAGGCCAGAGCTGTTCGCATATGCAAAGATTTCAAAGTGAGCATCAGCTGTGTGCTGCGTACAGTATGCCCCACAGTATCCGCTGTCACAAATAGAAGACATTTTCGCATCTTTGGCAGGCCAGGAGAGGGTTTCAAAGATTGACTTGTCACAAGCCTATCTGCTAATGGAGATTGTGGAGTCAAGCACGAAGTTCATCACAATCAACATTCATAAGGGACTGTTCCAGTATAATTGTCTCACCTTTGGCATCGCATCAGCTCCAGCCATTTGGCAAGGAGCAGTGGACCAAGTGCTCTAAGATAACCCAGGAAAACAATGTTACCTTGATGACATCATTGTGACTGGCAAGAATGATGAAGAGCACCTCCAGAACCTTGGGAAAGTGCTTACCAGGCTATTGAGTATGGTCTGCTTGCTAAGAGAGAGAAATGTGAGCTTTTCAAGAATGAAATCTCATATTGTGGATATGTCATTGACAGGCAAGGCTTACATACAATGCCTATAAAAAGTATTCACCCCCCCCTCCCCCGGAAGTTTTCATGTTTTATTGTTTTACAACACTGAATCACAGTGGATTTAATTTGGATTTTTTAACACCAATCAACAGAAAAAGGCTTTCATGTCAAAGTGAAAACAAATTTCTACAAAGCAATTGAAATTAATTACAAATATAAAACACAAAATAATTGATTCCATAAGTATTCACCCCCTTCAAGTCAGTATTTAGTAGATGCACCTTTGGCAGCAATTACAGGCTTGAGTCTGTGTGAATGAACAGCCTTTTTCAAGCCCAGCCACTAATTCTCAATTGCATTGAGGTCTGGGCTCTGACTTGGCCATTGCAGAACATTAACTTTGTTTTCAAGCTATGCTTTATGCTTGGAGTAATTGTCTTGCTGGAGGAACTCAGCAGGACAGACAACATCTATGGAAAAAAAGTACAGTTAACGTTTCAAGCCGAAACCCTGCCTTTTTTCCTCCTCCTGCATTCGTTTTACTCTCTACCTTCAAAAGTCTTCCAGGGCCTGCTGCAGTGAAGCATCCCCACAGCATGATGCAGCCACAGTAGGGATGGTGTGTTTTTGATGATGTGTGGTGTTTGGCTTATGCCAAACATAGAGTTTAGTCTGATGGCCAGAAAGCTCAATTTTGGTAACATCAGACCATACAACCTTCTTCCAGCTGACTTCAGAATCTCCCGCATGCCCTCTGGCAAACTCCAGCTGAGATTTTGTTCTTTTCAAAAGTGCCTTTCTCTTTGCCACTGTCCCATAAAGCTGCAACTGGTGAAGCACCTGGGCAACAGCTGTATGTACAGACTCTCCCATCTCCGCCACTGAAGCTTGTAACTCCTCCAGAGTTGTCATAGGTCTCTTGTTGGCCTCCCTCACTAGTCCCCTTCTTGTATGGTCACTCAGTTTTTGATGACTGCCTGCTATAGGCAGATTTACAGCCATGCCATATTCTTTCCAGTTGATCATTGATTTCTTTGGAGGGCAGAACTTAGTGATGATGGCGCTAAATGGTGACTCCATAGCTTGCATCTTCGAAACAGCTCTGTTTCTATCTTTGATATCTCTTTTTTTCCCTTTCAAGATTCTTCTGAAGACCCTGACCTGGAGTTACATGCCGCCTTCGGTTCTTTGCGGGAATAGGACCCGCTCTCAGGGCCTCACGGCCGGCCGCTTTTCAATATCCCAAGGACGCGGCCTGGAAGACTAGCACACCTTCAGGGTGCTGGATTTTCGTGGCTCTGAAGACGGGCTGATCCAAGGCTGGTGCTGCCGCCAACTGATGCATCGCGGGAGAACACGGAAGATCGGAAGCAGTGGGCTTGCTGTTGGCTGTGTGCCCAGAGACCTGAGTTCTTTAGGCACAGGGCTCAGAAACTTGTAACACCATAAATCAGCAAGTTGTTTGTTATATCTCCCCTTCACTGTGAAATGGAGACATCTCTTTTTCCTTTATTAGGAAGATATGGAGCCTGTGGTCAAATACTAGGTGAATGAGTTGTCTTTGGGGTACTACAAGTCTGTCTTTTTATTGATGCTTTGCTGCACGCTTGAGTGCTTGGTGGGGGGGGGGGTGCCGATGCTTTTTTGCTGGTGGGTGTAAGGGGGGGTTGTTGCCTTGCTACTGCTTGTGCGTGGGAGGGGGGCTTTGGGATTCTAATGTTTGAACTGTCATTCATTCATTCATTCATTCATTCTTTGGGGCACTCCTCTACTTTCGTGGATGTTTGTGAAGAAAATGAATTTCAGGATGTATATTCTATACATTTCTCTGACATTAAATGTAGCTATTGAAACCTATTGAAACTTGGCTGTACTCCAAAGGATATTCAGTGACTGGATGAGTGAAGTGTTGAAGATGTCCATAAAGACTTCAGTGAGGAGGCTGGGCACAATTACAACAGTGAAATCATGTTTCAAGAGATTCATGAATAGGAAAGGTTTAGAGGAATATGGGTCAAATACTTTGTATAAACAAATAGGATTAGCTCAGGCAGTCAGCTTGGTCATCAAGGATAAGTTGGGCCAAAGGGTTTATTTTTGTGATCTGCAACTCTATGACTCTAAAGCTGATTGAGGCATTACCCTACATTAGAAAAATAAGCCACATCACTTACTCCACAAACTGTGGCAATGCTTAAAGGACTATGTATTCACATTTATTCTCAGTACATCAGAGTCACCAGCAAGGTGGGAATTTATTACACGTCCCCTTTGTGTAATTGATTGGATCACGTACATTCAGGGTACATTCTATCTTTTTAAGGGACTGAAGTCAAACAAAAAAAGATAGATTACCATCTCTGAAGGGTCATAGCAAAGCTTTTGGGAAACAGACTTGATGCATTAAATTTTAAAGTGTCATGCTAGTTCACACATTCTGGATTAATAGTCCACGATTCTGAATCATCGCTCAATAACATAACTCCAAACTTCACAACAGAAAATGAACTCAGTACTTCCTGCTCTGGCCATCCAGAAGTTATAGTCCAGACTGCGTTATATCTGGAAGCTGAGAGCTACTGTTGTAAAGTACATTTGAAAATGCAACTAATAAAAGTATACCACGATTGCAATTCAAAAGCTGTAGAAAATTAATACCAAATGCTTTATATACTCTTTATTAAACAAATCAGATACTTCTGGAACTATACATATTTGTTTATGAAAACATTGAAAGTAAATAGAAACAATTATTTTTCTATTTGTTTTTGAATGCATTCTCAAAAACATAAATCAGCAATCTAGTGCAGCAGAAACAGTATTTAGAATGACAGTGACCTCCACTGGTTGTATACTCTTACTGCTGCACTGTACTCTGATACACACACCTGCTCCTGTTATATGAGATCCTACTATGCTAATGCATGGTTTTGTTTTGCACAAAATCAATGAAAAACTCAGTCTTACAGTGTCTCTATATAAAATGAAAGCACCTCAAGATTTTACAAAGTCAAGGATAGGTATCAAGCAATTTGGAAAATTCTCTGTAAAACAGATCAGCAAAAAAAATGTTCTAGATGCCTTTGGTTAAATGGAACAATGATTCTTAGTGAAGAGGAAGCAGTGGTATGCACCTCTGAACAAAAGGGAACAAGTGGTCTTTACATGGAGTGCAGCTGGTTATTAAGACTCACTCCTTCGTACATTGTGCCTTTCATCCCCACTCAACCACAAAATGATTTTCCTTTAGAAACTACTATAGCTGTAAAAGATTTGCAATGAATGAATCCTTAATAATAAAGTGTTGCCATCTATCCGCTTCCCCATGATTTATAATGCAATAAACATGAAACTCTAATGACACCTCAGCAGTAAGATGCTGTGAAGAAACTGGAGTATGAACAAACTCAATTTCACCCTGTCTTTCTAGGAATAATAATTAAATGAGCACATTTAAATGTTGTATGCATATTTATTTCTTTTATGGTTTGCATTTATTAATCTCTAAAGTTTATTAAGAGTCATTGCTATGCAAAGCAGAACCCAATGTCTTACTTTCTCTATTCAACCAAGTGCTGTGTCTAGCCAATAGGGCACAGTCACATTTCTCATTCTGCATTCATAACATGCTACATTTGGACAATGTATCACTCAAAGGCTTCTGAATAGAAGGCCTTAATACTCATGTAAACAACTGCAAACCAATTACTTAATGAATCAGGCCCACACATAATGAGGCACCACACAAAGAGTTATAAATGCATTTTTTAACCAAAGCCTCTGCTTTAAACCAAAATCCCTCAGCTATACTTCAGGCTTAACTGGCATTTCAGTATTATTGCCTGGGCTTCAGAATATACTCTTTTCTGGAAGAGGTTTGGGTGTAAGGCAAGTCTTGCTGTGTCAGCTTTTAAATTCAAAATCAGCTCACTGACAAGAGTGAGGCAGATTTGGGGAGGGCCAGAGGGAGAAGAATCACCAGCGGCCTGCATCCTTATTTTTAGGCTCAAGTGCTAAGCTTCAAGACCACTTGTGGAAGCAATAGAGTGCAAGAGGTGACTGAAGTATGTTGAATCTTCCCCTGTAAACACCCAAGAAATGCCCCATTTGCTAATCCTGAAAAGGGAATAAGCGCCATCATGTTCTATTTTGTTCCATTGCAATCCCTTCCTCTGACTGCTAATCTCTTCACTTGAAGGTGGGTGTCAAATGCCAAGCACCATGTGTTGCCATTCCATCTGTCAAAAGACTAACTACTCTTCCTAAAGCACTCAAAAGTGACCACAGCCAGCTAATTTTAAATTTAGAAACTGAGGAAGAGGAAAGTTATTGTTGAAATTAAACACTACAGAATTCCTTGAAATAATGGATTCACCCAAAAGTACTAAAATTTATAGCAGATTTTTCCAGTTATATCTTTGCTGTTTATAGCTTTCTACACCACTTTGGTTAATTTAAAATATTAGACTTGATAGACTAGATTATAGCTTCAATAGGACATGGTTATAATTTTTTCTTCTAACTAAATTAATATAAAAATAATATTTGGAGACTATCAGTATCTGTTGGAATATATGTGGGATGAGCCTGTACCTTGCACCTTCAGTGCCTTTATCATCAGTGCAGCAATTGGGATTAAACCTTGTCACATTGTGCTGCAAGTTCCTAATGCAGACTGCAATCATGGGATTGCAACCACTTTCAAGGAAGAATTCAAAAGTGATAACCTGTAGAATGAACATAGTGAACTATGGAAGGACTATGAATAAGGAGCCACAAAGTCTATGCAAGGGTAGTCTGGGATTATTCTCAGATGTTCTTTGCAAATTGGTAGTTTTCAATTTTATTAGGTTTGTCACATGTACATCCAAACATAAAAAAAAATACAGTGAAATGTTTTATTTTTATGTCAACCATCCACAGAGGCTGAGGATTGTGGTGGTGGTAGCCCACAGTGTCACCATGGTTCCAATGCCAGCAAAGCATGCCCACAACTTATGAACCCTAACCCTAAGCGTACATCTTTGGAATATGGGAGGAAACTGGAACACCCGGAGGAAACCGACAGAGAATATGCAAACTCCTTACAGACTGGCACTGTTAAGCAATTGCACTAACTGCTATACTACCATACTACACCATGGTAATGAATATATATTACTTAATACATAAATATTGTATTAAGTCTGATTAAATTAAAAATAGTATTGTTGCTATTTCAGTGACAACTTTGTTGAACTTGGATTAGTCTAAAAAGAATTAAACTTGCAGAAATTAAAAAGCCACAGAGGGTTATATATTCATATTAAGCACTATGCACTTTCTGACATATGATTCAAAATTTCATCTGTCTGTTTCTTAGCCACCAACTTGATTATTTTCTGTAGCATCTGCCTGAAACGGGATGTCAGTGTTATACCCCAGTCAGAACACACAAAGCATGTCATCACTAATGTCTATTTCTGTCGTAATTCTGCATCATTTCACCTTATGTGCTGCTGAAACCTTCTTCAATGCCTTTGTTACCTCTATTGACTTAGGACTTTACTGTTTCAGTTCATTCCCTATTGGGGCCTTTTGTTTTGAGGGCAATGTGGAATTTACTAAATTATTACTGCCTGCATTCTAACATGCACTGTGCCTTGTTTCTTCATTAGTTTTATGCTTTTTGATCTGTATTGATCCTCAGTTAATCAATATTTTTACCTTAAAACTTGTCATTCATGTTTTGCATTACCTCACTAGCCTGGTTTCCTTTAGTTCTGGTGCTAATCATTTCCAAGTTTCATCTCTCCACCATCACTACCAGTTTTTTTTTGTTGCTATGGTCCCAAGTTTATGATACACAACATATGCCCTACAGGATACTTGAAGCCCATGTGGTAATTTCATCTGGAATTCCAAGACATCATACAAATGCCAAACAAACAAGATTACTGCAAAGACTATTGAAACTCCAAATTTTATTCATCTTTTCCTGCTTAGGTAGATATTAGAAGCACTAGTATTGCAGGTAGGTACAAGTTATGTTCGCTTAAGAGTACAAGCTGGGATGGTTTCGATCACACAATGATTTATATTGAACTTGTTGATCACAATGGCAGCACTCTAATGCAGCTTAGAGTCTAAGCCTTAGACCATGCTAGTTACACTTAAAAATATCTCTGGACACAATTTGTATTGCTAATGAGTCATGGGCTTCTTAATATATCTAAAATAATCAAAAAACAGGAATGAATTTGGACATTATTTTTTGATACAATAAAGTATGGACAAGGGAAGCAAAGGAGTGCCTACAGGACTGCTTTGAATTGGTGGTCTGGACTGTATTCAGGGATTCATCTTCGATCTGGATGAGTATACTGCAGTTGTTCCCGACTTCATTAAAACCTGTGTGAATGAGTGTGTGCCTACAAAGACTTACTGTACATTCCAAACCAAAAGCCGTGGATGAACCAGGAGGTACATCGTCTGCTGAAGGCTAGATCTGTGGAATTGAAGTCTGGCGACCCAGGCCTGTACCAGAAAACCAGGTATGATTTGCGGAGGGCTATTTCAAGGGCGAAGAGACAATTTTGAATGAGGTTGGAGACGACATCGGATGCAAGGCAACTCTGGCAAGGTCTGCAAGATATTACTTCCCACAAAGTGAAACCCAATAGCATGAATGGCAGTGATGCTTCACTACCAGATGAACTCAATGCCTTCTATGCCCGCTTTGAAAGGGAGAACACAACTACAGCTGTGAAGAACCCTGCTGCACCTGAAGACCCTGTGATCTCTGTCTCAGAGGCCGATGTTAGGCTGTCTTTAAAGAGAATGAACCCTCGCAAGCCAGAAGGTCCCAATAGAGTACCTGGAAAGGCTCTGAAAACCTGTGCCAACCAACTAGCGGGAGTATTCAAGGACATTTTCCACCTCTCACTGCTATGGGCAGAAGTTCTTCTTGCTTCGAAAAGGCAACAATTATACCAGTGCCAAAGAAGAATAATGTGGGCTGCCTTAATGACTATCGCCTGGTAGCACTCACATCGACAGTGATGAAATGCTTTGAGAGGTTGGTCACGACTGAATTTCTGCCTCAGCAAGGACCTGGACCCATTGCAATTTGCCTATCACCACAATAGGAAAACAGCAGATGCAATCTCAGTGGCTCTCCACACAGCTTTAGACCACATGGACAACGCAAACACGTATGTCAGGATGCTGTTCATCACCTATAGCTCAGCATTTAATACCATCATTCCCACAATCCTGATTGAGAAGTTGCAGTACCTGGGCCTCTGTAACTCCCTCTGCAATTGGATCTTTGACTTTCTAACCAGAAGACCACAATCTGTGTGAATTGATGATAACATAACCTCCTTGCTGACGATCAACACTGGCGCACCTCAGGGCTGTGTGCTTAGCCCACTGCTGTACTCTCTATATACACATGACTGTGTGGCTAGGCATAGCTCTTAAACCATCTATAAATTTGCTGACGATACAACCATTGTTGGTAGACTCTCAGGTGGTGACGAGAGGGTGTACAGGAGTGAGGTATGCCGACTAGTGGAGTGGTGCCGCAGCAACAACCTAGCACTCAATATCAGTAAGACAAAAGAGCTGACTGTGGACTTCAGGAAGGGTAAGACGAAGGAACACGTACCAGAGGGATCAGAAGTAGAGAGAGTGCGCAGCTTCAAGTTCCTGGGTGTCAAGATCTCTGAGGATCTAACCTGGTCCCAACATATTGATGTAGTTATAAAGAAGGCAAGACAGTGGTTGTACTTCATTAGGAGTTTCAAGAGATTTGGCATGTCAACAAATACACTCAAAAACTTCTATAGATGTACTGTGGAGAGCATTCTGACAGACTGCATCACTGTCTGGTATGGAGGAGGGTGGTGCTACTGCAGAGGACCGAAGGAAGCTGCAGAGGGTTGTAAATCTAGTCAGCTCCATCTTGGGCACTAGCCTACAAAGTACAGGACATCTTCAGGAAGCAGTGTCTCAGAAAGGCAGTGTCCATTATTAAGGACCTCCAGCACCCAGGGCATGCCCTTTTCTCACTGTTACCATCAGGTAGGAGATACAGAAGCCTGAAGCCACACACTCAGCGATTCAGGAACAACAACTTCTTCTCCTCTGCTATCTGATTCCCAAATGGACATTGAATCCTTGGACACTACCTCACTTTTTTTAATATACAGTATTTGTTTTTGTACAATTTTTAAAAACTATTCAAAATATGTATACTCTTACTGATTTACTTGTTTATTTATTATTTTATTTTTTCCTCTTCTATATTATGTTCTGTATTGAACTGCTGCTGCTAAGT